>NC_069499.1:753671526-754271526 GCF_027579735.1 Bombina bombina | reverse complement strand
GGCATATGTATTCTCATGTGTATCTTTTAAATGTTAAAGATATACACCATAGCTATAGTTCAAGGGACAGTCAAGTCCGAAAAGATGATTCATGATTTCGTGACATTCCTAGATAGCAATCTAGACACATACTAGTTACTAAAATATAAATACGTTTCTTAGTGATATGCCAAGCTGTCAACTGAGTCCTTGTATTGGCTGCGGTTTTTCAGCGATCTCGGATGAGCCATGTTGCTTAAGACGTCACCTGCCAGGCTGTCCAATGATTCCTTGTATTGACTGACGTTCTTACGTGATCAAGAATGTGCCTTTTATTGGATGGCGTTTTGACGCGATCAAGGATGCGCCTTTTTTTTTTTGGCGTTCTTACGTGATCAAGAATGTGCCTTTTATTGGATGGCGTTCTTACGTGATCAAGGAAGCGCCATGTTAATTAAGACGTCACATGCAAAGGTAAAAAAACGTCTGATTGTATTACGTAGTCCCGCAATATTTGTTTGTGCACGTTTGTGAATGAAGCCAATTTTAAAAACCTTGCGAATATGGATTTTTTGCATCATGTTACATTGTTGACCCGTAGCTGATAAAGACCACCACATTCTCTTTTGCTGGATGTCTGGTTGAATAAACGAACGAAAGCAAAATGTTTTCATGCATATATTTCGAGGCAAGTGCAAATCTCTATAGTCCATGTTGTTTAATATGTTTGTCAACAATATGTTCCTTTTTCTGAAAAATGACTGTTGTGTTTAATGTTAAAGATATCTAATTCATAA
Organism: Bombina bombina; assembly: GCF_027579735.1. Taxonomy (NCBI): domain Eukaryota; kingdom Metazoa; phylum Chordata; class Amphibia; order Anura; family Bombinatoridae; genus Bombina; species Bombina bombina. The sequence continues at coordinate 754,270,750 of NC_069499.1, read as the reverse complement.
ATATGCGCTATTGTGTTAGAATAAAGTAATCAATATGCATTTATCTTTATCATATGCTAAATATATGATGCCGACTTCTTCTAAATGTAATTTCGTCGTATATTTTATTAAAGGTTCATTAGACACTCACATTATAAATCAAATTTTTTAATTTGGTCTCTAGTTAGATAGTCCATTGTTTAACAAATACACATTTCATTTTGCTTCTGTTCAAATAAAATGTAAGTAATTTTCAGACTCCTCGCCAAGCCTCTAAGTTTCATGTGAGTACCATCTCCAGCTTTCTCCTGTTTTGTGTATGATGGTGTATTGTCTTGTTTTACGGTTGTAATGGGGGTTCATCTATATTTTCAATAGAACTAACCCGATTTTCTTTGAAAGTATTTAAAGCTTTGTAATATTGATATCAGTATATGTTAATCTTGTTGTTTCTAGTAATGTCTATTACATACAGTTCTGTTAAAAATATAGTATACTGTCCCTTTAATGCAAATGTTGATTTTTGTATCATGTATGAGTTCCACATTGGTTAATCTCCAAATATATTATTGTTAGCATATTTTCACCCCCCACTCCTAAAAGGACTTTAAACCATATTCATTGTTAAAACAAATGTCTTTATAAAAATAAATTAACACAATAATGTCTCTTCAAGAAAATAGACTTTATTTAACACGTCAATATAAATCTGATTTCAATATTTATTGTTTGAACAAGTACATGTAGATATACCAACAATCTTCAAATATATGTTAGCATATGTAATTTTGTTAAAGGGACAGTTTAGAAAACAAATAATGTTTTGCATTATTCTAAAAGTCAATTTTGTAATATCAATGATATCAAATGTTTCTCACCAATTAATCATTTGTCTGTGTTTATTTTAATTTGCTAGCTAAACCTATGAGGTTCGTGTGCTCATTTCTTCGAGCTTGAAGAGTGCATGTAATCATTATACAATTTGACCACTAGAGGGCATTTGGATAGCATTTGTATATGTAAAACCTTGTGCTCATACAGCATATTATTTACCATGTATTGATCATTGATATCTAAAATGTTGTTATGTCAGAACAACAAATAAGTGGTCATTTTTCATAGTCATAGATACAAGGGTAAGCACATAAGTCACACGTATTTCTCCATGTTTTGTTGTTTCCAACTTGATAATGCGTAATACAGTGTTTTCTTTGTAATCAATAATTTTCTGACTGTCCCTTTAAGCTGTGTTATTGGCATTCGAACAGTAATATGCCATCATGGATAATTGTAATGGTAATTTTGTTTGCGATTCGGGAAACAGTTTGGACATCACATCACAGAAACCAATCAATATCATGAACAAGGATAGGTATGTGATGATGTGGTTTTCACACACTTATAACCCACACTCTGCAAACAATCTGCCTCCATGGACCCGGTCCCATAGAAGTAGATTATATACAGAGTGTGGTCCACAAGTGTATGAAAACCACATCATCACATACCTATCCATTACACATTAAATAAAAAAAACATTAAACATGAAAACAAATACTTACTTCCTCTTCCTTCCCCTCTTCCCACGGGGCTGAGGCTCTGGGAGGGGCAACTGCCAACTCTGATGAGTTCTCCTTGGAGATGTTGTGGGAAGAGTGGAAGGAAGAGTACTGGGACGACCAAGGTGAGGAGGAGAAGATGGCTGAGGAGGAGAAGATGGCTGAGGAGGAGGAGATGGCTCGGCAGGAGGAGATGTCCCGGCAGGAGAAGATGGCCCGGCAGGAGAAGATGGGCCGGCAGGAGAAGATGGCCCAGCAGCAGGAGGCCCAGCAGCAGGAGGCGGACCAGGAGGCAGACCAGCATGCGCCTCCCGGAAAAAATTAAACATCTCTTGGTGTAGATTAATGATTCTGTTTTGCCCTTGTTCTATTCTATTAAGTATGTTTATTATTTGGTTTTGGCCTTTAATTATTTGGTTTTGTCCATCAAGAATTCGAGTTCGGCCTTCTATATTTTGTATCCGGGAGTTACGCATCTGGTCTATGTAGTCCAGTAGAACCCGCACCTCCGCTATTTCCTCTTGTTGTGCTTGGCGGGGTACCCGTGCACAGCGGAGTTCCCGTGCACGGCGGTGTGCGGGTCCTTGAGGGGCCTCTGGTTCCGCGGCCTCCTCCTCTGCTTCCGGGGCCTCTTCATCTGCTTCCGTGCCCTCTTCGTCACGGGGGGCCTCTTCCCTCCGAAGTGGAAATTCCTCCCCACCACTCTCATCCTGGGGAGATGGAGGAGGCTGTATTTGTTGTGCTGCCTCCTCCCCAGACTCTGTATATTTAAAAAAAAAAAATGTATATATTAGCATATTTCCAAATGAAGCTTTAAATGACTTAGCTTACAATACAATTACAAATGCAGAATCATTAATCCACTTTGAAATCTAACAATCAATACGATTTCCACATTTTCTAAACCGTGTTTCTGATATCTCTGGTCAATCTGAATGTTTTAGCGTTTGTTTTCAGTCTGTTTAAATGCACACCTAACCTATAGCCTAGATACTGATGTAACCGCAAAGTAATTGTGAATGCGTGTAAACAGCGTAATAGCATTAATCTGATCCTTAAAGGGACATGAAACCCAATGTTTTATCTTTCATGATTTAGAAGCATACATTTATAATCAACTTTCTAATGTACTTTTCTTATCTAATTAGCTTCATTCTCTGGATATTTTTTGCTGAAAAGCATATCTAAATATGCTTAGATGCTGATTGTTAGCTGAATATAGCTGCCTCCTGTGATTGGTTCACCGTGTGCATGGCTATTTCTTCATTAAAATATATCTCAAGAATGATTCAAATTAGGTAATATAAGTACATTTGAATGTTTTGTCAAATTGTATTCTCTACCTCAATCATGAAAGTAAAGGTTTGCGTATAGTGTCCCTTGAAATACATTCGTATGTGAATTTATTCTTCAATGAGCTTACCGTCAGATGAGAATGGCAGGTTCCCGGTATCAATTCCTCCGATACGACTACATCCACCTCGGAGATGCTGGGCCGCAACATTTCCTCCCATCGGCAGTACTCGATTTCCAGGGCAGGGCCGCCACCGGTTCCTGCGGAATGTCGGGCCTCCAGGCTTAACTTTTTCTTGAGATCCATCTTACAGTCCCGGTAGCGATGTTTTATAGAGTCCATATCTCTGTTCCGGCCACCCACTGCATTGACTGCATTCCTTATCTCATGCCAGAGCTTCCTCTTCTCAGTCGGGGTGGTCTTCTGGTGCTGCAGCCTCCTATACCTGGCCATATAGGCCTCTACGAGGGCCTCCTTCTCCTCCATCGAAAACCTCGCCTCCCTAGTCGCCTTGGCCTTCCCCTGTGACGATGCCCTCTGTTTCCCGGACTGTGAAGCCCTACTCTGTCCGCCACTGGGCCCAGCCACTTGTTCATCTTGAACCAAGTGGCTGGGTCCACCCACCGCTTCCACCCCCGCTTCCTGCCCACCTTCCTGCCCTGTTCCTCTCCCCCTCCCTCTCCTCCCCCCTCTACCTCTCCCCTGCCTGCCCTCCATCTGTTCCCTAAACTAAACCCCAAATAATCAAACAAAAAGTGAGTGTGATGAAATGAAAGGGGGTCAAAATAAAGAACTAAAAAGACAAAAAAAGTGCTGAAAGTGTGAGAGGGATCTAAAAAAACAAAGAGGGTAAGGAGTATTTAAATAAACCAAAAGAAGAAGAAGACTAAAAGGAGGATATGTAAACTAAATGTAACTAGGGGATGGGTATGGGATGGGTATGGGGTATGGGATAAGAGTAAATGGGATGAAAGGGAATGGGACTACAGGGAATGGGGTATGGAGTGTAGTATGAGGGGGTATGGGGTGTATGTAGTGTTATTGATAAGTGTATGTATGTATTGAATGTGTTTGCGTGTAAATGTGTTAAGTGTACAGAAAAATCACTCGCTCGCTAACTCACACTACTACTAATTCTCACTAACTCACACTACTACTAATTCTCACTAACTCACACTCCCACTAACTCTCAATAACTCACACTACCACTAACTCACGCTCCCACTAACTCTCACTAACAACTCCCACTACCAATAACTCACTCACGCTCCCACTAACTCCCACTCACTCACGATAACACTAACAACTGACTCTCTCACACTAACACTAACTCACTCACAATAATGCACAAACTCTCTAATCTTAAACCTCCAATCTCCAAAGACCCACCAGCAACACAGTCAAAGAAGCCATGCTTGTGTGGTGCTTATATACCCTGTGTAAATGTTTAATGATGTACCAATTTCCGTTGTAAATTGTGTTCAGGTGTGCTTTATTAGCAATTAATATTAGTGCAATGTGTATTAGTTGTGTGAATTTGCGCATGCTCATTTGGAGTTAGTATTTGTGGAATGTGTAGAATGCGATGATGTCATAGTGCTCGTTTTCTATAACATTGTCCAATAGTATTCTGTTTAAATGTGAATTTGCGATGGTGTGTTATTAGTGAAGTGTTGTATATGTATGTTTGTCCTAATATATAGTGATATTGAATGCGATTATTTTGCTAGTGTATGTATATATTTTTTATTCCTTGTTGTTATTTTGCGAATTTCCGCATCTTAAAGTATATGCGTATTCCCTGTATTAAATTTTATTAAAAATCCCCCCGCTTGTGAATGTGTAATGCTTGTGTGCTTTGTTGAGTGATTGTTGTTGTGACATTTGCGGCGTGTTATTGTTGTGCTTGATGTGGTATGCGTCATATGACCGAGCTGTGCGTATTTCTCGCGAGATCGAGTGTTAGGTGAAAAAAGAGTTTTTTTTTATTTTCCATTGATCTCTATGGGAGACTGTCTAACGCGGGCAGGATTCCGCGTGTGACATACACGCGTTAGGAGCATCGTTAGATGGTCTTTTTTGTACTCTAAATACCAGAGTCAAACAATGCCGTGCGTTAGACATAAACCACGCGTAGCGTTAGCAGGCCATCTACCGCCAAACTCCAAATCTAGCCGTAAGAAAATTAACTCAAAATGGACATACACATAAATAAATATAAAAAGAAAAAACTCTACAAGAAAAATAAGATAAAAATAATAAAAATAAAGAATACCTGTCAGCCGCTTATGATATCTTATTTACCTTTGTGAAGAAATAGTTAGTGATAATTATAGCATTTACCCTCGTCACGTATCCCCTCCTGGGTAGTTAATCAGGTTACGCTACTTCAGACTCTTTTAGGCTCCACCGGAAAGCAAATGGCAAGATATCAAGGGGGTGTGGTTGGATGGGGGGTGTGGAAAGGGGGATTAGGAAGACGGTGGTATGTCATTAGTCTACTGTTTGGGTCCTGGGTTGGGAGGTTGTGTTCCCAGGGGTAGGGTTGGCGTTTCTCTCATTGTCTTCCCACAGGAATTTTATATCAGCTAGTATGTGTGCTTTCCCCCTTTTGGTGTACCCGTAGCCTTCTAAGAGTAGGAGGTCTGTAACTTTATCCGTCCAGTTTTGTAATGTCGGCGTGTATGCGGTCTTCCAGTGAAATGCAATAAGTGCCTTGGCACCTGTCAGGCCCATTTGGAGTATAGTAAGTCTCAGTTTGCATGTTAGTTTTGGTAGGTCATTCAACAGTGCAATTCTAGGTGTGAGAGAAAGGTCAGTCCCCAAAAGTGGTTTTAGGTAATTCTCCACAGAAGTCCACAAGGACAGAACCTTAGGGCAGCTCCACCACATGTGGATATATGTTCCTCTGGCTTCGCATCCCCTCTAGCATTTCCCTGAAGCGTTAGGGTAGATAGATTGCAGCCTCAACGGGGTGAGGTACCAACGTGATAAGACCTTGAAATTAAGTTCCAATGACTGAGGGGAGGTCGAAGCTTTCTTTGTTCGTAAGAAAATATGTAGCCATTCCTCTGTTTGCATGTCAGTGTGTAGGTCTGAATGCCAATGATGCGTGTATGAGGGGAGCTGATGAGATTGGTCACCCTGAATCATTCTTTTGGCTAATGACAGTGAATGCTTGAATGGCCCTTTTGTGGTGCACAAACTCTCAAATGGGGTGAGCTCCCTCAAATAATCCTGCTTGTATGGGGATGTTTGAACAAAGTGAGCCAGTTGAGAGTATTTTAGCCAACCCGCATAGCTTCCTCCCATTACGTCGGTTAAGTCTTCTCTCTTTTTAAGCCTCCCTTGTGAAACGAAGTCACTCAATGGGGTAGTATAGTCCCAGCCTGTCAATCTCTTGTAACCCTTGTCCAGTCCTCCAATCAGTTCAGCGTTTCTAGGGATTGGGAATAATGGAGAGCGAGAGCTCGAGATGTATTTTTTCTGTTTAGTGATCAGGTCCCATGTGTCAAAAACTCTACGGTGTATCGCTAACTCGGTTCACTGTGGGGGTCTAAGGTCTTTGGGAACCCAGCAAAGAGCTCCTACATTCGGAGCCTTTAGGATATTGGAGTCTATTGCCACCCGGGCCTTGACTTCTGTGGATCTATGCCAGTCCATCACTCTTTGTAGAGTAATAGCATCTAAGTATGCCGCTAAACATGGAAGGCCCAACCCCCCCCCCCCTGTCTTGTGGCCTATATAAGTTATCCCTGTTCACTCTGGGTTTAAATTTCCCCCAGACAAAGAGGTTAATGAGTTTCTGCACGTGTGCAATGTACCACTTTGGTACTGGGATCAGGAGGGCCTGGCATATGTATAAGACCCTGGGCAAGACTGTCATTTTGATACATTGGATTCTCCCCCACCAGGTAATTGGTTTAGCTATCCATGAGTTGAAATCTGTCTGCAGTTTGCGTGATAGTGCCAAGTAGTTCTCATCAAAAAGTCATGTGGTGTTAGGGGAGATGTGAACGCCCAGGTATTTTAAGGATGTCGTCTGAAGTTTTAACGAGCAAATGTTACTTATAGAGTGGAAGACTGAATTGGGAAGTGTCACATTTAGGATTTCTGATTTATGTTTGTTAAATAAGAAGTTACAGAATTTGCCGAAAATATCTATTTATTTCAATACCTCTGGGATGCTAGAGAGTGGGTCTGTGAGGGAGAATAAAACGTTGTCTGCATACATGGCGATCTTAAAGCTATGTGGACCAATAGGGATTCCTTTAATATCTCTATTCTGCCTAATGTGTGCTGCCAAGACCTCCATGGTAAGGATGAATAGTGTGGGAGATAGGGGGCAACCCTGCCGCGTCCCGTTACTGATAACAAAGGGTTCTGACAACATTCCATTTGCTTTAACTCTAGCCGAGGGTTGGGTATATAAGCTAAATATACGTTGTATCATTTTAGGGCCAAATCCTTGTGACTGTAGAGTTATTTTGAGGAAGTTCCAATTAATACAATCAAAAGCCTTCTCGGCATCAGTCCCCATAAGGACTGTTCGTATATTATGGAGTTTGGCGTAAGAGGTCAGGGTTATTGCTCTAATGGTATTGTCCCTAGCTTCCCTCCCAGGGACAAAGCCCACTTGGTCAGTGTGTATAAGGGCTTGGAGTATACCGTTAATCCTCGTGGCCAGTATCTTGCCCAGAATCTTAACATCTGTATTTAAGAGGGATATCGGTCTGTAACTACCTGGGTCTGTGAGGTCTTTATCTGGTTCTTTGGAAGCTGTGTTGTATGCGCCAGATATCCACTAATCCCAACTGTGTTAGGCATTTGTAAATCACATTCGGGAGTCGGGCATGAGCGTGAGGTTTCCCTGAGGAGGAGTCCAGGGTGGGGTCTAAGGTGGCATTAAGGTCTCTTTCTTGTTGTCGTTTACTAACTTATGTACCTGCTTAAAAAATGTAACTTTGTTGTTGTTGGGAGCGTATATGTTTACTAAGGTTGTGAGGTTGTTGAATAGCATGCCTGTCAGTATAAGGATTCTACCTTCATCATCTGTAACCCTGCTCAGGAGTTTAAAGTGTATGTTTTTGTGCATCAGGATCCCCACTCCATTCTTTTTTTTTTGTCTTGCAAGGAGTTGAAAAAACCCACTGGGTGTGACTTGGAGAAAAATTTAGGTTCTGCAACCCTCCTAAAGTGAGTTTCTTGAATAAAAATAATCGAATCTCTGTGTTTGGAAAAGCACTTCAATGCTATTGAGCGTTTTGTGGGTGAATTCAGTCCCCTGACATTTTGTGATATTACTGTCAGAGTATTGTCAGTCATCTTGAATGTGTCTTATGTGTTGTAAAGCTCTTACCCGTTGTAAATGCTCAGGGAAGGTAGAAATCAGAGCGTCAACCTGTTGGTTACCAGATGTGTCGGGGAGGATGGGGGAGGATGAGGTTGAGTAGCGTAATCTTTCTCTTGTAAGTGAAGCGGAGCTGACAGGTATAAAATAAAAAACAAACAAAAATTTAACGTGGTTCAAAAAATACAAACAGTTATAAACATTTGTCATACATTTCAACAACAATCCTACCAGAAACAAGCTCATGCCTGTACTAGGTAATGACTAAGGGCAAAACTCAGGTAGGAGCAGTGGTGAGGAGGGAAGCAAGGAAGACACAGGGAAAGAAGCGTAGGAGAGATAGGGTAGAGAGGGAAAGGGAGAAAAGAAGCTGAGAGAGGGTAGAGGAGCGGCTGGCCAAAGGAAAAGAATTGAGATGAAGCGTGGAAAAGGGGAGGTCTGAGAGACAGCAGGAAATGGCCAGCTCAATCTCGGAGGCAGGTTCCCCAGCACAGTTGTGTGGAGAGGTGGCATCTAAGCAGTAAACATTTTGGCAAAACTAGGTGAACTTAGAACATGTTCATTGCATCAGAGTCCTATTATAAATATACACTTGAACTTTGTTATCTATTAAACTAAACATTACAACTGTAGACCTATTTTATATAAACCTGCAACACAGTCAACTGAGTGATTCGCCATGGGCTGGCGTACTAGGCATCGAGTCCTCTATATATAGAGATCAAATTACAGCTGCAAATTGGCAAAAAAGATAAGTTCTGTGGCAACTAAACATCACTTCAAGTAACGTTCTCTTCTTCCCCATCTCCAGACAGGGAGCTGGGGGTGCATTCTTCCTTTTCTTAGGAATCGTTGTCCATTCTGGGCGTTGTGGTCTTGGAGGGGGGTTGGTGTGATTCCTTTTCCCCGGGTCTGGGTTTTTGAGTGACGGAAGTGAGGGTTGCGGTATCCCCAGTTGGTTGCAAAAACTTTCTAAGTCTTCTGGATCTCTAAAGTAAAGACCTTGTCCTCTTTTGTTACCTTGATAGCGAAAGGAAATCCCCATCTGTATGGTATATTGAGGTCCATTAAGTGCAGAGTCAAATAACGCGCTTCCTTGCGCTTCGCCAACGTGAGATTGCTGAGGTCTGCATATACTTGTATGCTGTCTTCACCGAAAATGATCAGCGATTTCTTTCGTGCAGCTTGCAAGATTCTCTCTTTATCTGTGAATTTGTGACAGCACAGAACAATGTCTCTGGGTGGAGCAGTGTTGGAGGGTCGTGCTCTCAGTGCCCGGTGGGCTCTATCTAGCAATATAGTTTCACCAGCACTTAAATCCAATAAATATTTAAACAGGTTTTGGAGGTAAGAGGCTATCTGGGCCTGGTGTATTTGTTCCGGGACCCCTCTGATTCGGAGGTTCTGACGTCTCCCTCGGGTTATCGAGGTCCTTCATTTGGGTCTGTAGTTGGACTATTGCTGTATTCTGATATGCAATGGCCGCTTCCATGTTGTCTGAGGTCTTGGCTGTTTCCTCTACTTGTTCTTCTAACAGCATTACTCTATTCCCTAGGGCTGTAATTTCTTTTTTAACCCCAGCTAGACCTTCTTTGATAGCTTGGTTAACTTGCGACATAAAAAAGTGAGGTATTTTTTAGTGGGAAGATTGTTTAAGTCCGCTTTGGTGAGAGGGGTATTTTGGATATCATCCCCAAGGGAGTTGTCCTCTGAGGTATCCGTAATGTCCCCTGGTGTCATGTTCAGGTTAGACAGGGTCGATCCCTCTTGGGGTTTAAAAAAGGCATTTAATTTCGTGGCTGCAGACATGGTTGATTTATTCAGCTTGTCAGCTTTTTGTTTGCTGCGAGAAGTCATGGCGTTGCTCCAATCTGCAGAGTGTGTGATTTATGCAGAGACTCGGTGCCTGGGGGCTAACTGATCACAGCTTCATGGAAAGTCTCTTTAAGGCATTCCCTTTCTGGCTATTTAATGTCCTAGGCCTTGTTTGCTTTAGTAAAGTGTGGTCCCATATGAAAGGGGGTGGTCGTGGCGCAAGCCTCCTTGTTTCTTCAACTGTAGACCGGGAAATCAGGGTGTTAAAGTGCCACCATGTGAGCGTGTGGGGTGTATAAAGTCCAGCTTTAAGGTGTAGCTTCCATGCCAGGTGTATTAAACTAGTTATCCGGCTGATCTACATGTATGTTCCCCCACATCAAAGTGCTCCACGCTGCTAAACCCCATAAGAAAAATACTTGCGGTAATCTAGGAAGATCGTGGTGTCTATAGTCGCTGGTTTCCCCGTTGCGCTAAGAGGTTTCACTCAGTGTTATGCTGAGCAGTGCTCCAGACAGCTGCGTCACCAGGCTCCGGTATGTCGGCCCCTGACTAGGCCGCAAATCTACACTTCCGTGTCGCGCTTCGGAATGGGGATTTTGATAGCGTGATGTGCCCCAGTGGTGGTCAGGCGGTTAATGCCACCTCATATCAGTGTGTGGGTTGTTTGTTACTGCCCGGGTAACCCGCCGCCGATATTATGAGCTCCGGAGCTTCTCACTTATGCGGCCATGTTCTTCTGCGGCCGGCTCCGCCCCCCATTTATTCTAACTTTTTAATTATAATACAGCAGCATCATATCCTTCATTAAAATACATGGCATGATGTATGGATTTGAATTCATCCCTTTAAATTACATTATGGGCTAAATTACAAGTGGAGTAGTATTTTGCAATTTCGCTCTAGCCAAAACTCTACTAGGAATTTCATTCTGGTATTAGAATTTGTCATTCTGACTCTTCCAAATCCATATTGGTTATTATGTTACGTTATTTAAGTTAGTAAACAACATTACAATAGCATCTCTAGAACATACCTTCATCAAAAACCTTAAGCCTCACTTGCAGGGATTTGTTGAAAGGAACATCATTCACAGCCAGAATCATTCAGGTCGGTGTTGTCTATAAAAATAGAGCAATTTCCAGTGATGACAGCATCTCTAAATGCTTGAACCCTATTGTTGGGCGCCATAACCTGCTCCATCCTGGTTGTATAAATCATAATAATTGGCCTGGATTCATTACTGTCCTCTGGGGTAAATGTCCATTCCATAAAAATATATTTGGGCAGCTCAGCTGGGTTGCTAGTGTTGAATTAACATGGGATCAAGATCGATGAAGCCAAAGGTACACGGATCTCAGATGGTTCCAGGTCAACATTTTTTATCTCAAGTGCTAGAAGAAAAACGAGAAACTATAATTACTGTTTGTGCATGTTAACAGTTTATGTCACATATCAGAAACATAGAAATATCTGTAAGAGGTCACTTAACACTCTATATAGCATGTGGTTAATGTAAATAGGACAAATTATTATCCAATTGTACAACACATTTGGAACAATAAAAGGGGAAGGTACTAAAACTATCTTCATCTGCGATATATAGAGCCATACACTCTCAAGTACCCTAATGCAAAAGTGATAAAATACAAAATCATATGTTTGGTTGAAGAAAGGTGGATATTTTATCTACTAGACATTAAGTTGAGCAACATTTAAAGGATAGTACAATGAAATTGCAGCAAAAAACTGTACCAAAATAAAGCTATACAAATTTCAGACCATATATTTAAATGTCTGTAACTTGCATTTCATTTGTTTGATTCCAAGTGGCTTTACTTACCTGATAAAACTCCAGAAAAGATAACAATCAAAACAAAATATCTCTCCATCATTCCGTGGAATAAAGAGAAAAATATTGCAGTCACTATGGTTTGTGCCAAAGTAAATACAGCTTCTTCCAAAGCAGAAAGAACAATATTGAGGAGCTTGTTAGCACTGTCACATTAAAAAAGTCAAAGTCATTGTGATGTCATCATTATGATGTCATAATATACCTGGACAGCTTTGTAGAATATTAAATGACTTATGCATTTTCCTTGGTCATATATTTCTTAAAGGAACATTATGGTCATTTCATCAATCAAGTTTATCAGAGAGCCAAAATAAAATATATTAAAGGGACATTAAAGGGAAATTTAACAATGGATAATTACAAGATACCTTTGTTGTCTTTCTTTAGTCAAGGCTAAACTTTTTTTGAAAACAAATTACCATCTTGCTTGTGGCAAATGGTTTTTAAATTCCAAACTCTGACCACCATTCATCTCATTTGGTGGAGCCAAAATATATGTGTAAGCAGTGGCGGTTCTAGACAAATTTTACTGGGGGGCCAAGGTGGGGCCAGTGTTTAATCAGGGGGGCACATTAAAAAACGGAAACAAATTATATATATATATATATATATACACACATACATGCACACATCCATTCACACACATATATATATATATACAGTTGAAAGAAAAAGTATGTGAACCCTTTGGAATGATATGGATTTCTGCACAAATTGGTCATAAAATGTGATCTGATCATCACCTAAGTCACAACAATAGACAATAGACAATCACAGTCTGCTTAAACTAATAACACACAAAGAATGAAATGTTGCCATGTTTTTATTGAACACACCATGTAAACATTCACAGTGCAGGTGGAAAAAGTATTTGAACCCTTGGATTTAATAACTGGTTGAACCTCCTTTGGCAGCAAAAACTTCAACCAAATGTTTCTTGTAGTTGCAGATCAGACGTGCACAACGGTCAGGAGTAATTCTTGACCATTCCTCTTTACAGAACTGTTTAAGTTCAGCAATATTCTTGGGATGTCTGGTATGAATCGCTTTCTTGAGGTCATGCCACAGCATTTCAATCGGGTTGAGGTCAGGACTCTGACTGGGCCACATCAGAAGGCGTATTTTCTTCTGTTTAAGCCATTCTGTTGTTGTTTTACTTCTATGCTTTGGGTCATTGTCCTGTTGCAACATTCATCTTCTGTTGAGCTTCAGCTGGTAGACAGATGGCCTTAAGTTCTCCTGCAAAATGTCTTGATAAACTTGGGAATTCATTTTTCCTTCGATAATAGCAATCCATCCAGGCCCTGACGCAGCAAAGCAGCCCCAAACCATGATGCCCCCACCACCATACTTCACAGTTGGGATGAGGTTTTGATGTTGGTGTGCTTTGCCTCTTTTTCGCCACACATAGTGTTGTGTGTTTCTTCCAAACAACTCAACTTTGGTTTCATCTGCCCACAGAATATTTTGCCAGTACTGCTGTGGAACATCCAGGTGCTCTTGTGCAAACTGTAAACGTGCAGCAATGTTTTGTTTGGACAGCAGTGGCATCCTCTGTGGTATCCTCCCATGAAATCCATTCTTGTTTAGTGTTTTACGTATTGTAGATTCGCTAACAGGGATGTTAGCATTTGCCAGTGACTTTTGTAAGTCTTTAGCTGACACTCTAGGATTCTTCTTCACCTCATTGAGCAGTCTGCGCTGTGCTCTTGCAGTCATCTTTACAGGACGGCCACTTCTAGGGAGAGTAGCAGCAGTGCTGAACTTTCTCCATTTATAGACAATTTGTCTTACCGTGGACTGATGAACAGCAAGGCTTTTGGAGATACTTTTATAACCGTTTCCAGTTTTATGCAAGTCAACAATTCTTAATTGTAGGTCTTCTGAGAGCTCTTTTGTGTGAGGCATCATTCACATCAGGCAATGCTTCTTGTAAAAAGCAAACCCAGAACTGGTGTGTGTTTTTTATAGGGCACCTCCAATCTCACACATTGATTGGACTCCATTTGGCTGACATCTCACTCAGGCTCTTGGAGATGTCATTAGTCTAGAGGTTCACATACTTTTTCCACCTGCACTGTGAATGTTTACATGGTGTGTTCAACTTCAATCCGATTGGCTGATTGGATGAGCCAATAGAATGCAAGGTCAATTCTATTGGCTCATCCAATCAGCCAATCAGATTGAAGTTCAATATGATTGGCTGATTAAATCAACCAATCAGATTTTTCCTACCTTAATTCCGATTGGCTGATAGAATCCTATCAGCCAATCAGAATTCGAGGGACGCCATCTTGGATGACGTCATTTAAAGGAACCTTCATTCTGACTTAGGACATCGTACGAAGAGGATCTCTCTGCGTGGGATGGATTCAAGATGGCTCCACTCCGCTCCGGTTGATTGAAGATTGAAGGTGCCGCTTGGATGAAGACATCTGCCGCTTGGAGGACCTCTTCTGCCCTGATCGGATGAAGACTTCTGCCGCTCTGGATGTCCACTTCTGGCCCATCGGCGCCCGGCTGGGTGAACACGGCTCCAGGTAGGGTGATCTTCAGGGGGGGTAGTGTTAGGTTTTTTTAAGGGGGGATCGGGTGGGTTTTAGAGTAGAGGTATGTGGGTGGTGGGTTGTAATGTTGGGGGGGATTGCATTTTTATTTACAGGTAAAAGAGCTGATTACTTTGTGGCAATGCCCCACAAAAAGCCCTTTTAAGGGCTTGTAAAAGAGCTGATTACTTTTTAATTTAGGATAGGGTAGGGCATTTTATTATTTTGGGGGGCTTTTTTATTTTAATAGGGGGCTTAGATTAGGTGTAATTAGTTTAAAATTCTTGTAATTCTTTTTTTTGTATTTTAGTGTTTGTTTGTTTTTGTACTATAGTTTCTTTAATTGTATTTTAGTTTAGATAATTGTAGGTAGTTTATTTAATTAATTTATTGATAGTGTAGCGTTAGGTGTATTTGTAACTTAGGTTAGGATTTATTTTACAGGTAATTATTTTTTTTTTTTTATTGAGTGAAAGTTTCGTCATACAGGTAAAACAATGAAGCATTACACAGTTACTTAGAAAAAAAAAGTAGCAATAACAAGGTATATTTATACAAAATACATAATGAGCTACAAAGCCTGAGGTTGGTAATATCAATTATGCCCCTGAGAGACATAGGTTATAGATGCCTATAATAATCAAAGACTTCTTTACCAAGAGAAGTGGCCGCTTTTGGACCCCAGTCCACAGAATAGCAGAATAATAAATGATATTTACAGAAGTCTATCTGGAGTAGTAGAGACCACTCATGGGTCTCATTACATTCACCTCATAATTTTCAGTTTTATAATGCGATAACTGTTAACTGTAAAGCTGACACAATAAACAAGGTGTAAACCCATATTATACATATAGAGAAAAAGAATATTGTTAAAAAGAAAAAAGAAAAAAAACGCTTACTGTAATCCTAAATCTTTACTACTGTTCTAGAGATCCCTGCCATTGTATGAATAAAAAGGGGGGGGGGAATTAGGTTGGAAGCAGACAAACCTTAAGGACTAGATGCCATGCTAGTATTTCTTAATAGCCAATTATGAATCTCTACCCTAAGTCGATGCATCTTTTCTTAAGATGCAAACTAATTAAAACTAAATATCTAAGCAGTGGTACTAGGAAAATGATCTGCATGTTATGCTCTCTTTAACATATGATGCTGTACATAGGCACTATAAGGAAAAACATACTGAATATGGCGCACACAGTTGGCAAGTAATATTAACTTAGATCCAAATGACAAGAGATGCAACTGCAGGTCTGAAGGTCCCCCCTATTGCATATGTAAGAAGAAGGGTTATATTGATAATGTAGGGGCTAATGCGGCCAAATGGTATGCAACAATGGTTAGGTTATGCTGGGTATCTAAATGAGAATGCTAAGATATAAGCAGTATAATATAATACTACCTCCTGCGGGTATTCAGCTCTCGAACCTGGTCAAGGTAGTATATGTGTGAGTACCCGCATAACTCAAAATAAGGATACATTTGCAGGGCCAGCCTGCATTAAAGGCAGTTGAAAGAGAGTTTTGCAGCGCAATATAAAGGAGGTTATAGCCTCAGAGTAAAATTCAAAAACCTGTACAATGTTTAAATACAAAGAATATTATGTGACCACAGATTCATAGGATATGATCAACATGAGCTTTCACCAATGTTTAGTACCAAACTGTGCTTAATTATAAAAAAAATGTAAATACGCAGAAGGAAAACTATATGAGCAATAATTAACATTAACCTAGAGTCCATGCAATAAAATCCATCAACCGTTATATAGGGAGCAAATAGACACTGCTTGAAGTAGTAAAGGGCTTTAAAGTCATCGCACTCCTGGCTCCCAAGTCAGTATGGTTTACCTTAATGTTCAGTTAGCGGCTGACTGTCATACCTATTAGCCCTCAAGTCACCCCTCGAGCATGAGAGAGAAGCAAGGCTCCTGGCTCCCAAACAACGCGGGGCAGGGGCTAGACGCCGGGTCCCCAAAGCGTCAGCCCCCTTCTTTCCATCTCACAAACTGCAGGTAGGGTAAGAGTGCAGGGTAAATTAGCGCTGCCGAGACCAAATTACATTGTAAGCTTATTTTCTAGGGCAGCATAATGATTTTGAAGCAAACTGCGCAACTCCCCCAGGAAACTTGAGGGGATCTCCATAACGGGTATATAAGAGAATACAGCGAGCAAGGGTAAAACACGCAGTGGTTTTCTGAAAAGATATTGTGCCTTGTAGAGGAGAAAATTTGCAGCAATTTGCGGGATTCACTGCTTCTTAACGATAGAGACAAATTTATGTCCTGCCGGGGGGGTGGTGAGATGGTAGGCCGCAACCCTTAAATCATTCCGGTACGCTGAGTATTGTCTCTGTGCAAAAGATAATAGCATGGTGTAAACAGGCTCCCTTTCTTGTATATCCAAGATCCAAAAGGTGTATGCAATAGAGTGGGAAAAAAGGAATTTTACTCATTCTTGTGCAGAGAGTTGCAGGAGCTGATGAATTTGCAGCCTGTCATGGCCGCTACCCGGAAGTTCCCCGTAATTTTGTAATTATTTTAACTAGGTAGCTATTAAATAGTTATTAACAATTTAATAGCTATAGTACCTAGTTAAAATAAATACAAAGTTGCCTGTAAAATAAATATAAATCCTAAAATAGCTACAATGTAACTATTAGTTATATTGTAGCTAGCTTAGGGTTTATTTTATAGGTAAGTATTTAGTTTTAAATAGAATTAATTTATTTAATGATAGTAAATTTATTTCATTTAATTTAAATAATATTTAAGTTAGGGGAGTGTTAGGGTTAGAATTAGGTTTAGGGGTTAATAACTTTATTATAGTAGCAGCGACGCTTGGGGGGGCAGATTAGGGGGTAATAAATATAATATAGGTGTCGGCGATGTTAGGGGCAGCAGATTAGGGGTTCATAGGGATAATGTAGGTTGCGGCGGTGTCCGGAGCGGTAGATTAGGGGTTAATAATAAAATGCAGGTGTTAGCGATAGCGGGGGTGGCAGATTAGGAGTTAATAAGTGTAAGGTTAGGGGTGTTTAGACTCGGGGTTCATGTTAGGGTGTTAGGTGTAGACTTAGAAAGTGTTTCCCCATTGGAAACAATGGGGCTACGTTAGGAGCTGAACGCTGCTTTTTTGCAGGTGTTAGGTTTTTTTTTCAGCTCAAACTGCCACATTGTTTCCTATGGGGGAATCGTGCACGAGTACGTTTTTCAAGCTGGCCGCTACCGTAAGCAACACTGGTATTGAGAGTTGAAGTGGCAGAGTTGAAGCAAGCTCAGCCCCATTGTTTCCTATGAGGATATCGTGCACGAGCATGTTTTTCCATCTTACCGCTACCATAGGCAACGCTGGTATTGAGAGTTGAAGGGAAGCTAAATTATGCTCAACGCTCCCTTTTCTGAGGCTAACCCAGTCATTCAGACAACTCGTAATACCATCGTTGGCTTAAGGGTGCACTGAAAAAAAAGCCTTGTGTCTTTACCGACAAAACTTGTAATCTAGGCGATTGAAATCTCGACAATTGACCCAGATGAGGCAAAACAATTAAAATTGCCTATAACCCATGAAAAAATCTTAAAAGCAATAAAGGACATGCCATCCGGGAAGAGTCTAGGTCCAGATGGTTTGGGAATACCTTACTATAAACATTTTGCAACACTACTAACCCCACATTTAGCGGACACTTATAACACATTATTAGAAGAAGGAGGTTTCTCCAAAAATGTACTCGCAGCTCACATAACTGTTCTGCCAAAACTAGGAAAAACACCCAATAAACCAGAAAATTTCCGTCCAATCTCCTTACTCAACTCTGACATAAAAATATACACAAATATTTTAGCCACAAACATAAATAAAGTTTTCCCAAAGATAATTAATCCAGACCAAGTGGGTTTTGTCCCGGGCCAAGAGGCAAGAGATAATACCGTAAAAGTATTACAACTCATTTCTTATGCACAAAAATATAAGATACCTCTATCACTCACCTCCACAGATGCCAAAAAGGCATTGAACAGAGTGAAATGGCCCTTTCTAGGGGTCACTCTGTCAAAAATGAGGTTCAGTCACCTCTTTATAGAAATGATTTTCGCCCTATACACTATATCAACTGCAAAAATAAAGGTTAACGGGCTGTTATCGCATAGCTTTACAATTACAAATGGAACTAGTCAGGGATGTCCTCCCTCACCAATTTTGTTTGTAATCTCTATACATTCCAGCTTCTTACTAAATGTTAATAAATCGGAATTCTTAAATATTACAATACCTAAAGAAAAGGCATTGCAGCTAATGTCAGATTGTCCATTAAAACAGCAGCCTGACAAGATGAAATACCTAGGGATATACCTTTAAAGGGACACTGAACCCAAATTTTTTCTTTTGTGATTCAGATAGAGCTTGCAATTTTAAGCAACTTTCTAATTTACTCCTATTATCAACTTTTCTTTGTTCTCTTGCTATCTTTATTTGAAAAAGAATGCATCTAAGCTTTTTTTTGTTGAGAACTATGGACAGCACTTTTTTTATTGGTGGATTAATTTATCCACCACTCAGCAAGAACAACCCAGGTTGTTCACCAAAAATGGGCCGGCATCTAAACTTACATTCTTGCAATTCAAATAAAGATACCAAGAGAATGAAGAAAAATTGATAATAGGAGTAAATTAGAAAGTTGCTTAAAATCTCATGCTCTATCGGAATCACAAAAGAAAACAATTGGGTTCAGTGTCCCTTTAAGCAACCATTGATACCCTATTTGAGGCTAACTATAAGCAACTGGAGAGATCGCTAATTAGAGACCTCTCAAATTGGAAAAATAAAAATCTGTCATGGTTGGGCAGGATCGATGTTATAAAAATAAATGTAGCATAAAACTCATAACTACTGACTTTAGATGGCGTTACGGATTTTAGGCTGTAACGCTCACTTTTTAGCCTCACCACAAAAAATCGTAATACCAGCGCTATGGGAATCCCATGAAAAAACGTCATTTTTAGGAGTGTGGTACTGATGTTGCGGTACAGGCTAAAAGGCTTGTGGCACACCTATACCGACAAGACTTGTAATGGCTGCGTTAGGAAAAATGATGCTTTATGGACCACAACGCTGCTATTTGACTCACAACGCACAACGCTATTAGGGGGTTATGTATAGAGATTAGTCTGGTGAATAGGGGTTAAAAGATCATGGTTAAGAGGTTAAGGGGACAGGTATAGCCATTTAGGAGTTAATTGCTTTGGGGTTTTTTGGAAGTTAGAGATGTATTTACAGAGGGGAGCTTGTGGTGATGATTATTAGCAGTTAGGTTAAGGGGGTTAGTGGGTCGGCACAAGCACCTCATTTGTTGTAAAGAATTCCTTTAAAAAAACACAGCTTTCTCCTATATACATGTCCAGTAATTATGATATGTCCCATGTATTTTGCAATGAACAATTATATATATTCCATATGTCCAGTGTGTGCCCACATTATATTTTTTATTATATCTATCTGTCTGTCTGTCTGCCTGTGTATCTGTGTGTCTCTC
The DNA here is from genome assembly GCF_027579735.1 of Bombina bombina. Classification (NCBI taxonomy): domain Eukaryota; kingdom Metazoa; phylum Chordata; class Amphibia; order Anura; family Bombinatoridae; genus Bombina; species Bombina bombina. The sequence goes on along the minus strand of NC_069499.1, from coordinate 754,250,820 downwards.
TCATCTGAGTAGAACAAACACTAAAATAACCATTGATAGATATCAGGGGCCCGATCCGATATGCAGCGTTGCGCCGAAACCTGCGCCATATATCGGATCACGCCCCAAATGGCTGCAAAAAATAGACACACAAAATAAGAGTCATATATAATCATGGTCAGTGCTTGTCAGATAATGACACACGCATTATATGTGAAAAATAGTTTTTAAAACCTTTTAAAAGTAACAATCTATTGTTTTTAACAAATGTTTAAAAAATATTAATTATAATTCCCCTGTGATATGTTTTTAAAGAAGTAATTTTGTAAATGTATAATAAATAAATTCTTATTTTAAGTCAGTGAAATAATACGCTGCTAATGAGAGTTATTAGGGATATTAAAGGCAGTTTGTTGAGCCGGTATATTAAGCAGTAATCTGTACATTTTAGCAACTATAAAAAAAAAACAACTATATACAAAGTGAAATCAAGTGAAAAGTTTATTTAAAGCACTTGATAACTAAATTAAAACACACAGATAATGATTTTATAAAATAAACATTGTCTAAAACGTAGAGTCTTCTGTTGAGGAATCGCTTTGTGATGTTGAGCTACTTTCTTCCTCATCACTTGCTTGGTGCCCCTCTTCCATCCTCAGCATAAGATCCTTCATCTGTGTCTTTAATTTAAAATATTTGCAGCTGTAGAGAAAGGTTTTAAATAATTAGTGCGTGATCATTTGTAGTGACTTCTATTAAACCGTTCATTATATTATTATCTTTATCTATCCATATAATTTACTAAGTTAACTTACCCAGCACACACTGTACAAACAGATACTCCTAATATGATGAAGATCAAGAGTCCACCAGCTGCCAGAATGACATTAAAATACATGGACATGATGTATGGATTTGCATTTATCCCTTTAAATTACATTATGGGCTAGATTACAAGTGGAGCGGTATTTTGCATTTTCGCTATAGCCAAAACTCCACTAGGAATTTCATTTTTGTGCTAGTCGGATTGTGCTGGTATTAGAAGTTGTCATTCTGACTCTTCCAAATCCATATTGGTTATTATGTTAAGTTAGTTAAGTTAATAAACAATATTACAATAGCATCTCTAGAACATACCCTTATCAAAAACCTTAAGCCTCACTCAGGGGCGTATTATGGCCTAGGCCAACAAGGCCAGTGACTAGGGCAGCAGATTTGGGAGGGGCAGCACATCTGCCCTATCCTCTCTCTAAAAGCCAGCACACAGTACAGTGAGCGATAAAGTGCAGGCTTTTACAGAGAAGACAAGGCACTGCGCTGATTAAGGTCGCTCTGCACAGGCAGTGCTCCTTTAAACCATTGCTTCATTTAGAGCCGCCGGCATTTTTGCAGTGGAAGTGTTCTTGGTGAGAAACATGCCAGGGGATATACTTCCAATGTGAAGCTGGAGAAGAAGACCTTGTGCTGATATGCTGCCTCCCCTGCGAGCGCAGTGCTTATTGCTTATTGTCTTAGTAACTAACAGACTGGATGCGTCTGTGCACTGCTTAGATCAGCTTGTGATGTCTAATCATAAACTCTAATAGCTAGCTTTCTCTGCATTTATGAACCCACGGAGTAAATAGTAAACGGACACTTAAAAAGTTTCATTACTTGAATAATAGTAATTACTGTATGTTGTTGCATGTGAAGGTCAGTGATTGTCTCAAAGTGTATTCTTCTTTCCCTCCCTTCCTCTTTCCTCTCTTCTTTCCCTTTCCCCCTCCCCTCCTCCCACAACTCCCTTCTTCCCACAACTTCTTCCCTCCCTCAACTCACTCCCTTCTTTCCTTCCCTCCCTTCTTTCTCTCAACTCCCTCCCTTGCTCCCTTCTTTCACTCCTTTTTTTCCCTCCCTTCATTCCCTCCCCCTTTTCTCCTCTCCCTCCCCACTTTTCTCTTCTCTCTCTCTCTCTCTCTCTCTCTCTCTCCCTCCCTTCCTTTCCCTCTCTGTTCTCCCCTCCCCTTCTTTTCTCTCCCTTCCCTCAGGAAGAAAATGTTATGAGATACATGCAATTCAACCCCCTGTATGCAAGTGTTTTGCTAGCCTATTTTCTTTTGAATTGTTATGAAAACAAACAAACATTTTACACACTGACCCCAAAAAATATTAATGGGAAAAAAGGCCTAATACTTTTTTTTTTGGGGGGGGGGGGCAGCAGACTTTTGAGTGCCTAGGGCAGCACAAAACCTAAATACGCCACTGGCCTCACTTGCAGGGATTTGTTGAAAGGAACATCATCCACAGCCAGATAAACCTGATAGGTGCCTGAATCATTCAGGTTGGCATCGTTTATAAAAAAGAGCAATTTCTGGGACTTCCGGTGGGCGGGCCAAGCGAGCAGTCGACTCCACACAGAGCTCCACTGGTCGGACCATAATAGATATAAAATCGGGCATTTTGTTGCCGGGCCCCGCACGCCAGACTTGCTGGGCTTATAAGTGGAGCAGAGTGCCAGCTGTCTCAAATAGTGCGCGGAGCATATTTCACCCGCTCCGGCAACCGGAGGCCACAAACTGTTAGACGCCATTATCAGCCAGCGCCATCTTGGAGTTTCCCCAGGCGCAAGTAACATCGGCGGGGAATGAGAGGGGAGAGGAGAGATAAAGGCTGATGCTCACAATAATCTGCTACACAGATCGCAGTAAGTACCGCTCTGGAAGCGGTGGGGCAATAACTAGCGACAAGCTGTGTTTACCAAGCTGTATTTAACACCACGTGGGGAGAGGAGGGGAGTCAGGATAGGAACCGGGTGGAGGAGCCACGCTGCATCTGAGTTTGCATACACTTTACTGTCAAGGGGATCATGTAGGAATGCATGGGCAACTCTGCTGGTACAATAGACTGCCTGGGATTTTATAGACATTATATGAAGACAGCAGATATCATTTGTTTTTAGTCTGCAGCAGACAGGTAGACCCACGCAGCAGCGCCTCAGTGCTGGAGCTGTGTTATATTCATAAGAGCACACGTGGACCAAAGCAGCAAGCACGTAGTTCATAAGAATTTGTATAGCCCTACTCCCCACACACACCGCAGGGGTTTTAAGCACAATCTACTGTAACAAGCTTTTAGACATCTCTACTTGGCTGGTACGCCAGCATCCTTGCTCCCCGGCATACTAACCAGCTGCTAATAAATTGCCTAGGATAAAGGGACGCCTGTCTGAACATATCCGTCCATTATTGCAGAGGCTGGACATCGCCATTGCATTCCTGTATTTGTGGTTTGCATCTGTTTGAATTTGCAGACATTGCACCTGACTTAGTGGCATCTACAAAAACCCCTTTCCCCACTCTAATGAAAGTAGACAAGTACTTCTATAAGCTGTCCCCCGCTACCAAACCTGATATGACACACAGATCAAAAGCCAGTGAAAAGAGGCTGAAACACTCTGCTGATTTTCAACCAGAAACCTCGACCCTGTCTGACCATGGAGGGGTCTTAGACCCTGACTCACAATCTTCTCTTTTACAAGAATTGAAATCTTTTTTTTCCCCAAGATGGACTCCCTGCAATCAGGGGTAGACACGCTAACAAGCGAAGTGTGGCAGTTCTCCTCTCGACTCACCCAAGCTGAAACCCGTATCTCTGAAGTAGAAGATAGGCAATTCGCCTCAACAACTACAATCAAGCAACTGGTAAAGAAAACCCAAACACTTCAAGATCGCATAGATGATTTGGAGAATAGAAGCCATCGCAACAACTTGCATATTGTAGGAGTCCCAGAGTCCATCAAAGGCAAAGACCTGCTTGAATTCACGGCACTCAAATTTCCGAAGATGCTGGGCCTACACCCTGATATCTTACCAATAGATGTGGAGCGGGCCCATCATGTGGGTCCAGAGAGGGCCCTGGACCAGGCAGGAGCAAGACCTAGACAGGTTATATTTAAGTGTCTAAACTTTCAAGAAAATCTTAAGGGCCTACCGCTCTCACAAAGAACTACTGTATGAAGGTTCGAAATTGCTCCTATTCCAGGACTTTTCAATGGATGTCTCCAGACAAAGGAAGGAATTTGCCCCGCTCTGTACTCAGCTACACGAACAGGGAAGGCAGGTGGCACTGCTGTTCCCTGCGAAGCTACGTCTTCAAACCCAATATGGCGTCAAGATCTTTCATTCTCCTCAGGCTGTGAGAAGCTATTTGGCCACTGAAAATCAGCGCCCACCAACTTGAGGAGTTCAGGCCGGGAGGCTGGACAACTGTTTTTCTCTCTTTTCTCTCTCCGCTATAGGCCTTCAAAAGCTGGGAGATGGCTGAGTCTCTTTTTTGCTTCACTACCTCCGGGATTGGAGGGGACTATTGCCCTGAGGGGCTTCTGGACTCCAGTAAGAGGCTGGACAATGCCTCTTGGGTAATGTTGAATACTGATATTTACATGTTTTATTTGTTTTATTTGTTATTTGTGTTGTTTGTCAAGCTGTCTGTATTTAGAAGGTACTCAATGCTGTTATTATGTAGTATTGTCAGGTTAACACTTCAGGTACTTAATGTTAATCATGCAACACCTCAATATGCGGGACTAACCATTAGTGGTGGTAACAGAACATATGGCGGGATTATATATAGATGGCCCATGGTCCAGAATGCAAGCATATACTGGCGCTGCCTTGTAATACTATACATAGTGGTTACCTTAATTTTTGTTGGAAAATGACACTACTGCAACTGCTCCGGTGTGCTTGCCGGTTCCACAAATACCACTAACTTGTATGCTCTCCATTTAAATATGTCTGGTAGTTTGGTGCCCCCAACACCCTTAGTGCAGTCACCCACTTCGCCCCTGGGCTCTGGTATAGAATGACTAGGTATCATTGGGGTGGGGACTCACATTCTGTTGACTGCTGCTGTATTTAAACTGGATTGTGACATCATGAGCACACTACATCTTCTTATGTATTCTATATTAGATCTATGCCTTCTTTTATGTCGAGTGTTGAATAATGATATTGACATGTTCTATTTGTTTTATTTGTTATTTGTGTTGTTTGTCAAGCTGTCTGTATTTCGAAGGTACTCAATGCTGTTATTATGTAGTATTGTTGGGTTAACACTTCAGGTACTTAATGTTAATCATGCAACACCTCAATATGCGGGGCTAGCCATTAGTGGTGGTAACAGATCATATGGCGGGATCACACATAGATGGCCCATGGTCCAAAATGCAAGCATATACTGGCGCTTTCTTGTAATACTATACATAGTGGTTACCTTAATTTTTGCTGGAAAATGTCACTACTGCTGCTGCCCCGGTGTGCTTGCCGGTTCCACAAATACAACTACCTTGTATGCCCTCCATCTAAATATGTCAGGTAGTTTGGTGCCCCCAACACCCTTGGCGCAGTCACGCACTTCGCCCCTGGGCTCTGGTATAGAACGACTAGGTATCATTGGGGTGGGGACTCACATTCTGTTGACTACCGCTGTATTTAAGCTAGATTGTGACAGCATGAGCGCACTACATCATCTTATGTATTTTATATTAGATCTATGCCTTCTTATATGTCGAGTGCAGCTTTGTTGTATTATTATGTTGGTACCCCGCCCCCGTCCTTGCTCTTTCCCTTTCCCCCTTTTCCCCTCCTTTTTTTTTTCTCTCTGTTCTTCTCTCTCGTTGCTGGTATACTCTTCATAGCTTGATATGTCTTTAAAAATAGTGACTTGGAATGTGGGAGGTCTTCACTCCCCTATAAAACGTAAGTCAATTCTTACGTATCTTAGGAAATTGGGAACTGACATTGCCTTGTTACAAGAGACCCACTTAACAGACTCAGAGCATCAGAAACTACAGAGGGATTGGGTGGGGCATGTAGTATTCCTATCTCATACTAGCGCCAGTCGCGGCTTGGCCATTGCGTTTGGGAAGAAAGTTTCAGTCAAGGTAGACAGCTCCTACTTCGATAGGGACGGTAGATATATGATAGTACAGGCCTTGGTAAACTCAGAGAAATATGTGTTCTGCAATCTCTATGCCCCTAATCATAGAGCAGTGAGCTTCTGGACAGATTTGACACGACACCTAGCTCCGCATATAGACTCAAACCTGATAATTGGGGGGGATTTTAATATTTCGCCCACACACACTTTAGACAGACTCTGGCTAGAACCACACTCTTTAAGGGATCCCAAAACAAACTACAAAGCTAGGTCTGAAACAAAAATCTTTAGTATGCTGGAAGCTGACTTGGGGGTATGTGACATCTGGAGGTTGCAGAACCCAGAAGGAAAAGATTATACATGCTTATCTAAAGCTAAACATACTCTATCCAGAATTGACCTTTTTATGACGGCCAGTAAATTAATCACCCACATCTACCTGTGTAAAATACATAACATCTTGCTATCAGACCATGCACCTGTGGAACTAACACTTGGAACCCGGAGGCCACAGTCCAATAGGAACATACTCAGATTTCCCACATACTTATCCACTTCAGAGGCATTCACTAAATTCTTGCAGCACACTTGGACAGACTTCACCACAGACAACGCTGCTCATGTAGATGACACACAACTCTTTTGGGAGACAGCGAAAACAGTGTCTGCAGGGGCTATAATCTCTTATGTTTCAAAATTGCGATATAACACACAATACAGATACAGAACCCTGCTAAAACAGCTGGGACTGACTTAACAATCCTACTTGCAAGCTAAGACAAAAACGAACTATGAGACCTATATTGCGAGTAAAGCAGAGCTGGAGGCCTTTATGAAACAGCAAACTGCAGCTGGGCCAGCTGACATAGCACAATGCTTTGCACATTATTACGCAGAATTATACACAAAGCAAGACAGAGCCCCGGAGGGTGTCCAGGCTCAGTTCTGGCAATCGTTACAACTTCCTCAAGTAACACAACAGCAGAGTGATGCTCTAAATGCCCCCATAACTGTGGAGGAATTGACATTTACTCTGAGATCTCTGCCAACTGGCAAGGCGTCAGGTCCTACCGGCTGAATTCTATAAGTCGCTTCAGCCTCAGATCGCACCCACATTGACCAGGTTGTACAATGCTTTCCTACATACGGAAGCATCTCCCTCCAATAATTTCATGGTGGCGCACATCACACTCATTCCCAAGTCAGGGAAAGATCTCTCCTTACCAGGGTCCTACAGGTCGATATCGCTGCTGAACACAGATTACAAGCTGTTCATGAAGATTCTAGCGAACAGACTAAAAGTAATCCTACCAGATTTAGTACACCCTGACCAAACGGGTTTTGTGTTCAAACGCTTGTCGGTAGTGAATCTCCGCAGAGTACTGCAGGAAATAGAGCATTATTGGGTAAAGGGACAGGAGAAGACTGAAAGGGTCATGTCAGAGGCCTTCCTGCAGGGTGGAGTGGCCTCACCTAATAGATTCCATGCACAGATTGGGCTTCAGGGGTCCATTCCTAGAGATCATAAGCAAAATGTATCAACACCCAGCAGCGCGGGTTATGGTGAATGGGCTCTTCTCATCGGACTTTCAGTTACAGAGGGGCACCAGGCAAGGGTGTCCCTTGTCGCCGTTACTTTTTAACCTGGCATTGGAGCCCTTAGCATTGAAACTATGGCAAATCTTCCCAGGAATAACGATAAGGGGGATTCCCCTACATCTGGCGTTATACGCCGATGACATGCTGCTCTTTGTGGATACACCATCCACGCATATATCCCATATATTACGTGCGATTACGGACTTCGGCTCCTTCTTGGGCTACAGAATAAACGCCGCAAAGTCGGAGGTGTTGTGGCTACATAGACACCAGAATGTGAAACACTCCTATCCGTTTGTGGAGATATCGGGAGGACTCACCTATTTGTGTATTAAACTACATCGGGACCCATCTAAAATGTATGACTTAAATATATCTACCAAGTGCTCGGAGCTGACGAATTGGGCGAACCTCCCCCTGGGCTTATCGGGCCGTATCAGTTTGATTAAAATGATGATCTTACCTAAGATCTTGTATCCTTTACTCATGTTGCCATTCCTGATGACCAAAATGGATCTGAAAATCCTCTCTCAGGCAGTGTCGCGATTCATATGGAGGGGTGACAAGCCACGGATCGCTACAGACAAACTACACCTCCCATTTCAAGGGGGAGGTTTGGGTCTCCCAAATTTAAAGCTCTACAATTGGGCAGCGTTGGCCAGACTGGTTACCGACTGGCAACTAAATACGAGTCACTTTTCTGAGCCGGTTTTGGAGGAAGCGGTTCTCACGCCTTTGATGCCAGCCTACCTTCCATACGCAAAATTATCGTCCTTACCACCTGCAATTGCTAATAGTGTACTATACCGTGACCCGCTGAGAGCATGGCACCTGATTCACAAATTCTTGGGGGTGGTCAGTCCTCCCCCTAAATATATACCCATTGCCGGGAATGCGGATTTCCCAGCAGGAAGTGAACATGAACCATTTCGTATATAGGGAACCCTCGGTGTCAGAGTTCTGGGGGACGTTCTAGACCCCTTGCTCCACACTATACGCTCTTTTCAGGAGCTACAGGCTAAACACCGGATCCCGAATCAGCATTTTTATGCATACCTGCAATTGCGACACTATGTGGCGTCCCTACAGGCATCTAATGCAGGTTTTTGGGACCCATCGCCCTTTGCCATAGTGCAGACACTGTTTCAGGTGGGGAGATTTTCTCTCTCGCAATTCTACGCTCGACTATTAAGACAAATGGAGACTCTAATTCAAACTAATATGCTGACGAGACTGGTCACAGACATCCCCACGGCGGTGACGGTGCAAGACCTAACAGACAACTTAGACTTCACAAAACGGGCTACACTTGCGATTACTCACAGGGAGGCGCAGGTCAGACTGTTACACAAAGATTATATCACGCCTCATAGACTATCAAAATGGAATGACCTGTGCCCCAATCAATGTATTAAATGTAGCAGTGTCTCCCCTTCTTTCCTACATTATTGGTATGCATGCCCGATTATCAGACGCTTCTGGGGCCAGTTGCAATATTGGGTCAAAACCACGTTTAAAATAGAGATAGAGATCACCGCAGTGGAGATTTACCTTTTTAAGTGGGGTGACACACATAAACGACACCATCAGATACTAACGTTGTGCATGTTGCTGGCGAGGAAGTGTATCTTATCTAGATGGATTTCCAAACAACCTCCAACAATAGCTCATTTTAAACATTTGCTGATTAGACAGCTATACATAGAGCAATATGATGTACGACTAGATACGATGCGTAGATTAAGGCCGTTTTGGAAAAAATGGTGTCCGCTTATAAACACCTTTCAAATGGACTTAAAAGACCAAATCATAAAACCGTTTTTGCATTCTGAAATTCTACCCTTACTCAACTTAGGTGAGGGCGGCAATGCCTTGATAGTGCAAGCTGAAACTCCCAATGATCACACTAGTAATGCGCTACTCCCCGCTGAGATTATGCTTTTTTAATTAATTAATTAATTTATTTATTTTTTTTCTTCTTCTTCCCCTTTTCCCGCTTTCCTTGCCCCTTTTTTCTGGTCCCTTTCCCATAAGGGGTAACCTCTTTGAAAGGTTATATTGTTATTATGTTAAGTGTTGTTCAAATGTTCTTTAGTTAAAAATTTAAAACTGGCAGATATGGCAGACTCCAACTTTTGTTTAAAAAGAGACTTTGAGATGCACCAATGCTGAAAGAGACATTCACAGGAGCATGACCTCCTACTTATCCTCGAGATTAACATTGTTAGAGCGCTCCTCCATGTCATACTTCAGGAGTCTTGGATCACAATGATGTATATGTTGTCATGTACCATGCCTATGTCATTGACCGTGCAGCTGAACTTGCCGTTTGTTTCTGTTGTATCTGTGTCTGGCTATTAAAAAGAATTAAAAAAAAAAAAAAAAATAGAGCAATTTCCAGTGATGAGAGCATCTCTAAATGCTTGAACCCTATTGTTGGGCGCCATAACCTGCTCCATACTGGTTGTATAAATCATAATAATTGGCCTGGATTCATTGCTGTCCTCTGGGGTAAATGTCCATTCCATAAAAATATATTTGGGCAGCTCAGCTGGGTTGCTAGTGTTGAATGAACATGGGATCAAGATCGATGAAGTCAAAGGTGCACGGATCTCAGTTTGTTCCAGGTCAAGTGCTAGAAGAAAAAGGAGAAACTATAATTACTGTTTGTGCATGTTAACAGTTTATGTCACGTATCAGAAACATAGAAATATCTGTGAGAGATCACTTAACCCTCTATATAACATGTGGTCAATGTAAATAGGACAAATTATTACCCAATTGTACAACACATTTGGAACAATAAAAGGGGAAGGTACTAAAACTATCTTCATCTGCGAAATATAGATCCATAAACTCTCAAGTACCCTAATGCAAAAGTGATAAAATACAAATCATATGTTTGGTTGAAGAATGGTGGATATTTTATCTATTAGACATTAAGTTGAGCAATATTTAAAGGATGGTACAAAGAAACTGCAGCAAAAACTGTACCAAAATAAAGCTATACAAATATCCGACCATATATTTAAAGGTCTGTAAGGTCTTTAGATTCACCAGAAACAGCAGTTATGAAGCAGCGGTCTAAAGACCGCTGCTCCATAACCCTGTCCGCCTGCTCTGAGCAGGCGGACAGACATCGCTGCAATTCAACCCGATGGAGTACGATCGGGTTGATTGCACCTCCCTGCTGGTGGCTGTTGGCCGCGAGTCTGCAGGGGGCGGCATTGCACCAGCAGCTCTTGTGAGCTGCTGGTGCAATGCTGAATACGGAGAGCGTATTGCTCTCCGCATTCAGCGAGGTCTTGCGGACCTGATCCGCACTGTCGGATCAGGTCCGCCAGACTTTGTTAAATAGGGGCCTATGGTTGGGCTGAGTAAGCAAATGCAGAGGGAAAAAGAGCAAAATATAAATTTTATGCATAGCAAACACATACACTAACTACACTTCACAGACTCACCAAACTACACATCATACACACACATGCCACACTATACAGCATATACTTTACTCACACTAGAAAACATACTGGCACAATAGTCATCCACACTAGCATACACTCAAATATGCAAAAGTATGCAGCAAGGATTGCAAAATGGGGGCAAAAAGGTTTTTTTTATTTTTTGAAATATTTTATTTTTATATATTTTTTACAGATCCCCAAGACATACATCGCTGGAAAGGTTAGGCGATTACCTTTCCAACAGTGGGGGTCTGTAGCTGCTTAGATGACTAAGTTACAGGCTTCTAAGTAGCATGCCCCCTTTCCCTATTCTTGTCGTATTTTAAATAAAGTTGCGCAGTGACGTCATCACGCAAAACGTGAAGCCCCGGTGATGCCTGTCACTATACAGGCCCAATTGCCGGAATAGGAGTGGGTGAGAGCCCCCAAATCTCCCTCAAGGTGGGAGAGTGCTAGCGATGGCTCTGAGCCGTCGTTAGCACCTGAATGAGAAACTCTGCGACGGCTCAGAGCCGTCGTTAGCACTGAAAGGGTTAAAGAGACAGTAAAGTAACAATTAAACTTTAATGGTTTATATAGAGCATGCAAATTTACACAACTTTCTAATTTACTTTTGTTATGAAATTTGATTTGTTTGTTAGTATCCTTTGTTGAAGAGTACATTGACAGTATGTAGGCTCAGGAGCAGCAGCACACTGCTGGGAGCTAGCTGAACACATCTTAAGAACCAATGACAAGAGGTATATATGTGCAGCCATCAATCACCAGCTAGCTCTCAGTAGTGCAGTGCTGCTCTTGAGCCATGCTCTTTAACTAAGGATACCAAAGGAACAAAGTAAATTAGATCATAGAAGTACATTTTAAAAGTTATTTATAAAAGCATGCTCTATTTAAATTATGAAAGTTTGATTTTAAATGTACTGTCCCATTAAGATACAATTCTTATAAACTGACCAGCATGGAGAGAAATCATAAACATTTTACTGAGCATTATATTGTAAAGCGTCTCTTCTTAACATAAAGCATAATAGTGAGCTCCCTTTAATAAGATACACAGTTTCCAATGTAAAAAAAAGCCTTTTCTATCCCTGAGGGGCCTTGTCATACTGATGAGACATCTTATAGATTCTCACCAGGCCAGATAGCTTTAGAGAGTGACAATTAAATGAATGAATAACAGTCCTGGACAAAACAAAAAGAGAGGTAAATACATATCTTGGTGACCAGACTATAGCTCTGACAAGCATACGGGTATATGAAGTTTAACACCATCAATCATGTGTGAATAGCAGAGCTTCTGCTATCAGGATGAGTTTAAAGGAATGGAATCTGTCTATGTCTACAACTTTTAGAAGTGGCTACTCCATTTAAACGTACATAATGCTTTTCTTGACACACTTGCCGGAAATAGGAGTTAAGAAGCAGCGGTCTTAAGACGTCTGCTCCTTAACTCGTACGCCGCCTCAGAAGCGGCGGACATCAATCCACGTGATCACATACGATCGGGTTGATTGACACCCCCTGCTAGCAGCCGATTGGTTGCGAATCTGCAGGGGGCGGCATTGCACAAGCAGTTTACAAGAACTGCTTGTGCAATGTTAAATGCCGACAGCGTATGCTGTCGGCATTCAGCGATGTCAGACAAATAATAAATCGGCTCCCATATGTGCAGCCACCAATCAGCGGCTAGCCAGCGCTTGAACCTACCTAAGTATGCTTTTCATCAAAGGATACAAAGTGAAATAAGCAAATTAGATAAAAGAAGCCATTTGGAAAAAATTTTTTAAATTGTATGCTATATCCTAATCATGAAAGAAAATGTTTTGCATTTATGTCCCTTTAACTCGTATTGAATGTTAGCTTTGCCTACTTCACCAAATGCCTTTCATAAAACTTAAAACTATATGTGAGATTACAATATACACCTCAGAAATGAAGTGTCTTTTCTCAAGCTGCTGCTATCTCTTTCCAATATTATGAGTATACATTTCTACTTCCTGGGATTTTAATTACCCAATTTCCTGTTTTTAAATAATAGATTATTACATTGTTTCTGTATTATTGACCTATTCCAGGACTTCCAGCAACAGGCAGGATTAATGTCAGTATAGCTGGTAATTAGATAAGGGGATCAGTTGGAAGAGAGAAGGTCAAAGGGTTAATCTTTCACATTTCTCTAGCCTAGTGACTGAGACAGTTGATCTAAATATAATTTTACTTGCTCAGTCTGAAGGTTATGTTTCAATAACTTGAATATATAATAACTAATTTACAATTATTTAGGCTACTAGGTTGCAAAATTATAAAGAGTTAAAAAAAACTGGTAAATCTCTTAAACAAAACTCACATATGGTTGCCAGCTGTCCTCTTACAAAAATACTAGATGACCAGCGGGTGATCGGCGAAAGCAGACGTAGGGTTGTGATAATCGCTATATCAAATCCTCTGGAGCTGCAGCTCCTGTCAGGCATATGCTCATATGGGTTGCCAAATCAGACCTCATTGTCTGCAGCCCTTGTATGTTGTATGCCTAGTTCAGACCTCAATCAGACCAATTGCCTTGTGGCCCCTATCAGCCAAAATCCCACAATGGTCTTCAGATCAGAACTACTTTATGTAACCTGAGTCTTTATCAGTTATGTACCCACTTTAAACATTTGTTCAGACCCAATGAGTGCAGATACACAGAAAAATGTAGCAACTATCTTTATCTATTACAGTTCTGTGTTCAACTGAGATTTGTTAACATAGGTAAATCTCAAAACATGTGTTGCTGGGGGCGTGTCCGGGCAGAGGCAATGATAGGCTGCATTACTAGTAGCTGCTCACAAATTGTAGATAATCCACCAATTATCTCAACTTTAACTCTACATCCAACTTTGCAAACAATATTATCACACAGCCAAACACTTTCTCTATCGGATGATATTGATCTTAACCCAAATTATTGATCTGCAACCTGGTCTGGACCATTGGACATCTGGTGGCGGCCTATCACACATCCAACACCCCCCCATTGTAAGCCGGGTACAGCAGCCTCTTGTAGGCTGATAACTTTAGGCTCACCGGAAATACAAGTTATGAAGCAGCGGTCTAAAGACTGCTACTTTATAACCTGTCCACCTGCTCTGAGGCAGCAGACAGACATTGCCAGAATTGATCGGGATGATTGACACGTCCGCGAAGCTGCAGGGGGCGGCATTGCACCAGCAGTTCACAAGAACTGCTGGTGCAAAGATAAATGCCGAGAGCGAATGCTGTCTGCATTTATCGATGTGCAGTGGACATGATCCGCACAATAATAATTCGGCCCCTATGTTACCAAATAAGTTTATCTTGGATAAAATTCTGTGATTAGTTTAGCAGTGTTGCACAAATTGGGGTTGTGGAAGAGTTGCCCTGTATTCATTATTTGGACTGTTTTGCTGTAAAATAGATGTGTATATATACATGTAAACATTTCTCTTATTATTAACATATATTGATTCCAAATAAACTCTTTGGAAACAATGGAGACCCTCTCATAGAGTTTATTTCACAACAAACAACTAATTAATAACCACATTTTGGTGGCCACGAAGTTGTAGACAATTCCATATGCCAATTAGTTTTGCAGAAATTAGATAATATGTTGATTTAATTTTAGAATATTGCAGGATATATATTTTTAAATGTTTTCTGAAGAAAATGCATGGTTCAGAAACCTGTATTTCAGGTGGAATTGTCCTTATAAATTTGCATTTCCATAGAGTTTTATGGGTGATGGTAAATGTTGCTCAGTCCTGGGCTTCAGTCAAAGAAAACTGTGTATTACTACAAAAAAATGTTTTAAGTGCAGTAAAGGTAATTTCTGGTGTTTTACAGGAAAGTTATTTTTATTTTGTAGTGTTTAAACAGAGCACATCATGGTTGGCTCCAGCAGACCTGTTGTATAAGATTTGTATACAAATACTGCTTCTTTGTACTGCTGGGATGTAGACATTGGCCTCTAGTTATCAAGGTCTGTCAGACCTGATCCGACAGTGTGGATCAGGTCCGACAGACCTCGCTGAATATGGCGAGCAATACGCTCGCCGTATTCAGCATTGCACCAGCAGCTCACAAGAGCTGCTGGTGCAGCGCCGCCCCCTGCAGACTCGCGGCCAATGGGCCGCCAGCAGGGAGGTGTCAATCAACCCGATCGTACTCGATCGGGTTGATTTCCAGCGATGTCTGTCCGCCTGCTCAGAGCAGGAGGACAGGTTATGGAGCAGCGGTCTTTGTGACCACTGCTTCATATCTGCTGTTTCTGGCGAGCCTGCAGGCTCGCCAGAAACACGGGGCATCATTCGGAGCTTGATACATATGCCCCATTGTATGTAGCTTGCATTTTTTTGCTCTTGTATTTTTCTTGCATTTGGTTGGCCAAAATTTTGAGAGTAAATATTTTCAAATTTTGTTTTCTGTAAAAATCTAATGAATTTTAGAGATGATATTTACTTATTGTCTTGGTCCCATCTAAATGTTGTTGTTTTTACAATCAAAAGCTTTACAGTACTTTGTTTTCTTACAAAGAAGATGGTTGTTTGCTGAGTGGACCAGCATTTATTTAATAGTTGCCCTAGTCAGGTTAAAGTGATTGACTTCTGCTCCTTTTTAAATTGAATATAATGTCCATTTTATAAAGATTGTCATTTTCTTGCACATTTTTTTTTACAAAGGATTAATTTCTGTAAATTTGTTACACCTAGAGCTGTAGCTTGCCCTATACATATGTTAATGTAAATTCCTTCCTGTTGGGGGAAGGTACAGGAAGGTAGTTTGGCAAGGTATATTGTGAGTGTGTGACAAGTAATATAGTTTAGAGCACTATTTTAAAAGCACAAACATTTTTTAACATTTTTCACTGTTTAAACTAAAAACATCTGAAGGGTGTTTAATTTAGCCTGCATTTTCAATTTGGTCTATATTTTAGGACTCAAATGTTTTTTATTTGTTTTTTTTAAATGCTTGATTTCTGCTCCTAATATACAAAATGATCTCCTTTACAGGAAGTCTAAATTGCTTAACTTCTGTTTAGTCTGGTGTTTCATTGCCCTATAGATATGATCTTAATTCCTTGCATTGGGGCAGGTAAAATAGTCTAGTAAACTATGCTGTGAGAGACACACTATTCAGAGTCTGTTCCCCAGATTTAAAATACAAAATATTGAGCAGTGGTTAGGAAAACCAAAATTTAACTATATTACCACCTCTGCTGTAAAGCTGACCTGCTTATAAACAGATCTAATTACTACCTCTACTAGATGGCTTAACTGCTATGTCCTTTGATGTGTAAAATTTGCATCTCAATGGTACCTTGTACATCCTGTGTTAACACTTTTTAAAAAGAAAACTACTATGCAATGATAGACACACTATTCAGAGTCTGTTCCCTGGATTACATTTAGTGGTTAGGAAAATATTGATTCTAGTATATTTGTGTGTATATATATATATATATATATATATATATATATATAATTTTAGTTCTAATGGCTATCTGCTAAAATGTCTGGGAAAAAACTATATTTCACAGGAAATTTGTGATTATTTTAACAATTATATTCATAAATATAAAAATAAATTTAAGGGAGCCGCTGAAAAATAATAAATAAGGATCAGATAGTATGTGTATAATATAACGGAGGTGCAGGCCCTATGAAGCTAATATAATATCAAAAACAGAAGAAAGGTAATAAGGATAAGTAAACCTTATAAAAAGATAGGAATTTAAGCACTCTCCACACATAGAAGGCCTCAGCAAATTATTTATGCCAATAGGAATACAAGTTTTAACAGGTAACAAGTGTGGAAACCTGATACAAGTAGAAAACAAAAACTTGAAAAACCAGCATGTGTTCAAAGCACTAACATTTTATTAGTGAACAGAAAAATAGTAAAAATTAAATTAAATTAAAATACCAAATATCAAATGAGACGTCTCATGGGGAGTATAGCATATGTATTGGCATAAACTAGCTTATGAAAGCGGCTTCAGAATGGAGAAATTACAACACCTCAATCAGAGGACAGCCCCAAAGTGTGTTAAAGGGATAAAAAAAATTGCAGCAAAACAATATACCAAAAGCCAGACACAACACCAAAATCAGCGGACAGTCCCAAAGTTGAGAGGGTTAAAACTGTCTTGATATACAATAAGGATCTATGTGTTTGGCAAATGGGTATAGCTTAACAGTGAATAGTTTGAATTATAAACTAAACATACATCACAACCGGTATTAGAAATTACATGTAAAATACAGGTTATTGCGATTTTTCAGATATTAAGGAGAACTCTTATTAGAAAGAGCTTCGTAATCAGTCCATCCAGGTGACTGTGAAAACAATGTCCAGGCATCCACTCTTTTTATGTGGTAGGAAACGTTAAATTCCACTGCCAATACGGACAAAGGATCCAAAAAACTCACAGTCTTAAGTTGATTCTGAAGACGATTAACTGCTGCTTCGCAATATGCACATCCAAAGTAACGTGCAAAGAAGGCTCCAGCCAAACCAATTTTATTTGAAGTTGTAGCGTGTGTAGTGGCAGATCCCACAGGATAGGCGTTTCATCAAAGAAAACAGCTGTTGCCACTGCCTACGTGCGTTTCATCCCCTTGACTCACAGGGACTTCCTCAGGGCTGACGTCATTGTAGAAAACTCGGCCATTTATAGGCCATATTGAACACGCCTCCAGGAAAAGATGAAATTATTTGTTGCAGACGTAAGGTGTCAAAAAATTGTAAATTTAACAACAAAAACCTTAATATATATACAAATATAACAATTCTAATACGCTATTAATTAGATACAGAGATAGTGCAAATAAAGACATGCAATAACAAAATATATACAAAAGGAAATGCTGAAAAGACGAAGCCGTCCCTCTGGTCACATGATTTACAGACAAAGGTAGAAACCATCTAAAAAAGATAATATTGAATGTGTAAATAAATATGTATATAAGAAATAATAATTGTATATAAAATAATAAATTGCGTGAGGTCTGAACGCTGGCATTGTGTTTTTGTGATTTTAGTGCTATTTACAGCTGCTATTGCTGTCATGTTTTTACCCTGTTAACAATAAACTTCTAGTTTTTATACAAACGCTAAGGAGTACTTTTTTGCGCTACTTGCGCCCACCCACCTTGGATATCTATCTTATTTTGGAGCTTAACGGACATGCTCAGGGCGCTGCAAGCTGCAGGTCTCCTATCCGTCACACATCTCCTACACTCCGGGAAATGATCTTCCAGCAGATAAAAGGTACTGTGCATATTTACCACATTACTGAACTGGCTTTTTGAACGTTATCAAAGGAACTTTATGTGCGCATTATTTTGAAACCTTGGTGTATTTATAAGAAATAATAAGCACTAAGGGCAAAGTGGGCTAAAAGGTAAATGTAAAAAGCCATAAATTATAAATGGAGAAAACCGCAAATATCGGGATGTGGATTTGAACCCTAGACCTTAAACTAAAAAATAACATTCTACCTAAATGGCTCCAGCAACGTGTTAGTCCACTAGTCTATACAGGAGATTAGCCCTATAATGTGGAAATCTCAAAATAATTATCTTTGAAAATAATAATAATACAACAAAGATTAATTTCCAGGCAAGCACTGAAATACCAGGATAAGGATCCAAACAATGAGTTACAAAGCAGATCTAAAAATATTTTTTGGAGAGATAAATATAGCTCCAAAAAAGAGCAGCCATTGAAGGCTATCCTAATTAAAGCTTCAAATAACGAAGTATAGATATCCGGCCCAATGTCTGTTCCACACGATTCAGTTTGCCAAAAAATGACTTACTCTCTTACTAAGCCAACCAAAAACCGGGCACAAATAAGTTACCTAAATCAAAAGAAATAAAATTACTTTCTCAGAAACTAAATAAATAGAAATATAAAGTAAAGAAAAAGAAAGTATACTTACTACCTAATTAAGATAGTAAAAAACATGAACATAATGCTGAGGGTTTAGAGATATATATAAGTGAAAGATCTAAACATACAAATACCCATATATTCTGAATGGGAAAGTTTTACTTTAAATATTCTTACAGGCCCATTTATCAAGCTCCGTACGGAGCTTGAAGGGCCGTGTTTCTGGCGAGTCTTCAGACTCGCCAGAAACACAAGTTATGAAGCAGCGGTCTAAAGACCGCTGCTTCATAACCCTGTCCGTCTGCTCTGAGCAGGCGGACAGGAATCGCCGGAAATCAACCCGATCGAATACGATCGGGTTGATTGACACCTCCCTGCTGGCGGCCGATTGGCCGTGAGTCAGCAGGGGGCGGCGTTGCACCAGCAGCTCTTGTGAGCTGCTGGTGCAATGTTAAATGTGGAGAGCGTATTGCTCTCCGCATTTAGCGAGGTCTTGCGGACCTGATCCGCAGTGTCGGATCAGGTCCGCAAGCCCTTTGATAAATGGGCCCCAAAGTGTGGATTCGAAACCTAGATCTCAAGGGAAAAAGAAAAGAGATATTTGAATCTAAATAGCACCAACTCAGTATGTCTTAAACCACTCACCCACATAAGAGATTAACCACAAATGGTGGGAAACTCAAAGTAATAATCTTTAGAAATAATGATTCGATAAAGATTAGATTCAAGACCAATAGCTAAGAACCCCTAATGAGGATCCATAAGACAGCCACTAGTGTCTTGTACCAAGGTCTAAATCCACACAAGTTATATAACCGATTTATTGATCTCTATCCAAACCCACAAAAAACGAGAGCGCAAACAAATTACCAAGAATAAATCGATATAAACAGAATGTTTCATCAAAATTATAAGAAAGAAGCAAATTCAAGTTTTTCATTCATCCCAAGAGGTGCACACGTATGTAAGCGATAAATCCAACCAGTTTCTTTTTGGAGGAGACATTTATCCTGGTCTCCACCTCTCTTATGTGTTAAACCAATATCAATGCCAATAAATTTGAGCAACTCAAAATTTGAGTCATGAAGAATTTGAAAATGCCGTGCAACACTACTGGTCTCTTTATTATTTTTAACATCATCACGATGTTCCCTTACTCTGCCAAGAAGTTGTCGTTTTGTCTTTCCTACGTAAAACTTAGGGCAAGGGCAAAATAATAAATAGACAACTCCAAAGATTTAGCAATTTATTGGGTAATTGATACGATAGGTCTTGCCTCCGGTTGAAAAACTATCAGTTCTAACAATGTAGCTGCAAGAAATGCACTTTCCACAAGGAAAACTCCCTTTATGTCACTGGTGCATAGTTAGCCAATTTTGTTTAGGGGTTTTAACAAAATGGCTTTTTACCAAACAATCCTTAATACTCATGGCTTTTCTAGCAGTCAAGAGTGGACGATCCCCTACCTTACCTGCCAATTTTTTATCGGCTAGTAAAAAGTGCCAATTTTTTTCCAAAGTGTATCGAATTTTATCCCAATGGCAATTATATTGTGTGATGAATCTTAAATTAGATTGTTCGACAGGTTTTTCCTTCTTAGAGAAAAAAATGTCTTCTCTTTTTGGTTTCCTCACCCGACTGAGTGAGTTAGCAATTAATTGCTTGGAATAGCCACGTGAAAGGAATCTCTCTTTCATTTTTTTGGCGTGGAAATCAAAACTAGAATTTGTCAAACAGTTTATGCGCAAACGCAGGAACTGTCCATTAGGAATGCCTTTCTTTAAAGAATGAGGATGGTTACTTTGCGCTTGAAATAGGCTGTGGCAGTTGGTTTACGATAAATCTCTGTTTGGAGATATCTACCTTGCTTCTTAATTAAAATATCCAAAAAAGACAGTCTAGAGGAATCAGCCTCGTAAGTCAAAAATATATTATAATTGTTTTGATTCAAAGTTTTAACAAAGGATTCCAAAATTGTAAGGTCCCCTTTCCATAACATAAACACATCGTCCACAAAACGAAGCCAAAGTTGGTCAGATTTTTCAATGATATTGTTATGGGTACCAAAAACGTCAGATAACTCCCAAATTCCTAAATGAAGGCAGGCATACGTGGGGGCACAAGTGGACCCCATGGCTGTACCACGTATCTGTTTAAAGAATTTACCATCGAAACAGAAAACATTGTTTTCAAGAACAAATTTCAAGAGTGAAAGCACAAAATCAGTGTGTTTGTTGAAAGAAGGGCCACGGGTCTCAAGAAAAGACCTACAAGCTTCAATGCCTACATCATGAGGTATTGAAGAATATAGGTCTTCAACATCTAAGGAAACCAAGATGACATCATCATCAATAATCAGATTATTAATTTTCTGCAAGAGATCTGACGTGTCTCTAACATAAGTCAGGAAGAAACGGTTTAAGAAAAAAGTCCACAAAATTGCCTACATTTTCTGTAACTCCGCCAATGCCAGAAACAATCGGGTGACCTGGTGGTTTTTTCTTATCCTTATGCAATTTAGGAAGACAATAGAAAGTAGGCAAAGTGGGATGGTGTGGAAACAGATAATCAAATTCTTTCTTGGAGATCAAACCTTCGAACTTTGCATCATTTAGCAAAAAAAGCAATTTTGTTTGTGTTTCATCTAAAGGGTTACATCTCTAACGTACATTTTGATCTTTATTGTTGAGCTGTCTCATCACTTCCTTAAGGTAACAATCTTCATCTAATAAAACCAAATTTCCCCCTTTGTCAGCTGCCTTGATAACAATATTGGGAGCATTCTTTAGCTCAAATAAAGCCTGTCTCTCCATCTTATTCAAATTATCAGATACAATACCCGAAAAGGCAATTTTTTTCTATATCCTTCTAAACAGCATTGACAAAAAATTGTACTGCAGGGACAAGAGATAAAGCTGGCATAAATTTGGACTTAGGCCTAAAAGATGTCTGTGGTTTTTCAGTCTCAACAGGATTAATTAAAGGGATATCAGTTTCTGATATCGGAATATCAGACTCATTCTCTTCTAAAAGGGTTACAAGATTTTGTACGGCCAAATCATCTTGCTTTTTCTCATCTTCTGAATTCTGATGTGAATAATTTTTTCCATAATGGAAGACAGCACCAACTTTCTCCCAATGCAAATCTTTGACCAAAGTAAACTTATCAAGGTGATTTGAGGGACAGAAAGACAATCCTTTTTTCAAAAGGGTGATGTGAGACAATTTTAGTTTAAAAGAGGATAGGTTAACTATTTGCATTTCGTCATGGATGGACTGATTACTAAGCTCTTTCTAATAAGAGTTCTCCTTAATATCTGAAAAATCACAATAACCTGTATTTTACATGTCATTTCTAATACCGGTTGTGATGTGTGTTTAGTTTATAATTCATACTATTCACTGTTACGCTATACCCATTTGCCAAACACATAGATCCTTATTGTATATCAAGACAGTTTTAACCCTCTCAACTTTGGGACTGTCCGCTGATTTTGGTGTTGTGTCTGGCTTTTGGTATATTGTTTTGCTGCAAAATTTTCACAATCAACCGAAGTGTTGTGTGTATGTATAGCTGGTTTCATTGGCTGCTTATTCCACATTGCTTGGTGCTTCATGTTTGAGTCACTACATGGATCCTCACTTTTATTTTCATGACAGCGTATCCCTTTAACACATTTTGGGGCTGTCATCTGATTGAGGTGTTGTAATTTCTCCATTCTGAAGCCGCTTTCATAAGCTAGTTTATGCCAATACATATGCTATACTCCCCATGAGACGTCTCATTTGATATTTTGTATTTTAATTTAATTTTTACTATTTTTCTGTTCACTAATAAAATGTTAGTGCTTTGAACACATGCTGGTTTTTCAAGTTTTTGTTTCCTGCTTGTATCAGGTTTCCACACTTGTTACCTGTTAAAACTTGTATTCCTATTGGCATAAATAATTTGCTGAGGCCTTCTATGCGTGGAGAGTGCGGAAATACCCCTATCTTTTTATAAGGTTTACTTATCCTTATTACCTTTCTTCTGTTTTTGATATTATATATTCATAAATATAATGGTCCATTCCTCATCCCAGAAGCTAAAAGCCCCAAGTGTGAAAGTTTTTTAGAGATACTAACACAGGTAGTAACTCTTAAAAAGATTAATAATAATAATAAAAGAATATTTATGATAGCACAGGCAGTGATTTCAACAATAAGGGGACTAAAAAACATTATTGGAGAATTGACAGAGCAAAATAAAGATTTGAAATTAAAGTTAGATAAAACACAGTCAGACAGAGATTGGAATAAGCTTTCTGCTTTAAATAACACCATACAGATCTGTAAATTACATCAATTAAAATTAACAGAACATAGCAGAAACAAATAATCAAATAAAATTACTGAGGTATAGATGAAAATTAAACAAGAAGAAAAAATAATTAGGGATATTTCTGGGAACAATGAAGATTGTGATCACTTAATGTCACTACAGGTTTTTCAAATCAGACTAGGCCAATGACTGTAGCAGATAAAGACATTTTTCAGAAATAATGGGGCACAATCCCCAAAAACAGCTTTAATAACTTTTCACATTGGTTTCACAAGGGGTCTGAAAAGGCCATTAAATTAGGTATGAGCATGAAGGAATGGACAGAATTGCTTCAAGATGCCATGGGCCCCTCTGCCAACAGGTTATTAGGATTCAACTCAAGCATATCTGATCAGGTTGGGAGAATAGTTAAAACCTTTTTCAATTTTACTAGTCTAGAAAAAGAGATTAGTGAAATTACCATGAGACCTCTAGATGGGCCATTTGAAGTAGCAAAAAGAGTTTTATTCTGGTGTGGGCTGCACCAGCCACAGACCCAAATGGTCTGGGGGTCACCAGCTCACATACAGAGGGTACTTGAAGCTCTCCATAGAAAATGTCAGGAGTTTGTAAAGCTGTATGATCCAAACTCCACAAACTTAGAAATGGTGCTCACTAGAGCTGAGAAGTGGTGGAATTATCACCCATAAACCATTAAGGCAATTTCTTCAGTGAAACAGTCAATGGAGAACAATCCGATTATTCACAGGCAAGAATCAAAAAGGGGCAACAGTAGACAAGTTTGGTGATATCAGAAAAGTAGAGGATCAAACACAGGAAACTGGAGAGACAGGAATTTAAATATCGATATTAAAAGAGGAGAAAATAAGTATAAAAATTGGAGGCTGAGGCCAAATGAGATAAGCAATAAGGCCAACTTAAGTTATTAGGAACTCAAACAACAAAACAGGAGAATGAGAGATGAAATTGAGTTCCAAAGGAACAGCTGACAGAGCTGGAGTGCTCAAATTAAATCATTAATTTTTGTTTATAAGCATATTTTTTTGCAGTGCATTTGTATCATGTAATATGTACTTTAGTTTTAAGTTCAATTAATAATGTTAAGTGTTTTCATTATTAAGTTTTAAATATGCCAATATTTAGAATGCATAGTTAATTGATGCATTCTCTTTCTAAAAACCAATAACAGATACCTCCATTGTGATTACTTTTGGGAGGCCACATGCAAGAACATTTTCATGTAAACTGTTTGAAGTCTTATCTGCAGGAAGAAAACCAATGAAGACAGAAGGCTTCTCTCCTTTCCTTCCAGCTTTCCCCAATAACACATATTATATAGATTGTTGTTTTTCAGGTGTCTTCAGGACTGATCTTACAATGAATCTATGATGGTGGAGTTGGACAAATTAAATAAGTATAAAATGTATCACAGTGGAGATGTAAAATGGGGCATTAGGCCAAAATAATATATAGCAAAAGGGGTAAATAATCATATAGGGCAAGCAACATAAGTTTAAGTAAGGGTGCGAGTGGGATGATGCAATGATAGAGCCACATCCCAACTTGAAGTTAATAACTGTGAATGGGGTTTCTACTGCAGATGGAGTGTTGTAGTGTGAAGTAACTATATGCCTGGCTTTAATCTCTTTTCATTCCTTCGAGGGTCCTGAAAAAAAACTTAGTGGTTCAAAGAGACATGTGGTAAAGCAAAAACAAGGACCAGATGCCAAAAGCAAGGACCAGATGCCAAAAGATGACAGCATATGCATACCCATCTAGTGTTCCTGCATTCATGCACTCATACATGAACTTTTATTTTTTCCCAATTTTAAGACCATTGTATAAATGTTGCTAATGGGGTTTAGCATAGGATTTTATGTTTCTATGTATAATTTTAAATGCATTTTTTTAATGAATTGTATAAAGTTAGACTAGGAATTGACAGTCCTAGGAAAGTGCAGAAGAGCTCGTATTACCGAGGGAATAATATTTCGAAGGGATGGTGGGAGAATTTTCCCTGTAAGGTTTTCACACCCACTGTGTTCTTCTGTACTAGTGAGTATAACTAGAAAACGGGGCAACATAGGAGAAGAAAAAGTGAGGGAATGTGGTGACATTTTATTACTGGAATAAATATAGCTCACAAATTTTATCCCTGGCAATTCACATAGCTGGTTTTAAAATTGAATAGTCAAGTAGTTCTTTGGCCTAATGTCTGTCTAGGAAGGAAAAATTAAAATCTAACATAACAGGCAAGGAATTCACTATAACAGATTTCCTCACCTGTAAAAGTTACTATGTTGTATATCTTATAGAATGTTTCTGTGGCCTTCAATATATTGGACGTACCAGTCAAAAAGTACAAGTTCCTCTCCATTCCTCATACAATCGTATGATACGTCTCTGGCAATGGGAGACCTATTGGATTTACAAGATGAAAAGTCTTTCACCACAAGGCCTTAATGATAATATAGATTTAGCCTCATTTCAAAGTTAACAATCACCAACAAGTTCATATCTTCCCTCTATCCACCATCCCCTTTAACTTTTTTCTTGTTCTTTTACCCCATTCAATTCCATAGCAATTTACTTTCCAAACCTTGTTTTATTTTGCTTTTGCTTTTTCTGATATATACGTCCATCTTTCCTTATTCCACCCCAACTTATTCACTCCCATCATTCCTTCATGGCCTACCCACATTTCCCTCTCACGATCCTACACCAGCTTTCATTCTCATAAACCTCAAGAACATATCTAGCACAATTCACCTTTCATCAACTTACCCCCTCTTCACTCGTACACACCATCACCATAACACTCACTTTCACACCATCCAGCATAGGCAGCACACCCCATGAAATTCAAAATATTCTCTTCTTTTATTACACATCCACAATACACCACCCCAACAAATATTCCCCAGAATTGCTATTATAGCACTGTGAAACAATTACCACCACATATCAATCACACTAGTAACATTAACATACACAGACATCACTGGGATGACCAGAACACCAAGGGCTAACTTCAATACATTCAGTCAGCATAGGGAGCACACCTTATTAATTTACAGAGATATTTTGTCATCACAACTACTCCTTATTGCACACAACTCACCATCTCAATAAACATTCACTAAGAATTATAATTCACAGTTTAGCCACCGATTACAATCAGCAATACTAACATACACAGATATCACTAAAATGACCAGGAAACAAAGGGTTAACCTTAATCTATATTAACTCTGATTTATTTACATACACATTTACACTTCCTTAATCCTTATTCCTATTTCCCCATTTCCATTAAATTACTCACCCTTTGCATAATACTTCATTCAATATTAAAATGTTTTTACTATCATTACCCACATTATTACCCACATAAATATTGGATATTTATATGCCAAACCTCCAAAACCACTTTTAAACAGCCACTATAACCAACCAAATATCTTGTATGATTATTGCAAGAATAAGTTACCAGTGTAAATATCCTCGTCTGGTTTACAAATATCATATAGATATCATTCATTTTTTTAAATGAAATGGTAAAAAACAAGTCAATCTGCATAATTCATAACAATTGAATGCATTACATGCAGCTAATCCTATCAGGAAACAATAGACATATGAATAGACATTGATAGAAAATCTAAGGGCATTTCAGATTGGCACACAACTACTAACCAATCACTATTTATTTTTAGTTCGGTCATGTGACCTGCTTAGAACTAATAGGATTCCTTAAAAAACTATTTGAAGCTTTCATATAAGTTACAGGGCAAATACAAAACTTGTATATTTCAGATATTTTTAGCAAGATTTATGCACTTAATGTCAGTATTGTAAGCATTGCCTCTGTTTACCTTTCCGCGTCATCTTGGTCACATAGTTTTTGGCGGGCACTTCATGTATCGTCGTGGTCACGACATCCTTGGGTGCCTTTACTTGCGTCATCATGGTCGCATAGTTTTGGTCATCGCTACTTGCGTCGTTGTGGTTGCATCATTTTTTGGCGTTGCTTCTGGCGTAGTCATGTTGCATTGCTTGCGCCACTTTTGGCGCTGCCTTTAGGCCTTAAATATCAGAACTGCCATACTCTCCTTGCTCGAATATAGTATTCTATTACCTTTGTTTGAGCTTCTGTGATTATCAAGATACCTGGCTTTGAACTCAGATTTGACACTGACTTTGGCTTCTCTAACTCCCTATTGTTACCTTGCAAGATTGGACTGATACCTGGCTTTGAACTCGGATTGGACACTGACCTTGGTTCTTCTATTCTTCAGCTTTCAGATTCAGGTACCTTCCTCATCCTGATTGGTGAAGTCCCTTTTTCAGGTACTGTGCTATTGTCTATTCTGCACTATACTCGTCCAGTCTCTGCCAGGACTTGTCCAGAGCCCTCATTGTGGTTTATCTCTATCCTACATCAGTCTCTGGGTATTTCTGACTTAGACACTACTCGAGTAGTGTGACACTTAATCAAGATAAAATAATACTATATATTGTCATTTTTAATTCGTCCTTTTTAATAATGCCTTGTATTAGCAATTGACTATGTATAATCAATGTGTACAAATGTCACCATAGTAACCACATGATGATGTGTATATAAGGCCCCATATTTTCACTGTTTTTATATGCCTGAGGAAACAGCTTGAAGCTGAGAAACGCATTGCATATTTTAATCTGTTATTATTGTTATACTTTGTATTTTATTATTAAATTTATTCTAGCAGTATCTGCCTTGTACTACTTTGGTTTCTACATTGCTATTGGAAATATTGGAACCTAGGAACCACAGCATACCATCCTGGGAGACCAAACAAGTCTAGCCAGCTGGTGACTACAATACCCAGCCTGCCTTTACAGTTCTACCTGACAGTGCTTTCTCACATGTGAGTACCACATTTATACTCTACATACATACAGAAACAACAGAAAATTGAGTGGTTCAAAATGGAAAACTTCCAAAAGGCCAGGTGTATAGCACTCAAAGTTTATGCAAAATTAATCACAGAAACATAGTAGGTAAATGCAAAAATTAGTTTCTTACATAAATGCATAAAAACACTTTAGATAGCAAAAAACATAGAGACAGACAAAACATACTCTGTGCTTAAAGGACTGTACCCTGAGTGGCCTTGTGGACAAGCATGGAAGTTTTTCTAGCTTTTGTTCGGTCTCAGTTGAGTGCGTCTCTCTATTTTCGTGTTTTTAAAACATACTACACAACATAAATGGGCCCCTCACACAAGGCATAAATAGCCAGCTTGTAGCAGTTCAATGGTGCACCATATGAATATCCAGCACTGAAAACGTGAGGCTGAAAACTGTAAAGTATTGCAATAACACAAGCAGGATAATTGTAACGCCGTTACCGGAAACGTGACTATCACCCAGTAGAAGCTTCCGGCTGCAATTTGGAACTTGCTTGACTTGCACTCACAGATAGTGCAATACTTTTGTGAGTATTTACACTGTCTTAAGATTTTCTGCATATCTTTGATTTCTACACCATGAGGCGCTCTTCTTTGTGTTCTCCATAAAATATTCATAACTACCTAACGCCTAGATTTAGAGTTCTGCAGTAGCCGTCAAAAGCCGCGTTAAGGGCTCCTAATGCTGGTTTTGGCCGCCCGCTGGTATTTAGAGTCAGTCAGGAAAGGGTCTAACACTCACTTTCCAGCCGTGACTTTTCCATACCGCAGATCCCCTTACGCCAATTGCATATCCTATCTTTTTAATGGGATCTTCCTAACGCCGGTATTTAGAGTCTTGGCTGAAGTGAGCGTTAGAACTCTAACAACAAAACTCCAGCCGCAGAAAAAAATCAGGAGTTAAGAGCTTTCTGGGCTAACGACGGTTCATAAAGCTCTTAACTACTGTGCTCTAAAGTACACTAACACCCATAAACTACCTATGTACCCCTAAACCGAGGTCCCCCCACATCGCTGCCACTCTAATAAATATTTGTAACCCCTAATCTGCCGACCGCACACCGCCACAACCTACATTATCCCTATGTACCCCTAATCTGCTGCCCCTAACATCGCCGACACCTACATAATATTTATTAACCCCTAATCTGCTCCCCCCAACGTCGCCGCCACCTAACTTCAAGTATTAACCCCTAATCTGCCGACCGGACCTCGACGCTACTATAATAAATGTATTAACCCCTAAAGCTAAGTCTAACCCTAACACCCCCCTAAATTAAATATAATTTAAATCTAACAAAATAAATTATTTCTTATTAAATAAATTAATCCTATATAAAGCTAAATACTTACCTGTAAAATAAACCCTTATATAGCTACAATATAACGAATAATTATATTGCAGCTATTTTAGCATTTAGATTTATTTTACAGGCAACTTTGTATTTATTTTAACTAGGTACAATAGCTATTAAATAGTTATTTACTATTTAATAGCTACCTAATTAAAATAATTACAAAATTACCTGTAAAATAAATCCTAACCTAAGTTACAATTAAACCTAACACTACACTATCAATAAATTAATTAACTAAACTATTTACAATTACCTACAAGTAAATCAACTAAACTAAATTACAAAAACAAACAAACACTAAATTACAAAAAATAAAAAAAGATTACAAGAATTTTAAGCTAATTACACCTACTTTAAGCCCCCTAAAAAAATAACAAAGCCCCCCAAAATAAAAAAATGCCCTACCCTATTCTAAAATAAAAAGTTAACAGCTCTATTACCTTACCAGCCCTTAAAAGGGCTTTTTGCGGGGCATGCCCCAAATAAATCAGCTCTTTTGCCTGTAAAAAAACACAATACCACCCCCAACATTACAACCCACCACCCACATACCCCTACTCTAACCCAAATCCCCCTTAAATAAACCTAACACTACCCCCCTGAAGATCTACCTACCTTGAGTCGTCTTCACTCAG
This sequence comes from Bombina bombina, assembly GCF_027579735.1. Lineage (NCBI taxonomy): Eukaryota > Metazoa > Chordata > Amphibia > Anura > Bombinatoridae > Bombina > Bombina bombina. The sequence continues at coordinate 754,220,679 of NC_069499.1, read as the reverse complement.
CCGAGCAGCGATAGACCAAAAGAAGACATCCGGAGCGGCAGAAGTCTTCATCCTATCCGGGCAGAAGAGGACATCTGGACCGGCAAACATCTTCATCCAAGCGGCATCTTCTATCTTCATAAATCCGACGAGGAGCGGCTCCATCTTCAAGACCTCCGGCGCGGAACATCCTCTTCTCCCGACGACTAGACGACGAATGAAGGTTCCTTTAAGTGACGTCATCCAAGATGGCGTCCCTCGAATTCCGATTGGCTGATAGGATTCTATCAGCCAATCGGAATTAAGGTAGGAAAAATCTGATTGGCTGATTGAATCAGCCAATCAGATTCAAGTTCAATCGAATTGACTGATCAAATGCAAGCTCAATCTGATTGGCTGATTGGATCAGCCAATCCGATTGAATTTGAATCTGATTGGCTGATTAAATCAGCCAATCAGATTTTTCCTACCTTAATTCCGATTGGCTGATAGAATCCTATCAGCCAATCGGAATTCCAGGGACGCCATCTTGGATGACATCACTTAAAGGAACCTTCATTCGTCGTCTAGTCATCGGGAGAAGAGGATGTTCCGCGCCGGAGGTCTTGAAGATGGAGCCGCTCCTCGTCGGATGGATGAAGATAGAAGATGCCACTTGGATGAAGATGTTTGCCGGTCCGGATGTCCTCTTTTGCCCGGATAGGATGAAGACTTCTGCCACTCCAGATGTCTTCTTTTGGTCCATCGCTGCTCGGCTGAGTGAAGACGACTCAAGATAGGGAGATCTTCAGGGGGGTAGTGTTAGGTTTATTTAAGGGGGATTTGGGTTAGAGTAGGGGTATGTGGGTGGTGGGTTGTAATGTTGGGGGGTGGTATTGTGTTTTTTTACAGGCAAAAGAGCTGATTTCTTTGGGGCATGCCCCGCAAAAAGCCCTTTTAAGGGCTGGTAAGGTAATAGAGCTGTTAACTTTTTATTTTAGAATAGGGTAGGGCATTTTTTTATTTTGGGGGCTTTGTTATTTTTTTAGGGGGCTTAGAGTAGGTGTAATTAGCTTAAAATTGTTGTAATCTTTTTTTATTTTTTGTAATTTAGTGGTGTTTTTTTGTAATTTAGTTTAGTTGATTTAATTGTAGATAATTGTAGGTAGTTTAGTTAATTAATTTATTGATAGTGTAGTGTTAGGTTTAATTGTAACTTAGGTTAGGATTTATTTTACAGGTAATTTTGTAATTATTTTAATTAGGTAGCTATTAAATAGTAAATAACTATTTAATAGCTATTGTACCTAGTTAAAATAAATACAAAGTTGCCTGTAAAATAAATATAAATGCTAAAATAGCTACAATATAATTATTCATTATATTGTAGCTATATTAGGATTTATTTTACAGGTAAGTATTTAGCTTTAAATAGGATTAGTTTATTTAATAAGATTTAATTTATTTTGTTAGATTTAAATTATATTTAACTTAGGGGGGTGTTAGTGTTAGGGTTAGACTTAGCTTTAGGGGTTAATACATTTATTAGAGTAGCGGCGAGGTCCGGTCGGCAGATTAGGGGTTAATACTTGAAGTTAGGTGTCAAAGATGTTAGGGAGGGCAGATTAGGGGTTAATAAAATGTATTATAGGGGTTGCGAGACGGGAGTGCTGCGGTTTAGGAGTTAATAGATTTATTATAGTGGGGCGCGATCCGGTCGGCAGATTAGGGGTTAATAAGTGTAGGTAAGGTAGCGGCGACGTTGGGGGGGCAGATTAGGGGTTAATAAATATAATATAGGGGTCGGCAGTGTTAGGGGCAGCAAATTAGGGGTTAATAATATAATGCAGGGGTCAGCGATAGCGGGGCGGCAGATTAGGGGTTAATAAGTGTAAGGGTAGGGGTGTTTAGACTCGGGGTTCATGTTAGGGTGTTAGGTGCAGACTTAGGAAGTGTTTCCCCATAGGAAACAATGGGGCTGCGTTAGGAGCTGAACGCTGCTTTTTTGCAGGTGTTAGGTTTTTTTTCAGCTCAAACTGCCCCATTGTTTCCTATGGGGGAATCGTGCACGAGTACGTTTTTCAAGCTGGCCGCTACCGTAAGCAACGCTGGTATTGAGAGTTGAAGTGGCGTTAAATTATGCCCTACGCTCCCTTTTTGGAGCCTAACGCAGCCATTCAGACAACTCTAAATACCAGCGTTATTTAAAAGGTGCGGGGGAAAAAACACGCGTAGCTAACGCACCCCTTTGGCCGCAAAACTCTAAATCTAGGTGTAAGGGTTTAGCACTGTCGGTCTAATGCAGTGTCAGGTTAGCACACAAGCAATAAATGTTATGGTTTTTTTTCAGATTGCGTTCCATTTAAGTTTATGGGGTGAATGCGTTAGAGCGTCACAACAAGATCCAACATTAGGACTTTTAACATTTTACTTTGCGCGCATTTAACGTTTATTCCTAGTGCTGTTTGCACGCAAGCGAAAGCGCTAAACTGCCACTTGTAATCTGGCCCTATATTTTTTCTTTTATGATTCTGATAGAGCACACAATTTTAAACAACTTTACAATTTGCTTCTGTTATCAAAATTGCTTAATTTTCTTAGTATTTTTTGTTGAAGAAGCAGCAATGCATTATTGGGAGCTAGCTGAATACACTGCACAAGTAATGCATGTGCAATGCCATTTCCCCATTTCCATTAAATTACTCACCCTTTGCATTATACTTCATTCAATATTAAAATGTTTTTACTATCATTACCCACATTATTACCCACATAAATATTGGCTATTTATATGCCAAACCTCCAAAACCACTTTTAAACAGCCACTATAACCAACCAAATATCTTGTATGATTATTGCAAGAATAAGTTACCAGTGTAAATATCCTCATCTGGTTTACAAATATCATATAGATATCATTCATTTTTTTTTAAATGAAATGGTAAAAAACAAGTCAATCTGCATAATTCATAGCAACTGAATGTATTACATGCAGCTCATCCTATTAGGAACCAGTAGACATTCGAATAGACATTGATGGTAAATCTAAGAGCATTTCAGATTGGCACATGACTACTAACCAATCACAATTTTTTTTCCCCAGGTAATGTGACTTGGTAAAAAACAAGTCAATTTGCATAATTCTTAACAATTGAATGCTTTACATGAAGCTAATCCTATCAGGAAACAATAGACATATGAATAGACATTGATAGAAAATCTAAGGGCATTTCAGATTGGCGCACAACTACTAACCAATCACTATTTATTTTTAGTTCGGTCATGTGACCTGCTTAGAACTAATAGGATTCCTTAAAAAACTATTTGAAGCTTTCATATAAGTTACAGGGCAAATACAAAACTTGTATATTTCAGATATTTTTAGCAAGATTTCTGCACTTAATGTCAGTATTGTCAGCATTGCTTCTGTTTACCTTTCTGCGTCATCTTGGTCGCATCGTTTTGGCGGGCGCTTCTTGCATCGTCGTGGTCACGACATCCTTGGATGCCTTTACTTGCGTCATCATGGTCATCACTACTTGCGTCGTTGTGGTTGCATCATTTTTTGGCGTTGCTTCTGGCGTAGTCATGTTGCATTGCTTGCGTCACTTTGGCTCTGTCTTTAGGCCTTAAATATCAGAACTGCCATACTCTCCTTGCTCGAGTATAGTATCCTATTACCTTTGTTTGAGCTTCTGTGATTATCAACATACCTGGCTTTGAACTCGGATTGGACACTGACTTTGGCTTCTCTAACTCCATTTTGTTACCTTGCAGGATTGGACTGATACCTGGCATTTGAACTTGGATTGGACACTGACTTCGGCTCCTCTAACTCCCTATTGTTACCTTGTAAGATTGGACTGATACCTGGCTTTGAACTCGGATTGGACACTGACCTTGGTTCTTCCATTCTTCAGCTTTCGGATTCAGGTATCTTCCTCATCCTGATTGGTGAAGTCCCTTTTTCAGGTATTGTGCTATTGTCTATTCTGCACTCTACTCGTCCAGTCTCTGCCAGGACTTGTCCAGAGCCCTCATTGTGGTTTATCTCTATCCTACGTCAGTCTCTGGGTATTTATGACTGAGACACTACTCGAGTAGTGTGACACATAATCAAGATAAAATAATGCTATATATTGTCATTTTTATTTTGTCCTTTTTAATAATGCCTTGTATTAGCAATTGACTATGACCTCTATTTATCAAGTTGTCAACCGCAAATCCGCAGCGTATTTGTGGTGAGCCTGATTCACCGTAATTATCAAAGCCTACAGACCGGCAAAAGTAGAATATAGTGACGTAACATACGATCCGCCGGACTCAGTCTGACACAGATCGATGGTTACATCACTACAGATGTTCTGAACGCAAGTTCGGCACAATCTGACTACTTTTGCTAGTTATCAAAAAACTAGCAGGTACACGCGCCACTATTCCGGCCCAGCGTACCTGGTTTTCAATCCGCCGCCCTGGAGGCGGCGGATGCCATAGGAATCAATGGGAGTCTGAAAGCAGCGAAAGCTTATGTTCGCTGCTGCCCGATATCCCATTGATTCCTATGGGAACGTCTACACCTAACACCCTAACATGTACCCCGAGTCTAAACACCCCTAATCTTCCCCCACTACACCGCAGTCACCTACATTATACTTATTAACCCCTAAACCGCTGCTCCCAGAGCCCGCCGCAACTAAATAAAGTGTTCAAAAATTAAACCGCTGCTCCCGGACCCCCCTGCCATCTACATTATATTTATTAACCCCTACTCTGACCCCCCTACACCGCCGCCACCTACATTAAATTTATTAACCCCTAATCTGAGCCCCCTACACCGCCGCCACCTACATTAAATTTATTAATCCCTAATCTGACCCCCCTACACCGCTGCCACCTACATTAAATGTATTAAACCCTAAGCTGACCCCCCCTACACCGCCGCCACCTACATTAAATTTATTAACCCCTAAACCTAAGTCTAACCCTAACCCCCCCTAACTTAAATATAATTTAAATAAATCTAAATAAATATTCCTATCATTAAATAAATTATTCCTATTTAAAACTAAATACTTACCTATAAAATAAGCCATAAGATAGCTACAATATAACTAATAGTTACATTGTAGCTAGCTTAGGGTTTATTTTAATTTTACAGGCAAGTTTGTTTTTATTTTAACTAGGTACAATAGTTATTAAATAGTTATTAACTATTTACTAAGTACCTAGCTAAAATAAATACAAAAGTACCTGTAAAATAAAACCTAACCTAAGTTACAATTACACCTAACACTACACTATCATTAAATTAATTACCAAAATTAACTACAATTAATTACAATTAAATAAAATTAACTAAAGTACAAAAAACCCCCCACTAAATTACAGAAAATAATAAAATAATTACAAGAATTTTAAACTAATTACACCTAATCTAATCCCCCTAATAAAATAAAAAGCCCCCCAAAATAATAAAAATCCCTACCCTACACTGAATTACAAATAGCCCTTAAAAGGGCCTTTTGCGGGGCATTGCCCCAAAGTAATAAGCTCTTTTACCTGAAAAAAAAATACAATACCCCCCAACATTACAAACCACCACCCACACACCCAACCCTACTCTAAAACCCACCCAATCCCCCCTTAATAAAACCTAACACTACCCCCTTGAAGATCACCCTACCTTGAGACGTCTTCACCCAACCAGGCAGAAGTGGTCCTCCAGAATGCCAGAAGTCTTCATCCGATCAGGGCAGAAGAGGACCTCCAGACGGGCAGAAGTTTTTAATAGAGTTGCAGTGGGCTCCGGGAGCGGCGGTTTAAGGGTTAAACACTTTAATAGAGTTGAGGTGGGCTCCGGGAGCGGCGGTTTAGGGGTTAATAAAAAAAAATTGGTGCGGCGGGGTTTGGGAGCAGCGGTATAGGGGGTAAAACAGTATAGTATAGCGTGGGTGCTTAGTGACAGGGTACCAAGAAAGCTGCGAATAAGCCGAAGAGCAGCGAGATCGATGACTGTTAGTTAACAACACTCCGCTGCTCATCGCTCTGTACTCGGTGCGCGGCTTTTTGACAGCTTTCTTGATAATTTTGGAGAACGTATTCAGCGATGTTAGGCGATCTTAGGCGAGCATATTGGTGCTGTTGAATGCAAGAAAGTCGACGGCTTGATAACTAGAGGCCAAAGTATAATCAATGTGTACAAATGTCACCATAGTAACCACATGATGATGTGTATATAAGGCCCCATATTTTAACTGTTTTTATATGCCTGAGGAAACAGCTTGAAGCTGAGAAATGCATTGCATATTTTAATCTGTTATTATTGTTATACTTTGTATTTTATTATTAAATTTATTCTAGCAGTATCTGCCTTGTATTACTTTGGTTTCTACATTGCTATTGGAAATATTGGAACCTAGGAACCACAGCATACCATCCTGGGAGACCAAACAAGTCTAGTCAGCTGGTGACTACAATACCCAGCCTGCCTTTACAGCACTACCTGACAGTGCTTTCTCACATGTGAGTACCACATTTATACTCTACATATATACAGAAACAACAGAAAATTGAGTGGTTCAAAATGGAGAACTTCCAAAAGGCCAGGTGTATAGCACTCAAACTTTATGCAAAATTAATCACAGAAACATAGTAGGTAAATGCAAAAATTAGTTTCTTACATAAATGCATAAAAACAATTTTGATAGCAAAAAACATAGAGACAGACAAAACATACTCTGTGCTTAAAGAGACTGTACCCTGAGTGGCCTTGTGGACAAGCATGGAAGTTTTTCTAGCTTTTGTTCGGTCTCAGTTGAGTGCGTCTCTCTATTTTCGTGTTTTTAAAACATACTACACAACATAAATGGGCCCCTCACACAAGGCATAAATAGCCAGCTTGTAGCAGTTCAATGGTGCACCATATGAATATCCAGCACTGAAAACGTGAGGCTGAAAACTGTAAAGTATTGCAATAACACAAGCAGGATAATTGTAACGCCGTTACCGGAAACGTGACTATCACCCAGTAGAAGCTTATTGCTGCAATTTGGAACTTGCTTGACTTGCATTCACAGATAGTGCAATACTTTTGTGAGTATTTACACTGTCTTAAGATTTTCTGCATATCTTTGATTTCTACACCATGAGGCGCTCTTCTTTGTGTTCTCCATAAAATATTCATAACTACCTAACGCCTAGATTTAGAGTTCTGCAGTAGCCGTCAAAAGCCGCGTTAAGGGCTCCTAATGCTGGTTTTGGCCGCCCGCTGGTATTTAGAGTCAGTCAGGAAAGGGTCTAACACTCACTTTCCAGCCGTGACTTTTCCATACCGCAGATCCCCTTACGCCAATTGCGTATCCTATCTTTTTAATGGGATCTTCCTAACGCCGGTATTTAGAGTCTTGGCTGAAGTGAGCGTTAGAACTCTAACAACAAAACTCCAGCCGCAGAAAAAAGTCAGGAGTTAAGAGCTTTCTGGGCTAATGCCGGTTCATAAAGCTCTTAACTACTGTGCTCTAAAGTACACTAACACCCATAAACTACCTATGTACCCCTAAACCGAGGTCCCCCCACATCGCCGCCACTCTAATAAATATTTTTAACCCCTAATTCACCGACCGCACACCGCCACAACCTACATTATCCCTATGTACCCCTAATCTGCTGCCCCTAACATCGCCGACACCTACATAATATTTATTAACCCCTAATCTGCTCCCCCCAACGTCGCCGCCACCTAACTTCAAGTATTAACCCCTAATCTGCCGACCGTACCTCAACGCTACTATAATAAATGTATTCACCCCTAAAGCTAAGTCTAACCCTAACCCTAACACCCCCCTAAATTAAATATAATTTAAGTCTAACAAAATAAATTATTTCTTATTAAATAAATTAATCCTATATAAAGCTAAATACTTACCTGTAAAATAAACCCTTATATAGCTACAATATAACAAATAATTATATTGTAGCTATTTTAGCATTTAGATTTATTTTACAGGCAACTTTGTATTTATTTTAACTATACAACAACAATAGCTATTAAATAGTTATTTACTATTTAATAGCTACCTAATTAAAATAATTACAAAATTACCTGTAAAATAAATCCTAACCTAAGTTACAATTAAACCTAACACTACACTATCAATAAATTAATTAACTAAACTACCTACAATTACCTACAAGTAAATCAACTAAACTAAATTACAAAAAAAAACAAACACTAAATTACAAAAAATAAAAAAAGATTACAAGAATTTTAAGCTAATTACACCTACTTTAAGCCCCCTAAAAAAATAACAAAGCCCCCCAAAATAAAAAAATGCCCTACCCTATTCTAAAATAAAAAGTTAACAGCTCTATTACCTTACCAGCCCTTAAAAGGGCTTTTTGCGGGGCATGCCCCAAAGAAATCAGCTCTTTTGCCTGTAAAAAAACACAATACCACCCCAACATTACAACCCACCACCCACATACCCCTACTCTAACCTAAACCCCCCTTAAATAAACCTAACACTACCCCCCTGAAGATCTACCTACCTTGAGTCGTCTTCACTCAGCCGAGCAGCGATGGACCAAAAGAAGACATCCGGAGCGGCAGAAGTCTTCATCCTATCCGGGCAGAAGAGGACATCCGGACCGGCAAACATCTTCATCCAAGCGGCATCTTCTATCTTCATCCATCCGACGAGGAGCGGCTCCATCTTCAAGACCTCCGGCGCGGAACATCCTCTTCTCCCGACGACTAGACGACGAATGAAGGTTCCTTTAAGTGACGTCATCCAAGATGGCGTCCCTCGAATTCCGATTGGCTGATAGAATCCTATCAGCCAATCGGAATTAAGGTAGGAAAAATCTGATTGGCTGATTGAATCAGCCAATCAGATTCAAGTTCAATCGGATTGACTGATCAAATGCGAGCTCAATCTGATTGGCTGATTGGATCAGCCAATCCCATTGAATTTGAATCTGATTGGCTGATTCAATCAGCCAATCAGATTTTTCCTACCTTAATTCCGATTGGCTGATAGAATCCTATCAGCCAATCGGAATTCCAGGGACGCCATCTTGGATGACATCACTTAAAGGAACCTTCATTCGTCGTCTAGTCATCGGGAGAAGAGAATGTTCCGCGCCGGAGGTCTTGAAGATGGAGCCGCTCCTCGTTGGATGGATAAAGATAGAAGATGCCACTTGGATGAAGATGTTTGCCGGTCCGTATGTCCTCTTCTGCCCGGATAGGATGAAGACTTCTGCCACTCCAGATGTCTTCTTTCGGTCCATCGCTGCTCGGCTGAGTGAAGACGACTCAAGGTAGGGAGATCTTCAGGGGGGTAGTGTTAGGTTTATTTAAGGGGGGTTTGGGTTAGAGTAGGGGTATGTGGGTGGTGGGTTGTAATGTTGGGGGGTGGTATTGTGTTTTTTTACAGGCAAAAGAGCTGATTTCTTTGGGGCATGCCCCGCAAAAAGCCCTTTTAAGGGCTGGTAAGGTAATAGAGCTGTTAACTTTTAGAATAGGGTAGGGCATTTTTTTATTTTGGGGGCTTTGTTATTTTTTTAGGGGGCTTAGAGTAGGTGTAATTAGCTTAAAATTCTTGTAATCTTTTTTTATTTTTTGTAATTTAGTGGTGTTTTTTTGTAATTTAGTTTAGTTGATTTAATTGTAGATAATTGTAGGTAGTTTAGTTAATTAATTTATTGATATTGTAGTGTTAGGTTTAATTGTAACTTAGGTTAGGATTTATTTTACAGGTAATTTTGTAATTATTTTAATTAGGTAGCTATTAAATAGTAAATAACTATTTAATAGCTATTGTACCTAGTTAAAATAAATACAAAGTTGCCTGTAAAATAAATATAAATGCTAAAATAGCTACAATATAATTATTCATTATATTGTAGCTATATTAGGATTTATTTTACAGGTAAGTACTTAGCTTTAAATAGGATTAGTTTATTTAATAAGATTTAATTTATTTTGTTAGATTTAAATTATATTTAACTTAGGGGGGTGTTAGTGTTAGGGTTAGACTTAGCTTTAGGGGTTAATACATTTATTAGAGTAGCGGCGAGGTCCGGTCGGCAGATTAGGGGTTAATACTTGAAGTTAGGTGTCAAAGATGTTAGGGAGGGCAGATTAGGGGTTAATAAAATGTATTATAGGGGTTGCGAGACGGGAGTGCTGCGGTTTAGGAGTTAATAGATTTATTATAGTGGGGCGAGATCCGGTCGGCAGATTAGGGGTTAATAAGTGTAGGTAAGGTAGCGGCGACATTGGGGGGGCAGATTAGGGGTTAATAAATATAATATAGGGGTCGGCAGTGTTAGGGGCAGCAAATTAGGGGTTAATAATATAATGCAGGGGTCAGCGATAGCGGGGGCAGCAGATTAGGGGTTAATAAGTGTAAGGTTAGGGGTGTTTAGACTCGGGGTTCATGTTAGGGTGCTAGGTGCAGACTTAGGAAGTGTTTCCCCATAGGAAACAATGGGGCTGCGTTAGGAGCTGAACGCTGCTTTTTTGCAGGTGTTAGGTTTTTTTTTCAGCTCAAACTGCCACATTGTTTCCTATGGGGGAATCGTGCACGAGTACGTTTTTCAAGCTGGCCGCTACCGTAAGCAACACTGGTATTGAGAGTTGAAGTGGCGTTAAATTATGCCCTACGCTCCCTTTTTGGAGCCTAACGCAGCCATTCAGACAACTCTAAATACCAGCGTTATTTAAAAGGTGCGGGGGGGAAAAACACGCGTAGCTAACGCACCCCTTTGGCCGCAAAACTCTAAATCTAGGTGTAAGGGTTTAGCACTGTCGGTCTAATGCAGTGTCAGGTTAGCACACAAGCAATAAATGTTATGTTTTTTTTCAGATTGCGTTCCATTTAAGTTTATGGGGTGAATGCGTTAGAGCGTCACAACAAGATCCAACATTAGGACTTTTAACATTTTACTTTGCGCGCATTTAAAGTTTATTCCTAGTGCTGTTTGCACGCAAGTGAAAGCGCTAAACTGCCACTTGTAATCTGGCCCTATATTTTTTCTTTTATGATTCTGATAGAGCACACAATTTTAAACAACTTTACAATTTGCTTCTCTTATCAAAATTGCTTAATTTTCTTAGGCCTAGATTTGGAGTTCGGCGTTAGCCGTGAAAACCAGCGTTAGAGGCTCCTAACGCGGGTTTCTTACGGACTCCGGTATTTAGAGTTCAGTTACCGACACTCAAAAAAAACCTAACGCTCACATTTCTACCGACACCTCAGACCCAGTAGTAAACATATACCGACAAAAAAAAGATCCACGAATCCAATAAAAAATATTACACAAACTACACTTACAGTCATACAAACACTACACTATGTTTATTTTTCATATTTAATAATTTTTCATCAAAATACAAAGGATTAAAGTTGCGAGATCTCGGGTGTTAGAAAAAAAAACAACACAAATCCATTTACCACATTGACACACGGGAAAAGACCCTCATATACCTACATCTAACTAATAACATTATCACAAACATACACTCATCGATGCATACAAACAATATACACCACATGACATACACAAAATATTTATTTATTACAAAAAGAACACGATTTAGTTACTTTTTCACAAAAGCTCATGACGTCATTCACTTTACGAGGAAAACCAGTCTTAGAAAAAAAACAAGAACAAATTTTAGAGCCTCCATTGACTTCTATTGGGAAGACGTGCTCGTGCACGCGAAACCCTCATTTCCCTAACGCACGCAAATAGCGTAGACAGAAAAACTCCAAATACCAGCGCTAGAAAAGACATGATTTCATTCGTTAGACCCAGCTATGATAAATAGATTAAGAAATGACTATTTCCCTATGGTGGATTTATGGATTTTACTGTTTGAATATTCACAACACCATTAAATTCTTTCAGAATTTTATATTACATCAACTACAAATCAACATCACTAGTAACAACATTTTTGTTTTAAAAATATTACATTTAAACGGACACAAAAATAATGTCAACTTTTCAGGATTCACAAACACTACACAATGGGAAACAATTCTCATTTACCTTTATTATTGCATTTCAGTTATTCAACTCATATGCTTGCAGCAACAGCATATCTGCATAGGCTTAACACATGATCAGTCATGGATGCACATACATTACTTTTAACATTCACTCATACATGTGCATTCAAATGATGGGGGAAAAACACATTACATTCTCTAGAGGAATCACAAAACACAACATATGGATTTTACTGTACTTTTAACATCATGATTCCATCACCAGAAACCATTAGGAATTACGTACAACAAGAACATCAGTACACCAGATTACAGATGTCACTTTATGGGAAGGAACAACAATGCCAGACCGCTATATAGAAGTCAGCATATGTGGGACACAATCACAATATATACGTACATGTACATAATACGCATCACCCATCACGCAACCACAAAGCACACATTTAGATTTTATTCAGCACACAATAACAATGTAGCACAATACAACAACACAATGAGGATTTCAGAACTACATAGGCAGGTTAATAAGATCATGACGTCATTAGAAGATTCAACCATACACATTACAGATTCACGACTGTACCGCCCCTTTCGGAACTTTAACACTCAATACTACAATACAACATATACGTAAACAACAGTTTGGAACAGCATTATTAAGGCGATTTCAATGGGACAATTAATAAATATTGTCAGATCGCAAATCACTTATATATATAATACTACAGATGACAGCCGGAAGTTCTTCAGTATTAGTGCCATTTGAATGGGACGCATACAATATTGACATCTAGGCAATCACTTATATATACAATACTACAGATGACAGCCGGAAGTTCTTCAGTATTAGTGCGATTTGAAAGGGACGCATACAATATTGACATCTCGGCAATCACTTATATATACAATACTACAGATGACAGCCGGAAGTTATTCAGTATTAGTGCGATTTGAAAGGGACGCATACAATATTGACATCTCGGCAATCACTTATATATACAATACTACAGATGGCAGACGGGAATTTCGTAATTATTATTGCGATTTTAAAGGGACGCGTAAAATATTCACATCTCGGCAATCACTTATATATACAATACTACAGAGGGCAGACGGGAAGTTCGGAATTATTATTGCGATTTGAAAGGGACGCATCCAATATTGACAGCTCGGCAATCACTTATATATACAATACTACAGATGGCAGACGGGAAGTTCGGAATTATTATTGCGATTTTAAAGGGACGTGTACAATATTGACAGCTCGGAAATCACTTATATATACAATACTACAGATGACAGCCGGAAGTTATTCAGCATTAGTGCAATTTTAAAGGGACGCATACAATATTGACAGCTCGGCAATCACTTATATATACAATCATACAGATGGCAGCTGTTACTTTATCGTTTACAAACAATATTGCAGCAACATTGATCGATCACATTCGATGCACATTATACACAACTATGCACTTTCATTCATGTTAGCCTGGACGTGTGCTTGGTACTATAAGATCGCGTTTAAGAAATATTGATTACGCATATGAACAAACATTACAAACATGCACTGTATGTGTGATATTTGACACTTTCACATTGAGAATCATTGTTTGAAAATAACATTTCAGCAAACAACAAATAAACGCCCACTGTGAAAGCATTCGCGCTGCTCACATACAAACAGGTGAATACAATCAGCAATCATTACAAACTCACTACCATTGGACTAATTGTACTATAAATCCCCCAAACAACATGGCCAATGCATCACTTGTGATCCACATCAGATCAAGTGCTTACCTTGTTACGCTGTTTTGAAAGATGGATGATGGGGGAAAAACACATTGGAATTATGTTCTGTTCATAATTTATAGGTGATTCTGGGTACATGAGCCGGCCTTGGCTCATTACCCCCTTGCGTAGCCCGACTAATGTGTCTGCTGGTGCTGCTATTGGCGAACTAGCTGTTGGTCGAATCAGGCAGCCTCGGCGGCTCAGACTGAGACGAAGGTGTCATCTGGTTTGAGGTCCTCGTGTCTACAGGGTGAGACCCACCTTGGAAAACATGAGCGACTTTGAGGTTTTTGATAAGTATCGGCTCGATCGCAAACAGCTCATTGGCCTTTACGATCTTCTTAAGCCTCATTTGGAGCCACGTATAAGAATAAGGACTGCTGTTCCCGCCATGAGTAGGATGCTAAGCTGTCTATACGTCCTGGCCTCCGGGAGTTTTCAATCCGGAGAACTGTACATGCCTGGCCTGGCTCAAGGTACATTCTCTGGGGTGTTTGATAACTTTCTGGACGCCATGGTACGTATCAGTAAGCAATACATAGGATTCCCACAGAATGATGGTGATTGGAGGCGCCTGAAGCGGGAATTCTTTGATATTGCTCAAATGCCCAATGTCTTGGGAGCCATAGATTGTACCCACATTGCACTGCGTGCTCCAATTGATGACTCGCCCTTCAGAAATCGCAAACATTTTCATAGCCTCAACGTGCAGTATGTTTGTGACGCACGGATGAGGATTATGCATGTGTGTGCGAATTTTGGAGGGGCTTGTCATGATGCCCGCATCCTCTCTCTGTCGTCCCTGTGGAGACAGTTTGAGGAAAGACAAATGCCCCCTGGTTATCTCGGTGAGTATTTGTGCACAACATGGTTAATTATTTTGACAATTGCCACTGTAGTTTTAAAATATTAGCGTAATGTTCAGCTATAGGATGCAATTTAACCATATATTTTCCCCCCGCTAATGTCTACTTTTAGTTCAATGCAGATATGTAGCATGTCTTACCTTAAATGCTCAGATAGAGAATGTAATGTAACCATGTAGTTAGCATTTTACACTAGGCTTGATTTAGGAGAAATACACATATGTAACATGTCTTAGATGAAATGTGAAGATATTAGCTAATGCAATTTAACCATGTCATTGTCTCTTTCCGCAAATGTCTTTTAGTTCAATGCAGATATGTAGCATGTCTTACCTTAAATGCTCAGATAGAGAATGTAATGTAACCATGTAGTTAGCATTTTACACAAGGCTTGATTTAGGAGAAATACGCATATGTAGCATGTCTTAGCTGAAATGGCAAGATATTAGCTAATGCAATTTAACCATGTCATTGTCTCTTTCCGCAAATGTCTTTTAGTTCAATGCAGATATGTAGCATGTCTTACCTTAAATGCTCAGATAGAGAATGTAATGTAACCATGTAGTTAGCATTTTACACAAGGCTTGATTTAGGAGAAATACGCATATGTAGCATGTCTTAGCTGAAATGGGAAGATATTAGCTAATGCAATTTAACCATGTCATTGTCTCTTTCCGCAAATGTCTTTTAGTTCAATGCAGATATGTAGCATGTCTTACCTTAAATGCTCAGATAGAGAATGTAATGTAACCATGTAGTTAGCATTTTACACAAGGCTTGATTTAGGAGAAATACGCATATGTAGCATGTCTTAGCTGAAATGGGAAGATATTAGCTAATGCAATTTAACCATGTCATTGTCTCTTTCCGCAAATATCTTTTAGTTCAATGCAGATATGTAGCATGTCTTACCTTAAATGCTCAGATAGAGAATGTAATGCAACCATGTAGTTAGCATTTTACACAAGGCTTGATTTAGGAGAAATACGCATATGTAGCATGTCTTAGCTGAAATGGGAAGATATTAGCTAATGCAATTTAACCATGTCATTGTCTCTTTCCGCAAATGTCTTTTAGTTCAATGCAGATATGTAGCATGTCTTACCTTAAATGCTCAGATAGAGAATGTAATGTAACCATGTAGTTAGCATTTTACACAAGGCTTGATTTAGGAGAAATACGCATATGTAGCATGTCTTAGCTGTAATGGGAAGATAGAGAATAATATTGAACTAGATATTTTAAAGTTAAAATAAACATTTGTTAATGGATTATCGTGTACAAAACTTTTTATTGTACTACAAATACTATTTTGAGGATTCTGTTGGAATTATGTTCTGTTCATAATTTATAGGTGATTCTGGGTACATGAGCCGGCCTTGGCTCATTACCCCCTTGCGTAGCCCGACTGATGTGTCTGAGGAGCGCTACAATAGGGCTCATAAGAGAACCAGGGCGGTGGTTGAACGGATGTTCGGGCTCCTGAAGATGAGGTTCAGGTGCCTGGACAGGTCGGGAGGAGCCCTCCAGTACAACCCAAAGAAGGTGGCTAAGATCGTTGTAGCCTGTAGCGTCCTGCATAATATTGCACAGCGGGCTGGGATGCTGCAGGCCGTCCGGCTGGACAGAAACCTCCTCAGAGATGAGAAGGATGATCCTGTTCTAGAGGGGCCATTCCGGGACGAGGGGCTCAATGTCAGAGCAGACATCATCAACCGCAACTTTAGACGGTAAAGAATAGAAGTTAGACTGGAGTATTATCAATAGACAAAATGACAAGTAGAGAATTGTGCAAACATGTTAGGATTGTTCATCAAATGCTAAAAATGTGTTTCATTTATTAATATAGGTGATGCTCTGGCCATTGGGTCCTGTAGCGAGTCTTTGCCACCTAGTTTTTAAAGAGGACATCAGCTGGTAAGTATAAATGTCTGGACTGTTGCTGGCATGAATTGTACACAAATACATCATATGGCATACATTTTCTAAACTAGTATTTAGTTTACACATTAATTTAAATGAAAATACTCAGAAAGGGATCCTCTAGCATGACTATGGTTCAATGTCACACATTAGAGGTTTGTTCTGCTCAATATTCACACTTGATAGAACATAACACAAGATGCTACACAGTAAGCTAGTGACAGAAATTTCTTATGAAATGGTTGGTGGGAGAGGGCTAGAGAAATGATTCACACACTTGTAGTAATTTTGAATAAACCTTTTATGCCATTAGGGAGATGACTTAATCTAAAGACTGAAAGGGAAGAATTAGAAGCCTGACAGTGAAGATTGCCCAGACTGACAGTGGAAAAAGCCAAGATTGAAATTGAAGTATACCAATGGGATCATGTCTGGCATTATCTTTCAAATCTGCTGACCTTGAAAAGCATACAAAGACATGTTCACATGGTAAGTGCCAACTATTTAATAGAATAAGGCTGTTGAGGCATCCTATTGGAGACACTTAGATGATTTTAAAATTTTTAGATGGTATTTCACAGTCCTCTATTTTTGAAATGATGAATAAGACACCTATTGAAGATCAACTTTTTACCCCTGAATTGACTTTCAAAGACCATGCATTATCCAGGTTGGTGTACCAATGCATGCTAGTTAAGAATCACAGGAAGAATGTTGAATATTAGTAGCTTCCATACATTAGTCATATTTAGTTCTTAATTAGATATTTAGGGATCACAATCAGACACTTAGATGAATTTCTAATTTTTAGATGGGATTTCAGTCCTCTATTTTTGAAATGATGAATAAGACACCTATTGAAGATCAACTGTTTACCCCTGAATTGACTTTCAAAGACCATGCATTATCCAGGTTGGTGTACCAATGCATGCTAGTTAAGAATCACAGGAAGAATGTTGATTATTGGTAGCTTACATACATTAGTCATACATATTTCATCATTAGATATTTAGGGATCACAATCATAAAAAGGAATACATATTATAGTTGATATAGAGGTATTTGAATGGACATGAAATATGACATTTATGTTCAACATATATATTATTGAAATGTGATATACATTTTTATGTATAATTCGAAAATCAGATTTTTTTATTTTTTTATTTTATTACACAATATATTTATTTTTTTAAATATAATTAATAAATATCTTTAAAAAATGTTGAACAAAGTTAGAGCATAGACACAAGATGATTGTAAATGTATTTTATGAATCTTTGACTACGTGTGTATTAACTTTTCTCAAAAAAAATTTTACATTTCAGATTGGCATCTGATGACTTCCAGGAATATTTTTTTATTTTTGGTTCAGAAACTATTAAATTTTAAAATGGTAATAATAAACATTTTAGTATTAAATACACTCTTTGGAACAGATTATAATAAATATCCATATAATCTGTCAATAAAAATCAATTTGACTCCCATGACTGGTAGTTGTCTATTTGACAAGCACATGCATAAGATCAAATAATGCATTAATTGTGGAAAATCCACTGATTCAGAGAATATTACATTAAACTATCTTTTTTAACATTCATTGGGGAGTGAGATCCATCGATGCTTTTCTTTTGAAATTCTTAGATGTTAAAATAATTTCGGATATGTAGTCAATTTCACAAAAATTAATTTTTTTCACTTTTAAGAAGGGGAAGTGGTTCAATTACATTAAAGTGACAGTGTTGTTGAATGTAAAATTAATTTTATAATATCTTGTATCTTAGGTATCTCAAAACATTATTTGCTAAATTATTTTAATTTTTACATTTATAAATGGTAGGTCATTTAACTTTATAATTTTCACAAGCTAGTTATTGGATGGCAAGTTAATCGATTTGATTTTCTAGTGGAGTCATTTAACTATAGTTAATAATATTATGTAGTTTTTAAAATCTTACCTCTTGGGTTAGACATCACATATCTATATATAATTTTCATTCCCCTTTAGTTTATTTTGACAATGTTAAATCAACATTACAAATGTTTTGGTCCTTAAAGGGACATTCACAAACTATATTGTGTATTGATTTTTAAATAATTCATAAAAGAATTTAAACATATTTAGAAAGTACTATAGAATTACATTCAGTCTTTAAATATACTTTTTTAAAAAAAAATCAATGCACATATCTTAGTCAATTACATAAGGTATCTATGTGCAACCAACAATCAGCATCAAAATAGCCTATGTAGATATGTATTTAATCCAAATATATATATAATTACAATCTAATGATTGAATACCAAAACATATTAAGTTGTTCAAATATTATAATATTACAATATATATTTCAGTCAGTGTGTAAAACAATCCAGAAGTTAATCTAAATTTTATATACTCATATGTTATACTAATTTATCAAAAGGAAGGTGCCTAGGTTTCTGATATTTCAAGCATTATTGTGAAATGTTTATTTAAAGGGACATGAACTAAAAATATACTTAAAGGGAGACAGTTAAAAAATTAATGATTTATACATTCTGAATGAGTATTCTATTTTAAGCAACTTTAAAAATTGTCTCATATTATGAATGCTCCTTGTGATGTTGCTATAATTACTTTAAAAATAAGGCATTAAATAGATAATTTATTAGCTTCAGTACTCTGGACTGAACTTGTTTTTTTGTGGTGGATTAATTTATCCAACAATCATCAAGGACAACCCAGGTTTTTTGAAACAATTGTCCGTAATCTCAAATATCATTATTGATTTGCAAAGAAAGATAACAAGATAATTGTTAACATTTGAGAATCGGATTAAATTATAACGTTGATTAACATTTCATGCTCAATCTGAATCACCAACGCTAAATTTGTTTGGACAGTGTCCCTTTAAGAGATTTAAAGAGTGTATTTACTTCTCTTCCTATCTTGACATACTTTGCTTGAAAAGCATATCGAGATAGGCTCAGTAGATGAAGATTGGTGGATGCACATAGATGCCTTATGTGATTGTCTCAACCATGTGCATTTAAATTTCTTCTGTTGAGGATATCTAAATACTAAGATAAATTGATTTACATTTTAAAGTCTAAACAATCTTCTATCTCTACAGATCATTTGATACAATTGTTTGTTTGTAATGTCTATTTAAAAATAAAGACGCCATTGCACAATAACATATATGAGCACTTCAGACAAATACAAGCTTGAGGTTTATTTACTAATAACAAACAAACCTGTAGTTTAACATTTATAAACAGATTATCCAAGTGAATGACCTTATAACCTGAATTTGAACATTCAGAAATATTGCGTGGGAAACGCATCTTGTAACACCAGATTAGCATCTTTAAACATTAAAGTCTAATGTCACGCAATAGCACACAATCAATGTGCATTATGAAATACATTTAATAGAGCAATATCAATACTTCACAATAAGTCAATAAATGGATTTTATGAACAATAAAGACAAACAATATTAAATGTGTATTTGTATTAAAGAAACAGACTGTTATTAAACCGAGAAATGTCTACAACATTAATATCACGGATATTAAATCTGCGTCACACATATCCGCATGACAGGCCCATGAGGTACAAATAAGTCTACATGAAAAATGAAGTTACAGCACCACCATGAGGTATGTGTAAGGAAGTTACTAAGATATGAAACATTAAGGAACGGCCAATCAGAGTTCATCACACAAACACAACTTGAGTCAGGATGGTCTCACAGACATTCTAACAATATTTCAAACTTTTATCCAATCAGATGTACAGATAACTTGTCCCATGGTGCATCTCATGTTTACTTCACCATATAAAAGTCCATTACACGTTGCCATCTTTGTCAGTTCTCTAATGCCTGCAGGCAGTTTATATTATTATTATAATATATTTATTGGACAATCCAGCAGGCATGTCAGCTCCCAGGTTCACCAAGGAGGAGAGCGCTGCACTGGTCCACGCCGTCAAGGACTTTTATCCCCAGCTGTTTGGGAACAAGAGGAGGTTGACAGATGCGCCTGTTAAGAAGGCCCTCTGGGAGTCTATCACCAATGCGGTTAGATTGGTGTGTGACGTCCAGAGGACCCAGGATCAGATCATGAGGAGATTCGGAGATATGAGGTTGCGGTTAACCAAAAAAGTCAACCTCATAAGGGACTGGGTACAAGCCTGTAAAAGAGGTGGCAAAAGAGAGGCCCCGCGGAAACTGTACCTACTCCCTTATGAGGTGACTTTATGCGAGCTCCTCAATCTCCGGGTCCCCAAAAGATTCAGATCCTCGCCATCCTCGGCCTCCTCTTCTTCCCTCCCAGCTGCGGGATCTGAAAGTCCTGACGCGGGGGCCAGGGCAGCTGCTTCTCCGTCCGGTGGCCTGGGAGGAGATGGAGAATCTGAACCAGGTAATTATCCAACTTCATATAATATCTTTTTTTTTTTTTTTAATCAATAAATGTGTATATAGTCAGATACTAAACCTATACAGATCTCACAACATACACTACATATGATGTTTAGATATCTGATTTTAGATTAGTGACACATGAAATAGGAATGATGTGTCTTGCGCTCTACAGAATATGCGTCACAGAGCGAAAATGGAATTGCGCATACACGTTAACATGGCTTTGCTGTAAGTGGCATTGCTTTATACATGTTGGTCAAATGACGGATGCGTAATTCCGCTTTGAATCATTGCGCAATGATCGCGAAAATGGAATTGCGCATACACGTTAACATGGCTTTGCTGTAAGTGGCATTGCTTTATACATGTTGGTCAAATGACGGATGCGTAATTCCGCTTTGAATCATTGCGCAATGATCGCGAAAATGGAATTGCGCATACACGTTAACATGGCTTTGCTGTAAGTGGCATTGCTTTATACATGTTGGTCAAATGACGGATGCATAATTCCGCTTTGAATCATTGCGCAATGATCGCGAAAATGGAATTGCGCATACACGTTAACATGGCTTTGCTGTAAGTGGCATTGCTTTATACATGTTGGTCAAAATGAAATGTGAATTATTATATATGTGAAGAATACAGTATTCTTATTTTCAATATTATACATAATAAAAAAAGAAGAATCCAAATAAATTATAACATATGCACATCAATTGATGAGAATGAAATAACACCAAAAAATAATTAAAGCTACAGTAAACAACACAACTGATTGAAAATAAGAGTACAGGATATATTTATCATGAATTGAATTGAGGAAACAATTAACTCATGGGACTACCAAAGGATTAATAGTTTTAAATTGATTTGCTAATAATGTAAAGATTTTAAACATGGCATGATTTGTATTAATGATATGCAATCCTCATTTAATATATTACAGATATGGATGTTGCTGCTGGATCCTTAAAGGGACAGTATACTCTAAAATAGTTTTTCCCTTAATGTGTTTACAATTGCTTTTATTACCAACTGCAGTGTAAAAAATGTATGAAAATAAGCTTTTTAAGGTTTATTTGTGTATTTTAAAGCTCTGATTTTGTGTTTTGAAGCCACAACCTAATAAAATGGGTTGAGCTTGTAGGTATAATCAGATCTCATTACTGTATCACATTGTATACATATACCTGCTTCTTTATCTAATATCTGTCCATAAAACAATCACCAGTACTTGGAGAGAACAATGGAAAATCAACATTTTATTACCTTATCTCTGCTATATCCCACTGGGGGTGTAATTTCTTCTGCTGGTTGTGTTTACAAAGCTTATCTATAGCTTGGACCTGCGGCCACAAACTTTCAGAATAGGTAGGGATACCACATGCTAAATCAACAATTTCAAATGCCAATATAAGGGTAAAGGAGCTACTTGTAAACAATTTAATACACTCCAGCAGGTAAAGTGGATCATTGGGAACAAATTAAAGGGGAGAACATTTTTGAGTAAACTGTCCCTTTAAGGCAGGGCTTGTCACAGTATGGTATGTCTCATTTTAATTGACATTTGTCTTAGAAACATGGACAGAACATTACATACTAAATCCACATTGTTCAATATTTATATGTAATGTCCCTTTAATAGATGAAAATTAAATAATTCTTCGGATATCCTTAAATAACATATTAGATTTGAATTGCATGCTCAATCCCATTCATTACATCAACATATGGAGTAGAGAATTCATTAACACCAACATTGTCAAATCAATATAATTTTATATTAAAGGGATACTGATCTACAATTATTAATGTTGTCATTCAGATAGAGTATGCAATATTAATAAACATTTAAATATAATACTATCATCATATGTGAAATATTCTATTGCTAAATGTATTTTAAAATCAAGAATGTACGTTTATCTGCATCTCAATTTTGGTTGAACAACCTGGGTTTTTATTGATGATTGGTGGATACCTTCAACAAACAATATTTATTGAATACAATATTGCTTATCTGCCTTTAAGATTAAAATGTAGCAACATTCAAATTATAATAGGAGTCAATGTTAAATCATTTTGAACAGTTTGAACAGAGAAATCAATGATTTAAATTAATCATGTCAGTGTCCCTTTAATAAACAATAGATTCATTCATCTTTACATTCTTTGGATTAAACAATATTGATATATAATTCACATATTCACTGTTGGAGTTAATTTATAGATATCAGCATACTCTAACAGCACCATGATTACATATTTGTACTAATCAATTTGGTTTTGTATTGTGATAAATATGTGTTGTGTCCTAAACAAGATTACTGTACATTGCACAAATGGCTCGATGTGCCACATGTGTTTGTTTAGATTTGTCAACAGCTGCTCTTCAAAATGTGGTTTGTGTGTATTCTTTTAAGAACATTGATCAATGGGTATATTTATATATGCAATAGCATTGTATGAGATGAGTTTGATGTCTAATATAGTCTGAAATTAAACATATGTTCAATACATCATTTTTAACAGAATCCCCTTGATTCAATCAAGCATTTTCTGGTTTAATGACTGCTCTATTCTTCACATTTTCAAGTTGATTAATCTTAAAATTCGATACAGATGTGATTTAGTGATATCCCAAATGTGTTTCCTAATATATATCTATATCATTCATGGAGAGAGTTGGTGTGGTGAGCCCACAGGAATCCAGCAGTGACATAGAGCCGCCTTTGCGGTCTCCTGGTAAGTCCATTGACTCATTTATATGTCATTGAAGGTGTATTGGTAATCAATATTATGAGCATGATTCTGATGAAGCATAACATTTGAAACAAACATATAATTTTCTCTTCTGATTATATATTAATTTTCTTTTAATATTGAAAGATTAATAATTAAAACTTTATTAGTCTACACATTTGTTATTCAGAAGATGTATAGCATATGTTTGTTTCCATGTTCATTTTTGACAACAGTCATCAAGTGATACACACATGAGAGATCTTAAATGTTCTATGTACTATGCTTTTATGATTTTTAAATTAATACAAACAATACATCGAAAATATGAATCATTGAGAATAACAAATCTAATGTAATTTGTATGCTCCATCAAAATGATGTAAATCATCACTTTGGTTGTGTATATCTTTAATGCAACATTGATGTGTGTCTTTGAACAACAGTAACATATGTTATAATATCTGTTCTTAACGTGTACACAACATGTTATGTTTTACAGAGATTGATTTAACATATGTGACGGAGGAGGAAGAGGCTGCCTTGGAGTCTAATGGTATGTGAAATATATCTATCATGTTTCCAACATGTTGCTTTATTTGAAATCATTTCATTGAAGACATTCAAAGTCTACAGCTTTTGCACTTTAAAAAGGAATATTATTTGTCTGTTCAAATACACTACTGCCCCCTTTCTATATCAGGCAGCATGACATATTTTTTTTTAGAAAAAATGTATAATTCATGCCATCATTATGTCACATGCATATTCCAGGCCAAAACACAATAATAATGTTATAATTGTACAGACAGTAATTGATATTCATCTGAGTGCCTATATGCATACCATATCCTCATTTCATAATTGTTTACAAATTCAAACACACTTCTAAGTATATAGAAAACACAATCAATTTGAAATGCGTTGATTTGATTTCATGATGTATGAGATGTTAATATATATTTATTACATTTTCAGATGGATCCACCACTTCT
Source organism: Bombina bombina (assembly GCF_027579735.1). NCBI lineage: Eukaryota > Metazoa > Chordata > Amphibia > Anura > Bombinatoridae > Bombina > Bombina bombina. The sequence continues at coordinate 754,195,957 of NC_069499.1, read as the reverse complement.
GGTCATCTGGTTTCCGCCCCTGCCCAGTCCCCTGACCAGTCACAGACCCCTGCCCATGCCCAGACCCCTGCCCATGCCCAGACCCAGACCCCTGCCCATGCCCAGACCACTGCCCATGCCCAGACTCCTGCCCATGCCCAGACCCCTGCCGGCCCTTCCCATTTATCATTTCCTGCCCCTCCCAAAAAATGCCCCTACAACCCCCTTCGCCGCTCTCCCCGTATTATGGCCCGTACAGCTGCCCAGACCCCAACTCCCCACTCCCCAGCTGTACGGCCTACCCCGGAGCATCAGCTCATCCCTCCCCAAGCCAATCCCATCCCTCCCCAAGCCAATCCCATCCCTCCCCAAGCCAATCCCATCCCTCCCCCCTGTCTCAACCTTCATTGTCCTGAGTGTCGGATTGTCCTTCCCAGGCACAGCTGTAAGTATCATTCAAAATCAACATTATAAGATACTTAAAGGTACACTGAAGGAAAATATTTTCTATTGTGATTCAAATAGAGCATGCAATGTTAATCAAATTTATAATTTACTACTCTTATGAATTATTCTTCATTCTCTTGATATCTTTATTGAAACAAAGAAATGCCTATAATTATTTTAAAAAATAAAATAATTGTGGACATCATTTCTTTATTGTTGGATGAATGTATCCATCAACCAGCAGGGACAAACAAAGTTGATAAACAAATATGGCCTGGCCTAAAAACCGACATTCTTGCATTCAAAATCTAGCTATAGAATTCAAACATTTAAAGAATATGTGTAATTTTTAAATATTTGTAATGTCATGCTCTATCTGAATCAGTCAATTAAATATTTAGGTTCAGTGTCCCTTTAATTGGATATCACTACATATACCAATCACCACTACTTGGATCCAACAATTAATGTACAAATGTTTATACATTAGATAGGTGTGCCTACCACAGTATAATTAAAATATTTAAATTGCTAATGTAAGTGCAATGTAAATCCTTTAACAAGATTTTATACACTCAAGCTGTATAAGTGGATCATCTAAAACCAATTAAAGGGGACAACATGTTTGAGTAAACTGTCCCTTTAATGATTTCGTTCTGTCTGAATAACATAATTCATGTGTAAAGAATAAATTTAAACTAATTGATGTAAAGAATGATTTGTCTTTATGATGACAATGTATCTTTTCTATTTTTTTCGTCTGTTGTGTAATTATCATTAATATTTAATTTATTCTTTATTTTAGGCTGTGACTCAGCATGGCTCATGCTAGAAGGTATAGCAAGAGTAGAGCAGGCCGTGTTGAGGAACGCAGCTGTCCTGAGAGGGATGAACGACACCATGCAGGCCCAGCTCCGGGTTCAGGACTTGACTCTGCGTTAAATTATGCGATTAAGTTCAAGGCCTGAATCTGGAGCTGGACATGCACAGGACGATGAAGAGGATGACCAGTAAGTGGAGGATCTGGAGATGCTCCAAGGTGGCAGATAAGAATCCTCCGTCCACATGTTGATGTTTTTTTTTATTGTTGCCATTTGGCCTTTTTAAAAGTTTATTGTTGTGCCTGTTGCACTCTTTTACCTTGTCATATGTCTCCAATGGGGCTATGGTGGCCCTTGGCAACTCTCTTCATGGACTGTGATGCACTGTGTTACCTTTTCATATGTCTCCAATGGGGCTATGGTGGCCCTTGGCAACTCTCTTCATGGACTGTGATGCACTGTGTTACCTTGTCATATGTCTCCAATGGGGCTATGGTGGCCCTTGGTAACTCTCTTCATGGACTGTGATGCACTCTTTTACCTTGTCATATGTCTCCAATGGGGCTATGGTGGCCCTTGGCAACTCTCTTCATGGACTGTGATGCACTGTGTTACCTTGTCATATGTCTCCAATGGGGCTATGGTGGCCCTTGGTAACTCTCTTCATGGACTGTGATGCACTCTTTTACCTTGTCATATGTCTCCAATGGGGCTATGGTGGCCCTTGGCAACTCTCTTCATGGACTGTGATGCACTGTGTTACCTTGTCATATGTCTCCAATGGGGCTATGGTGGCCCTTGGCAACTCTCTTCATGGACTGTGATGCACTCTTTTACCTTGTCATATGTCTCCAATGGGGCTATGGTGGCCCTTGGCAACTCTCTTCATGGACTGTGATGCACTCTTTTACCTTGTCATATGTCTCCAATGAGGCTATGGTGGCCCTTGGCAACTCTCTTCATGGACTGTGATGCACTGTGTTACCTTGTCATATGTCTCCAATGGGGCTATGGTGGCCCTTGGTAACTCTCTTCATGGACTGTGATGCACTCTTTTACCTTGTCATATGTCTCCAATGGGGCTATGGTGGCCCTTGGCAACTCTCTTCATGGACTGTGATGCACTGTGTTACCTTGTCATATGTCTCCAATGGGGCTATGGTGGCCCTTGGCAACTCTCTTCATGGACTGTGATGCACTGTGTTACCTTGTCATATGTCTCCAATGGGGCAATGGTGGCCCTTGGTAACTCTCTTCATGGACTGTGATGCACTCTTTTACCTTGTCATATGTCTCCAATGGGGCTATGGTGGCCCTTGGCAACTCTCTTCATGGACTGTGATGCACTGTGTTACCTTGTCATATGTCTCCAATGGGGCTATGGTGGCGCTTGGCAACTCTCTTCATGGACTGTGATGCACTCTGTTACCTTGTCATATGGCTCAAATATTCCTTATTTTTACAAGATTATTTCTAAACGTTGTTGATGTTTTCTTACATACTAATAAAAGACATGTAATTGCACGATTCTTTGTCCTCATTCTTCATGTTATTTTTTTAAAGCTCTAGTTTATCTTGTTGATCCTTAAAGGGACCTACCAAAAATATTTTTTTATAAAAAATCATATATGTAAGACAATTGTAAATGACTTTAAGATTAACATCTCCAATGTAATCTTATTATTTGTCTTTATATATTTTTCTCTTAGCTTTATCATTGCATGATTATGATTAGCATAGTAATTGTTTTATATATGTATATATAGATTGTTATTTGTGTATATATGTATATTTCAATTTTCACATCCATGTGTGTATTTTGAAACTCTGCATGAATTGATGCACCTTTAACAAATGATCTGAGGATTGATACAATGATATAATCCCTGTAAAGTGTTCATTTTATTGAAATAGTATTGTCTATGTGTATCCTCTTTTTAAAAACAAAATAATGTCCCTTTAAGGGATGATGAGCACAATTGTTAATGAATGTATTTCCATTTCTAAAGCGTTTTTGTCCTTTTTTACATGAACAAGGACATATAATCTTATTAATAAACAATCTTATTGTAATGTTGACAGCACATGTATTTCATTTTCTATTCTATCTTATTGTAAAAGTGTAACCAAATAAATCTCTGTGTGTAATGCAAATATTTTAGATGATGAATATTTTTTTAAAAATATGTTAACAAAATAATTCTACTCCCATATATGGCTATAGGTAGGCTGACCATATTTAAACTTGAATAAATGACACGTTTAATCAATCCATGTATCATTATTGTTATTCCAAAACAATCAAAACATATCTTAAAACATCAATGGCATATTTATTTCTCATGTGTATCTTTTAAATGTTAAAGATATACACCATAGCTATAGTTCAAGGGACAGTCAAGTCCGAAAAGATGATTCATGATTTGGTGAAATTCCTAGATAGCAATCTAGACACATACTATTTCCTAAAATATAAATACATTTTTTAGTGATATGCCAAGCTGTCAACTGATTCCTTGTATTGGCTGCGGTTTTTCAGCTATCTCGGATGCGCCATGTTGCTTAAAACGTCACCTGCCAGGCTGTCCAATGATTCCTTGTATTGACTGACGTTCTTACGTGATCAAGAATGTGCCATTTATTGGATGGCGTTTTGACGCGATCAAGGATGCGCCTTTTTTTTGGGGGGTTATTCTGTGATCAAGAATGTGCCTTTTATTGGATGGCGTTCTTACGTGATCAAGGAAGCGCCATGTTAAGACGTCACATGCAAAGGTAAAAAAAACGTATGATTGGATTGCATAGTCCCGCAATATTTGTTTGTGCACGTTAAACACGTTTGTGACTGCAGCCAATTTTAAAAACCTTGCGAATATGTATTATTTGCATCATGTTACATTGTTGACCCGTAGCTGATAAAGACCACCACATTCTCTTTTGCTGGATGTCTGGTTGAATAAACGAACGAAAGCAAAATGTTTTCATGCATATGATATTTCGAGGCAAGTGCAAATCTCTATAGTCCATGTTGTTTAATATGTTTGTCAACAATATGTTCCTTTTTCATAAAAATGACTGTTGTTTTTAATGTTAAAGATATCTAATTAATAAATATGCGCTATTGTGTTAGAATAAAGTAATCAATATGCATTTAGCTTTATCATATGCTAAATATATGATGCCGACTTCTTCTAAATGTAATTTCGTTGTATATTTTATTAAAGGTTCATTAGACACTCACATTATAAATCAAAACTTTTTATTTTGTCTCTAGTTAGATAGTCCATTGTTCAACAAATACACGTTTCATTTTTCTTCTGTTCAAAGAAAATGTAATTAATTTTCAGACTCCTCGCCCAGCCTCTGAGTTTCATGTGAGTACCATCTCCAGCTTTCTCCTGTTTGTGTAAAGGGTCTTTTCATATGTTAATGATGGGGTATTGTCTTGTTTTACGGTTGTAATGGGGGTTCATCTATATTTTCAATAGAGCTAACCCGATTTTCTTTGAAAGTGTTTGAAGCTTTGTAATATTGATATCAGTATATGTTAATCTTGTTGTTTGTAGTAGTGTCTATTACATACAGTTCTGTTAAAAATATAGTATACTGTCCCTTTAATGCAAATGTTGATTTTTGTATCATGTATGAGTTCCACATTGTTTAATCTTCAAATATATTATTGTTAGCATATTTTCACCCCCCACTCCTAAAAGGACTTTAAACCATATTCATTGTTCAAACAAATGTCTTTCTAAAAAAAAATAACACAATAATGTCTCTTTAAGAAAATATACTTTATTTAACACGTCAATATAAATCAGATTTCAATATTTAATTTTTGACCAAGTACATGTAGATATACCAACAAGCTTCAAATATGTGTTAGCATATGTAATTTTGTTAAAGGGACAGTTTAGAAAACAAATAATGTTTTGCATTATTCTAAAAGTCAATTTTGTAATATCAATGATATCAAAGGTTTCTCACCAATTAATCATTTGTCTTTGTTTATTTAAATTTGCTAGCTAAACCTATGAGGTTCGTGTGCTCATTTCTTCGAGCTTGAAGAGTGCATGTAATCATTATACAATTTGACCACTAGAGGGCATTTGGATAGCATTTGTATATGTAAAACCTTGTGCTCATACAGCATATTATTTACCATGTATTGATCATTGATATCTAAAAGGTTGTTATGTCAGAACAACAAATAAGTGGTCATTTTTCCTAGTCATAGATACAAGGTTAAGCACATAAGTCACACGTATTTCTCCATGTTTTGTTGTTTCCAACTTGATAATGCGTAATACAGTGTTTTCTTTGTAATCAATAATTTTCTGACTGTCCCTTTAAGCTGTGTTATTGGCATTCAAACAGTAATATGCCATCATGGATAATTGTAATGGTAATTTTGTTTGCGATTCGGGAAACAGTTTGGACATCACATCACAGAAACCAATCAATATCATGAACAAGGATAGGTATGTGATGATGTGGTTTTCACACACTTATAACCCACACTCTGCAAACAATCTTCCTCCATGGACCCGGTCCCATAGAAGTAGATTATATACAGAGTGTGGTCCACAAGTGTATGAAAACTACATCATCACATACCTATCCATTACACATTAAATAAAAAAAACATTAAAGATGAAAATAAATACTTACTTCCTCTTCCTTCCCCTCTTCCCACGGGGCTGAGGCTCTGGGAGGGGCAACTGCCGACTCCAAAGAGTTCTCCTTGGAGATGTTGTGGGAAGAGTGGAAGGAAGAGTACTGGGACGACCAAGGTGAGGAGGAGAAGATGGCTGAGGAGGAGAAGATGGCTGAGGAGGAGAAGATGGCTGAGGAGGAGAAGCTGGCTGAAGAGGAGGAGATGGCTGAAGAGGATGAGATGGCTGAAGAGGAGTAGATGGCCCGGCAGGAGTAGATGGCCCGGCAGGAGTAGATGGGCCGGCAGGAATAGATGGGCCGGCAGGAGGAGATGGCCCAGCAGCAGGAGGCCCAGCAGCAAGAGGCCCAGCAGCAGGAGGCCCAGCAGCAGGAGGCGGACCAGGAGGTAGACCAGCATGCGCCTCCCGGAAAAAATTGAACATCTCTTGGTGCAGATTAAAGATTCTGTTTTGGCCTTGTTCGATTCTATTGAGTATGTTTATTATTTGGTTTTGTCCTTCAATTATTTGATTTTGTCCATCAAGAATTCGAGTGCGGCCTTCGATATTTTGTATCCGGGAGTTACGCATCTGGTCTATGTAGTCCAGTAGAACCCGCACCTCCGCTATTTCCTCTTGTTGTGCTTGGCGGGGTACCCGTGCACGGCGGGGTGCGGGTCCTTGAGGGTCCTCTGGTTCCGCGGGCTCCTCCTCTGCTTCCGGGGCCTCTTCATCAGCTTCCGTGCGCTCTTCGTCACGGGGGGCCTCTTCCCTCCGAATTGGAAATTCCTCCCCACCACTCTCATCCCGAGGAGATAGATGAGGCTGTGTTTCTTGTGCTGCCTCCTCCACAGACTCTGTATATTTAAAAAAAAAAAAAAAAATGTATATATTAGCATATTTGCAAATCAAGCTTTAAATGACTTAGCTTACGATACAATTACAAATGCAGAATCATTAATCCACTTTGAAATCTAACAAACAATCAATACGATTTCCGCTTTTTCAAAACCGTGTTTGTGATATCTCTGGTCAATCTGAATGTTTTCGCGTTTGTTTTCAGTCTGTTTAAATGCACACCTAACCTATAGCCTAGATACTGATGTAACCGCAAAGTAATTGAATGCGTGTAAACAACGTTATAGCATTAATCTGATCCTTAAAGGGACATGAAACCCAATGTTTTATCTTTCATGATTTAGAAGCATACATTTATTATCAACTTTCTAATGTACTTTTCTTATCTAATTAGCTTCATTCTCTGGATATTCTTTGCTGAAAAGCATATCTAAATATGCTTAGAAGATGCTGATTGTTAGCTGAATATAGCTGCCTCCTGTGATTGTTTCACCGTGTGCATGGCTATTTCTTCATTAAAATATATCTCAAGAATGATTCAAATTAGGTAATATAAGTACATTTGAATGTTTTGTCAAATTGTATTCGCTACCTCAATCATGAAAGTAAAGGTTTGCGTATAGTGTCCCTTGAAATACATTCGTATGTGAATTTATTGTTCAATGAGCTTACCGTCAGATAAGAGTGGCAGGTTCCCGGTATCAATTCCTCCGATACCGACTATTTCCACCTCGGAGATGCTGGGCCGCAACATTTCCTCCCATCGGTAGTACTCTATTTCCAGGGGAGGTCCGCCACCGGTTCCTGCGGCATGTCGGGCCTCCAGGCTTAACTTTTTCTTGAGATCCATCTTACAGTCCCGGTAGCGATGTTTTATCGAATCAAGATCTCTGTTCCGGCCACCCACTGCATTGACTGCATTTCTTATCTCATTCCAGAGCCTCCTCTTGTCAGTCGGGGTAGTCTTCTGGTGCTGCAGCCTCCTATACCTGGCCATATAGGCCTCTATGAGGGCCTTCTTCTCCTCCATCGAAAACCTCGCCTCCCTAGTCGCCTTGGCCTTCCCCTGTGACGATGCCCTCTGTTTCCCGGACTGTGAAGCCCTACTCTGTCCGCCACTGGGCCCAGCCACTTGTTCATCTTGAACCAAGTGGCTGGGTCCACCCACCGCTTCCACCCCCGCTTCCTGCCCCCCTTCCTGCCCCCCTTCCTGCCCCCCTTCCTGCCCTGTTCCTCTCCCCCTCCCTCTCCTCCCCCCTCTACCTCTCCCCTGCCTGGCCTCCATCTGTTCCCTAAACTAAACCCCAAATAATCAAACAAAAAGTGAGTGTGATGAAATGAAAGGGGGTCAAAATAAAGAACTAAAAAGACAAAAAAAGTGCTGAAAGTGTGAGAGGGATGTAAAAAAACAAAGAGGGTAAGGAGTATTTAAATAAACCAAAAGAAGAAGAAGACTAAAAGGAGGATATGTAAACTAAATGTAACTAGGGGATGGGTATGGGATGGGTATGGGGTATGGGATAAGAGTAAATGGGATTACAGGGAATGGGACTACAGGGAATGGGGTATGGAGTGTAGTATGAGGGGGTAGGGGGTATGGAGTGTATGTAGTGTTATTGATAAGTGTATGTATGTATTGAATGTGTTTGCGTGTAAATGTGTTACGTGTACAGAAAAATCACTCGCTCGCTAACTCACACTACTACTAATTCTCACTAACACACTACTACTAATTCTCACTAACAAACACTCCCACTAACTCTCACTAACTACCACTAACTTACGCTCCCACTAACAACTCCCACTCCCACTAACTCACTCACGCTCCCACTAACAGACTCTCTCCCACTCCCACAAACTCCCACTAACTCACTCACGATAACACTAACAACTGACTCTCTCACGCTAACACTAACTCACTCACAATAATGCACCAACTCTCTAATCTTAAACCTCCAATCTCCAAAGACCCACCAGCAACACAGTCAAAGAAGCCCTGCTTGTGTGGTGCTTATATACCCTGTGTAAATGTTTAATAATGTACCAATTTCCGTTGTAAATTGTGTTCAGGTGTGTTTTATTAGCAATTAATATTAGTGCAATGTGTATTAGTTGTGTGAATTTGTGCATGCTCATTTGGAGTTAGTATTTGTGGAATGTGTAGAATGCGATGATGTCATAGTGGTCGTTTTCTCTAACATTGTCCAATAGTATTCTTTTTAAATGTGAATTTGCTATGGTGTGTTATTAGTGAAGTGTTGTATATGTATGTTTGTCCTAATATATAGTTATATTGAATGCAATTATTTTTCTAGTGTATGTATATATTTTTTATTCCTTGTTGTTATTTTGCGAATTTCCGCATCTTAAAGTATATGCGTATTCCCCGTATTAAATTTTATTTCAAATCCCCCCGTTTGTGAATGTGTAATGCTTGTGTGCTTTGTTGATTGATTGTTGTTGTGACATTTGCGGCGTGTTATTGTTGTGCATGATGTGGTATGCGTCATATGACCGAGCTGTGCGTATTCTCGCGAGATCGAGTGTTAGGTGAAAAAAGCTATTTTTTTGCTTTCCCATTGATCTCTATGGGAGACTGTCTTACGCGGGCAGTATTACGCGTGTGACATACACGCGTTAGGAGCATCGTTAGATGGTCTGTTTTGAACTCTAAATACCGGAGTCAAACAATGCCGTGCGTTAGACATAAAACACGCGTGGCGTTAGCAACCCATCTACCGCCGAACTCCAAATCTAGCCGTTAGTATTTTTTGTTGAAGAAGGAGCAATGCATTATTGGGAGCTAGCTGAATACACTGCACAAGCATTGCACAAGTAATGCATGTGCAATGCCATTTCCCCATTTCCATTAAATTACTCACCCCTTGCATTATACTTCATTCAATATTAAAATGTTTTTACTATCATTACCTACATTATTACCCACATAAATATTGGCTATTTATATGCCAAACCTCCAAAACCACTTTTAAACAGCCACTATAACCAACCAAATATCTTGTATGATTATTGCAAGAATAAGTTACCAGTGTAAATATCCTCATCTGGTTTACAAATATCATATAGATATCATTCATTTTTTTTAAATGAAATGGTAAAAAACAAGTCAATCTGCATAATTCATAACAACTGAATGTATTACATGCAGCTCATCCTATTAGGAACCAGTAGACATTCGAATAGACATTGATGGTAAATCTAAGAGCATTTCAGATTGGCACACAACTACTAACCAATCACTATTTATTTTTAGTTCGGTCATGTGACCTGCTTAGAACTAATAGGATTCCTTAAAAAACTATTTGAAGCTTTCATATAAGTTACAGGGCAAATACAAAACTTGTATATTTCAGATATTTTTAGCAAGATTTATGCACTTAATGTCAGTATTGTCAGCATTGCTTCGGTTTACCTTTCTGCGTCATCTTGGTCGCATCGTTTTGGCGGGCGCTTCTTGCATCGTCGTGGTCACGACATCCTTGGATGCCTTTACTTGCGTCATCATGGTCATCACTACTTGCGTCGTTGTGGTTGCATCATTTTTTGGCGTTGCTTCTGGCGTAGTCATGTTGCATTGCTTGCGTCACTTTGGCTCTGTCTTTAGGCCTTAAATATCAGAACTGCCATACTCTCCTTGCTCGAGTATAGTATCCTATTACCTTTGTTTGAGCTTCTGTGATTATCAACATACCTGGCTTTGAACTCGGATTGGACACTGACTTTGGCTTCTCTAACTCCATTTTGTTACCTTGCAGGATTGGACTGATACCTGGCATTTGAACTTGGATTGGACACTGACTTCGGCTCCTCTAACTCCCTATTGTTACCTTGCAAGATTGGACTGATACCTGGCTTTGAACTCGGATTGGACACTGACATTGGTTCTTCTATTCTTCAGCTTTCGGATTCAGGTATCTTCCTCATCCTGATTGGTGAAGTCCCTTTTTCAGGTATTGTGCTATTGTCTATTGATGGTAAATCTAAGAGCATTTCAGATTGGCACACAACTACTAACCAATCACTATTTATTTTTAGTTCGGTCATGTGACCTGCTTAGAACTAATAGGATTCCTTAAAAAACTATTTGAAACTTTCATATAAGTTACAGGGCAAATACAAAACTTGTATATTTCAGATATTTTTAGCAAGATTTATGCACTTAATGTCAGTATTGTCAGCATTGCTTCGGTTTACCTTTCTGCGTCATCTTGGTCGCATCGTTTTGGCGGGCGCTTCTTGCATCGTCGTGGTCACGACATCCTTGGATGCCTTTACTTGCGTCATCATGGTCATCACTACTTGCGTCGTTGTGGTTGCATCATTTTTTGGCGTTGCTTCTGGCGTAGTCATGTTGCATTGCTTGCGTCACTTTGGCTCTGTCTTTAGGCCTTAAATATCAGAACTGCCATACTCTCCTTGCTCGAGTATAGTATCCTATTACCTTTGTTTGAGCTTCTGTGATTATCAACATACCTGGCTTTGAACTCGGATTGGACACTGACTTTGGCTTCTCTAACTCCATTTTGTTACCTTGCAGGATTGGACTGATACCTGGCATTTGAACTTGGATTGGACACTGACTTCGGCTCCTCTAACTCCCTATTGTTACCTTGCAAGATTGGACTGATACCTGGCTTTGAACTCGGATTGGACACTGACCTTGGTTCTTCTATTCTTCAGCTTTCGGATTCAGGTATCTTCCTCATCCTGATTGGTGAAGTCCCTTTTTCAGGTATTGTGCTATTGTCTATTCTGCACTCTACTCGTCCAGTCTCTGCCAGGACTTGTCCAGAGCCCTCATTGTGGTTTATCTCTATCTTACGTCAGTCTCTGGGTATTTATGACTGAGACACTATTCGAGTAGTGTGACACATAATCAAGATAAAATAATACTATATATTGTCAATTTTATTTTGTCCTTTTTAATAATGCCTTGTATTAGCAATTGACTATGACCTCTATTTATCAAGTTGTCAACCGCAAATCCGCAGCGTATTTGTGGTGAGCCTGATTCACCGTAGTTATCAAAGCCTACAGACTGGCAAAAGTAGAATATAGTGACGTAACATACGATCCACCGAACTCAGTCTGACACAGATCGATGGTTACATCACTACAGATGTTCTGAACGCAAGTTCGGCACAATCTGACTACTTTTGCTAGTTATCAAAAAACTAGCAGGTGCACGCACCACTATTCCGGCCCAGCGTACCTGGTTTTCAATCCGCCGCCCTGGAGGCGGCGGATGCCATAGGAATCAATGGGAGTCTGAAAGCAGCGAAAGCTTATGTTCGCTGCTGCCCGATATCCCATTGATTCCTATGGGAACGTCTACACCTAACACCCTAACATGTACCCCGAGTCTAAACACCCCTAATCTTCCCCCACTACACCGCAGTCACCTACATTATACTTATTAACCCCTAAACCGCTGTTCCCAGAGCCCGCCGCAACTAAATAAAGTGTTCAAAAATTAAACCGCCGCTCCCGGACCCCCCTGCCATCTACATTATATTTATTAACCCCTACTCTGACCCCCCTACACCGCCGCCACCTACATTAAATTTATTAACCCCAAATCTGACCCCCCTACACTGCCGCCACCTACATTAAATTTATTAATCCCTAATCTGACCCCCCTACACCGCTGCCACCTACATTAAATGTATTAACCCCTAAGCTGACCCCCCCTACACCGCCGCCACCTACATTAAATTTATTAACCGCTAAACCTAAGTCTAACCCTAACCCCCCCTAACTTAAATATAATTTAAATAAATCTAAATAAATATTCCTATCATTAAATAAATTATTCCTATTTAAAACTAAATACTTACCTATAAAATAAGCCATAAGATAGCAACAATATAACTAATAGTTACATTGTAGCTAGCTTAGGGTTTATTTTAATTTTACAGGAAAGTTGGTTTTAATTTTAACTAGGTACAATAGTTATTAAATAGTTATTAACTATTTACTAAGTACCTAGCTAAAATAAATACAAAAGCACCTGTAAAATAAAACCTAACCTAAGTTACAATTACACCTAACACTACACTATCATTAAATTAATTACCAAAATTAACTACAATTAATTACAATTAAATAAAATTAACTAAAGTACAAAAAACCCCCCACTAAATTACAGAAAATAATAAAATAATTACAAGAATTTTAAACTAATTACACCTAATCTAATCCCCCTAATAAAATAAAAAAGCCCCCCAAAATAATAAAAATCCCTACCCTACACTAAATTACAAACAGCCCTTAAAAGGGCCTTTTGCAGGGCATTGCCCCAAAGTAATCAGCTCTTTTACCTGAAAAAAAAATACAATACCCCCCCCAACATTACAAACCACCACCCACACACCCAACCCTACTCTAAAACCCACCCAATCCCCCCTTAATAAAACCTAGCACTACCCCCTTGAAGATCACCCTACCTTGAGACGTCTTCACCCAACCAGGCAGAAGTGGTCCTCCAGAATGCCAGAAGTCTTCATCCGATCAGGGCAGAAGAGGACCTCCAGACGGGCAGAAGTTTTTAATAGAGTTGCAGTGGGCTCCGGGAGCGGCGGTTTAAGGGTTAAGCACTTTAATAGAGTTGCGGTGGGCTCCGGGAGCGGCGGTTTAGGGGTTAATAAAAAAAAATTGGTGCGGCGGGTTTTGGGAGCAGCGGTATAGGGGGTAAAACAGTATAGTATAGCGTGGGTGCTTAGTGACAGGGTACCAAGAAAGCTGCAAATAAGCCGAAGACCCCCCTACACCGCCGCCACCTACATTAAATTTATTAACCGCTAAACCTAAGTCTAACCCTAACCCCCCCTAACTTAAATATAATTTAAATAAATCTAAATAAATATTCCTATCATTAAATAAATTATTCCTATTTAAAACTAAATACTTACCTATAAAATAAGCCATAAGATAGCTACAATATAACTAATAGTTACATTGTAGCTAGCTTAGGGTTTATTTTAATTTTACAGGCAAGTTGGTTTTAATTTTAACTAGGTACAATAGTTATTAAATAGTTATTAACTATTTACTAAGTACCTAGCTAAAATAAATACAAAAGTACCTGTAAAATAAAACCTAACCTAAGTTGAAATTACACCTAACACTACACTATCATTAAATTAATTACCAAAATTAACTACAATTAATTACAATTAAATAAAATTAACTAAAGTACAAAAAACCCCCCACTAAATTACAGAAAATAATAAAATAATTACAAGAATTTTAAACTAATTACACCTAATCTAATCCCCCTAATAAAATAAAAAAGCCCCCCAAAATAATAAAAATCCCTACCCTACACTAAATTACAAATAGCCCTTAAAAGGGCCTTTTGCAGGGCATTGCCCCAAAGTAATCAGCTCTTTTACCTGAAAAAAAAATACAATACCCCCCCCAACATTACAAACCACCACCCACACACCCAACCCTACTCTAAAACCCACCCAATCCCCCCTTAATAAAACCTAACACTACTCCCTTGAAGATCACCCTACCTTGAGACGTCTTCACCCAACCAGGCAGAAGTGGTCCTCCAGAATGCCAGAAGTCTTCATCCGATCAGGGCAGAAGAGGACCTCCAGACGGGCAGAAGTTTTTAATAGAGTTGCAGTGGGCTCCGGGAGCGGCGGTTTAAGGGTTAAACACTTTAATAGAGTTGCGGTGGGCTCCTGGAGCGGCGGTTTAGGGGTTAATAAAAAAAAATTGGTGCGGCGGGTTTTGGGAGCAGCGGTATAGGGGGTAAAACAGTATAGTATAGCGTGGGTGCTTAGTGACAGGGTACCAAGAAAGCTGCAAATAAGCCGAAGAGCAGCGAGATCGATGACTGTTAGTTAACAACACTCCGCTGCTCATCGCTCTGTACTCGGTGCGCGGCTTTTTGACAGCTTTCTTGATAATTTTGGAGAACGTATTCAGCGATGTTAGGCGATCTTAGGCGAGCATATTGGTGCTGTTGAATGCAAGAAAGTCGACGGCTTGATAACTAGAGGCCAAAGTATAATCAATGTGTACAAATGTCACCATAGTAACCACATGATGATGTGTATATAAGGCCCCATATTTTAACTGTTTTTATATGCCTGAGGAAACAGCTTGAAGCTGAGAAACGTATTGCATATTTTAATCTGTTATTATTGTTATACTTTGTATTTTATTATTAAATTTATTCTAGCAGTATCTGCCTTGGATTACTTTGGTTTCTACATTGCTATTGGAAATATTGGAACATAGGAACCACAGCATACCATCTTGGGAGACCAAACAAGTCTAGTCAGCTGGTGACTACAATACCCAGCCTGCCTTTACAGCACTACCTGACAGTGCTTTCTCACATGTGAGTACCACATTTATACTCTACATACATACAGAAACAACAGAAAATTGAGTGGTTCAAAATGGAGAACTTCCAAAAGACCAGGTGTATAGCACTCAAACTTTATGCAAAATTAATCACAGAAACATAGTAGGTAAATGCAAAAATTAGTTTCTTACATAAATGCATAAAAACAATTTAGATAGCAAAAAACATGGAGACAGACAAAACATACTCTGTGCTTAAAGAGACTGTACCCTGAGTGGCACTGGCCTTGTGGACAAGCATGGAAGTTTTTCTAGCTTTTGTTCTGTCTCAGTTGAGTGCGTCTCTCTATTTTCGTGTTTTTAAAACATACTACACAACATAAATGGGCCCCTCACACAAGGCATAAATAGCCAGCTTGTAGCAGTTCAATGGTGCACCATATGAATATCCAGCACTGAAAACGTGAGGCTGAAAACTGTAAAGTATTGCAATAACACAAGCAGGATAATTGTAACTCCGTTACCGGAAACGTGACACCCAGTAGAAGCTTCCGGCTGCAATTTGGAACTTGCTTGACTTGCACTCACAGATGCAGTGCAATACGTTTGTGAGTATTTACACTGTCTTAAGATTTTCTGCATATCTTCTGCATATCTTTGATTTCTACACCATGAGGCGCTCTTCTTTTTGTCCTCCATAAAATATTCATAACTACCTAAGGGTTTAGCACTGTCGGTCTAATGCAGTGTCAGGTTAGCACACAAGCAATAAATGTTATGGGTTTTTTCAGATTGCGTTCCATTTAAGTCTATGGGGTGAATGCGTTAGAGCGTCACAACATCCAACATTAGGACTTTTAACATTTTGCTTGGTGCGCATTTAAAGTTTATTCCTAGTGCTGTTTGCACGCAAGCGAAAGCGCTAAACTGCCACTTGTAATCTGGCCCTATATTTTTTTTATGATTCTGATAGAGCACACAATTTTAAACAACTTTACAATTTGCTTCTGTTATTAAAATTGCTTAATTTTCTTACGCCTAGATTTAGAGTTCTGCGTTAGCCGTCAAAACCAGCGTTAGGGGGTCCTAACGCTGGTTTTTACCGCTCGCTGGTATTTAGAGTCAGTCATGAAAGGGTCTAACGCTCACTTTCCAGCCGCGACTTTTCCATATCGCAGATCCCCCTACGCCAATTGCGTATCCTATCTTTTCAATGGGATCTTTCTAACGCTGGTATTTAGAGTCTTGGCTGAAGTGAGCGTTAGAAATCTAATGACAAGACTCCAGCCGCAGAGAAAAGCCAGGAGTTAGGAGCTTTATGGGCTAACGCCGGTTCATAAAGCTCTTGACTACTGTGCTCTAAAGTACACTAACACCCATAAACTACCTATGTACCCCTAAACCGAGGCCCCCCCACATCGCCACCACTCTTTTAATTTTTTTTAACCCCTAATCTGCCGACCGCACACCGCCGCCACCTACATTATCCCTATGTACCCCTAATCTGCTGCCCCTAACATCGCCGACCCCTACATAATATTTATTAACCCCTAATCTGCCGCCCCCAACGTCGCCGCCACCTACCTACAATTATTGACCCCTAATCTGCCGACCGGACCTCAACGCTACTCTAATAAATGTATTAACCCCTAAAGCTAAGTCTAAACCTAACCCTAACACCCCCCTAAATTAAATATAATTTTAATCTAACGAAATAAAATAAATCTTATTAAATAAATTATTCCTATTTAAAGCTAAATACTTACCTGTAAAATAATTTATTTATTGATAGTGTAGTGTTAGGTTTAATTGTAACTTAGGTTAAGATTTATTTTACAGGTAATTTTGTAATTATTTTAACTAGGTAACTATTAAATAGTTATTAACTATTTAATAGCTATTATACCTGGTTAAAATAAATACAAAGTTGCCTGTAAAATAAATATAAATCCTAAAATAGCTAGAATATAATTATTAGTTATATTGTAGCTATATTAGGGTTTATTTTACAGGTAAGTATTTAGCTTTAAATAGGAATAATTTATTTAATAAGATTTATTTTATTTCGTTAGATTAAAATTATATTTAATTTAGGGGGGTGTTAGGGTTAGACTTAGCTTTAGGGTTAATACATTTATTAGAGTAGCGGTGAGGTCTGGTCGCAGATTAGGGGTTAATAATTGTAGGTAGGTGGCGGCGACGTTGGGGGCGGCAGATTAGGGGTTAATAAATATAATATAGGGGTCGGCGGTGTTAGAGGCAGCAAATTAGGGGTACATAGGGATAACATAGGTTGAGGCGGTGTACAGAGCGGCAGATTAGGGGTTAAAAATAATATGCAGGGGTCAGCGATAGTGGGAGCGGCAGATTAGGGGTTAATAAGTGTAAGGTTAGGGGTGTTTAGACTCGGGGTTCATGTTAGGGTGTTAGGTGCAGACTTAGGAAGTGTTTCCCCATAGGAAACAATGGGGCTGCATTAGGAGCTGAACGCTGCTTTTTTGCAGGTGTTTCAGCTCAAACTGCCCCATTGTTTCCTATGGGGGAATCGTGCACAAGCACGTTTTTGAAGCTGGCCGCGTCCGTAAGCACCGCTGGTATTTAGAGTTGAAGTGGCGGTAAATTATGCTCTACGCTCCCTTTTTGTTGCCTAACGCAGCCCTTCAGAGAACTCTAAATACCAGCGTTATTTAAAAGGTGAGGGGGAAAAATACGTGCGTAGCTAACGCACCCCTTTGGCCACAGAACTCTAAATCTAGCCGTTAGTATTTTTTGTTGTAGAAGCAGCAATGCATTATTGAGAGCTAGCTGAATACACTGCACAAGCATTGCACAAGTAATGCATGTGCAATGCCACCCCCTGCTCGCTGGAACCCAATTGGCCACTAGCAGGGATTGACAATCATCCCGATCAGATCAGATTTGGATGATTTCAATCCGCAACCTTTTAGGTGGCAGTCAGGTTTAGTATCAGCAGTCTTAAGACCACTGCTACATAACTATTGTCTCAGGTGATCCTGAAACACCTGGGCTCAGAAGCAGCTGTCGCTGCTTGGTAAATGAAGCCCATTGAGTGAGCCAATTAAGAGAAGCATATATGTGCAGCCACCAATCAACAGCTAGCTCCCAGTAATGCATTCTTCCTCTTGAGACCGCGTAGGTATGCTTTTCAACAAGGATACCAAGAGAACAAAGCAAATTAGATAAAAAGTACATTGGAAAGTTGTTTAGAACTGCATGTTCTGGCCTAGATTACAAGTGCAGCACAAAAATATTAGCACCATTGATCAGTAAAACTGCTAAAGTTAAATCAATCGAGCTCTTGTTCTTCATTTTACAAGTTGAAATTAAAATGTTATCAACCGAGCAAGAATCTCAGGCATGTTAACATCTGGAGGTCAGATAGTGCGACCGTGCTAAATCTCTCACCTAATAGAATTCTATAGGGTGCACTACAAAACTCATGTTGTACTATGTACCTTTAAAACACTTTTTGAATATTTATTTTAATGAGAAACATTTTTTACTTTTAATATTTATACATTTGAGTGAAGTACTTTTTATTATATTATACATTTGTTTCATATACTTTTATTGTAGCTCTAAATCTTTATGGGCCAGATTAAAAGTGGAGCGCTAACGTTTGTGCGCGAGTGATAAGGGGTTGATCCCAGGTGTTTGCACTTGTCATGTTTACCACTGGTATTATGAGTTGAAAGTAAAGGCGATCACTTGAGTGCAATCGCGATTTATGCTAGAATGATTACCGCGTACTCAGAGTAGGGATGGGCAAATGTTTCGCAACATTCGAAAAATAAAACAAATTTTAACACATTTGTTCATTCGTTTCAAATTTCAAATGTTTGTGCAACATTCTAACATTTGTTTAATATAATAGTATTTCTAATGCTTTCTTTAAAGGTAATATTTGATTCTAATTTTTCTAATAATTTAATAAAAATTTGAATTAATATATTTGTAATAGTATTTATAATGCTTTCTGTAAATGTAATATTCGAATTATGCAATATTCGGGAAAAAAAAACATTTGAATTGATATATCTATTATGTATCAATTCACTAAATTCCCTACCACATGAACTTTTGAACTTCTGAATAGTATTTGTTAAATTGAATGTTGCCATTTAGGGGTCAATTTATCAAAGCGTCAAATGATAATATGCTTGAGTTCCGCGTCGTATTTGTCGCGAGATTGATCCGTGGTAGTTATCAAAGTGGCAAGTTCGGCAAATGTTTAAATTTGTGACGTAAAATACGATCCCGCGATCTCAGTCCGATGCAGACCGATGCTTGCGTCATTACAGATGTTTCAAATTCACATTCGACTCTATTTGACACTTTTCCCAATTTATCAAACATTTAACAGGTACGCTTGCGTCTATTCCGACACAGCGTACCTAGTTTTCAATCTGCCACTGTCACGCTCGGCCGCTGGGAAGCTCCGGTGGTCCTCTCTGTGTGCTTGATTGGCAGGTAGTCTGAGCCGCCCCTTCCTGATGATGTCACTACCAGGCTTTTTATTCTGGGCTTCCTGTTTCTTCAGTGCCCATTTGTTTGTTCCTCTTTGTGGCTCCTGTGAGGACTTCGCTGTGGAAACTCTCTAACTGCTGATTTTCTGTTGCCAAACTTTGCAAAGACTGACTATGCTGGGTTAACCCTCAAACGTCCTGATAACCTGTTGCCAAACACTACAAGTACTGTTTATTCTGTGAATCTCTCAAACTGTATGTTACCCTGTTGCCAAACTATGCAAGTGTTGTTTATTCAGTGTAAACCTTCAAACTGCTTGATATCATGTTGCCAAATCCCAAACACTGCAAGTACTGTTTATTCTGTGAAACTCTCAAACTGCATGTTAACCTGTTGCCAAACTCTGCAAGTACTGTTTATTGAGTGTAAACTCTCAAACTGCATGATAACCTGTTGCCAATCTCTGAAAGTACTGATTAATCTGTGTTAACCTTCAAACTACCTGATATCCTGTTGTCTAACTCTGCAAGTACTGACTATTCAGTATTAACCCTCAAACTGCCTGATAACATGTTGCCAAACTCTGCAAGGACTGACTACACAGTGTTAACCCTCAAACTACCTGATATCCTGTTGTCTAACTCTGCAAGTACTGACTATTCAGTATTAACCTTCAAACTGCCTGATAACCTGTTGCCAAACTCTGCAAGGACTGACTACACAGTGTTAACCCTCAAACTGCCTGATAACAAGTTACCTACTCCTGCATTATTAACTGTTTCTTGTTTTACCCTTCCTCTGTCTGAGTATAAGTGGACTATCCCTGCTCTCCTGATTCTGTGGAAGACATTTCCTTAAACCAGTTCCTTACTCAGAAGTCTATTTGACTGATATCTTGAATTTCTTTGGACTCAGGCTAACTCTGTTCCATATTGTGAGTACATTGTTTTTTAGAGGTTGTCGTGGGGTCACGTCCTGGATAAAACTCAGAGTGCAAGTGTGTTGTTTAAGTTCGCCCTAGCATTTGGGTCTTCTTCTGGACATTTCCTAACCTGACAGTATAAAAGGGCCATAATATGGACCCTGATGAGTTATCCAGGGCTGTGGCTCTACAATGGCAACTTCTAGGAAATCATTCTGCTCATTTTCAATCTTTGGATTCCAAGCTTGACCAGATTACTGCTCTGCTACATAACCTCTCCTCGCTTTCTCAAGCTACGGCGACTCCTGCTGCAGCTGCTACTAGCTCCAATGCTGTCTTTAACCCACCTCAACCTGTTGGACAGTATATACCACAAATCCCACTTCCAGATAAATATGAAGGTAATCCTGAAGAATGCAGTGAATTCCTTAATCAATGTCGTTTACACTTCAGAAACAATCCTCAAATTTTTTTCAATTCTACTTCCAAAATCACCTTTATTATATCCCTCATGAAGAGTAAGGCTCTAGCCTGGGTGTCTCCTCTTTTAGAGAAGAATGATCCTTTACTACAGGATGTGGAATTATTTGTGTCCATTTTTTCTTCTGTTTTTGACAAGCCTGGGAGGTCTGCAGCTGCAGAAGCAGGATTGTTGGATCTGAGACAGGGATCCCTTTCGGTAGCTCAATATACTATTGAATTCAGGACTTTAGCCGCAGAAACTAATTGGAACCATGGAGCCTTATGAGCAGCCTTTCGCAAGGGACTTTGCAAACGATTTAAGGATGAACTTGTATTTCGGGAACCCCCGATTCATTGGAGGGTCTTATCAATTTGTGTATTACTCTTGATGCCCGGCATTCTGAACGTCTTCAGGAGAGAGATAGGAATAGGAGATCCTTTGTTAAATCTTCTTTTCATCCTCCTATTCGAACCTCAAGTCTGTCTAATAATAATTCCCAATCTCCTGAGTCTGTGGAACCCATGGAAGTAGGAACTATTAAATTATCAGAAGCTGAACGCCATAGAAGGCGTACTCTTGGATTATGTCTGTATTGTGGTACCATTTACTGAAGGACTGTCCTATCCGGCCAGTAAAAGCCAAGGCTTAACTTTTGATAGAGGGACAGAGTTAAGCCAGAATCCCATGTCTTCCCTCAATTCTAAATTTTTTGTTCCTGTAACTATAACTTTTGGAAACACCAAGTTTCGAGCTCAAGCCCTCATTGACTCTGGAGTTGCTGGAGTTTTCATTGATTCAAACTTTGCTGTCTCTCTCAGGATTCCTCTTCAAACCAAGAAACAGTTAATTAAGGTAACCACTGTTAGTGGACAGCCTCTAGGTTCTGGTATCATACAAAATTCTACCATTCCTCTTCTTTTGTCTGTGGGCATACTCCATTCTGAAATTATTTGTTTTGACGTCATCACTTCTCCCCACATACCGTTGATTCTGGGGTTACCTTGGTTGCAGCTTCATGATCCAGTCTTCTCATGGTCTAAAGGAGAAATTATTTCCTGGGGAACTACCTGCTTCAAACATTGCCTGCAAAATCCCTCAAAACCATCTTGTCCTGTCATAGCTATGGTGGAAGTTCCTGATTCATTGCCTATTTACTATCATGCCTTTTGTGATGTGTTTTCTAAAAAGGAGGCTGAGACGTTACCTCCACACCGGATATTTGACTGTCCTATTGAATTGTTTTCAGGGGCTCCTCTACCTAAGGGAAGGACCTATCCCCTCTTTCGTCAAGAAAATGTCTCTCTTGAGGAATACATAAAGGTCAACTTAGACAGAGGATTTACAAACAAGAAGTGGAGGTGATAGAGTCACTTCCACGAAAGAATGCGGTTTTAGCACTCACTGTCTTAACCTCATGTGCGGCGTTTACTTCCAGAGTATAAAACTTAACTTTTATTAGTTTAGCTAAAATAATTGGAGAAGGGGGAAAAAGAAGGGGGAAACATAAACAATTAAAAACCTAGGATAAAGTAGTCTTGTATAGATTGTGTTATGTGCAATAATCTATGTAAATAGGCCTTTGGGGTATGATAGCCCAGATAATTATATTACAGTATAATCTATACAGAAATCTCTGCGGTACACCGGTTCAATTAAATAAGACTGAGTTGATGTAGTGTAGATTATTATAACGATACCCAGTAGAGAATTGCTTAAGCTCAGCTTGGTAGCACGGATGTCTTGTACAAAAAGAAATCAGTTAAATACTGATACAATATGTTTATGTATAAATATTGTTGTCATCCATCCTCTGAGACTTTAATTTATTTGAAATGATCTCTTACATATAGGATAATCTACACATAAAATGCTGGTTGTCTAGTGTAGGAAACGATAAATGTATTAGAGTACAGGGCTACTGATATTCTCTAGGATATCTGAGATAAGATAGTTGCTAGTATTATTCTTCAGTTGTTTATTATTGTATCAATATAAGTCACTTAACAAAGGCTGTATTGTTGCTACTGCTATCTTTCCTTGCACTCTCTTTTATGTTTACTTATCATAGGGTTAATGTCAAGTAAATTGGTTTGTATGCATTATAGTATCCCAATACCTCTTATGTAATTGCGTTTGACCCTCTGGTCTAAGGTGATTTTGTATTGAGAATAAGCTAGGATATAGTGTAATCAAGCTATTATTCTTTCACGTTTACATATATCTTACTCAATTCTATTTCATAATAGCTAAGTGTATATTGGAGAAGCCCTAGCTATTCTGTATTAGCTTATCAGTAACAAATTGACGACTAATGGTTACAATATGGCTAAAGCTGATATGGGGTATCTATATGGGTAACTGGGCTAATTTAGACTACAAACATAACCAGTAACAGCACAGATAACTGCTAATTCAGACAAATAATTAAGAGATAGACTCACAATAACAGACCAACATAACAAACTACATGCTGGTAGCGTGATACTATTTTGTGTACAATAAAACTATAGTTACAATAAGACCTATTATATTACATAAGTGTACTAAAGGGCAAATAGTAACAGAGTATCGAGTTACATATAGCGAGCTCCCTGCAGGCACACGATTGCTGCCTAAATAAATTAAAATTAACCACATTACGGTTCATTTGGGGAACAGAATTTCACATCTGAAATGTTAACTGTGAATGCATTAAAGTGATACTATCTATGCTCAGGGAATTCGAACTCAGTAAAGTATAACTCACTATAACAATCACTTCAGGTGCTGCACAACATTGTAAGCAGTACTGTTAAAACTTTAATGAAGTTCAGAAATCACAACTGACGCACAAAACAAGACCTATATATTTCACACTGTGTAGTGGTACTATTACACCACAATATTCTGATTTAATCATACCAATAACCAATAACACTATTTAACAGTGTATTGGGATTTGCACAGGAATAGTAACTAAATCCCTGCTTCACAAAAATAAAGTTACCTTTTATGTTTAATATCACATCACTAGTTGACGTGAAAATACAGAATAGCTAGGGCTTCTCCAATATACACTTAGCTATTATGAAATAGAATTGAGTAAGATATATGTAAACGTGAAAGAATAATAGCTTGATTACACTATATCCTAGCTTATTCTCAATACAAAATCACCTTAGACCAGAGGGTCAAACGCAATTACATAAGAGGTATTGGGATACTATAATGCATACAAACCAATTTACTTGACATTAACCCTATGATAAGTAAACATAAAAGAGAGTGCAAGGAAAGATAGCAGTAGCAACAATACAGCCTTTGTTAAGTGACTTATATTGATACAATAATAAACAACTGAAGAATAATACTAGCAACTATCTTATCTCAGATATCCTAGAGAATATCAGTAGCCCTGTACTCTAATACATTTATCGTTTCCTACACTAGACAACCAATATAAATCCAGCATTTTATGTGTAGATTATCCTATATGTAAGAGATCATTTCAAATAAATTAAAGTCTCAGAGGATGGATGACAACAATATTTATACATAAACATATTGTATCAGTATTTAACTGATTTCTTTTTGTACAAGACATCCGTGCTACCAAGCTGAGCTTAAGCAATTCTCTACTGGGTATCGTTATAATAATCTACACTACATCAACTCAGTCTTATTTAATTGAACCGGTGTACCGCAGAGATTTCTGTATAGATTATACTGTAATATAATTATCTGGGCTATCATACCCCAAAGGCCTATTTACATAGATTATTGCACATAACACAATCTATACAAGACTACTTTATCCTAGGTTTTTAATTGTTTATGTTTCCCCCTTCTTTTTCCCCCTTCTCCAATTATTTTAGCTAAACTAATAAAAGTTAAGTTTTATACTCTGGAAGTAAACGCCGCACATGAGGTTAAGATAGTGAGTGCTAAAACCGCATTCTTTCGTGGAAGTGACTCTATCACCTCCACTTCTTGTTTGTATGCTATTGTTGTGCGGTAGCACCCCTTCCTCTAACAGCATAGATTGATTTCATATTAACGAAACATTATTGACCACTATAGAAATACTGGGGAGTGTGTCTGAGTGTAGTGCCATTGCTCAAACTCGTTTCCATTAGACAGAGGATTTATTTGTCCTTCCTCATCACCTGTGGGTGCGGGTTTTTTCTTCATTGGGAAAAAATATAGAGGTCTCCGTCCCTGTATCGATTATCGAGCCTTGAATCAGATTACTGTCAAAAACAGCTATCCTCTGCCGCTCATTCCTGAGTTATTTGATCGTCTTCAAGGTGCTTCTATTTTTTCCAAGTTAGATCTCTGTGGGGCCTACAATTTGGTCAGAATCCGTAAAGGAGACGAATGGAAGACAGCATTTAACACTAGATTTGGTCACTACGAGTATCTAGTAATGCCATTCAGATAGTGCAATGCACTAGCAGTATTTCAGCACTTTGTTAACAAAATCTTCATAGATGATCTAAATCAATTTGTTATCATTTATCTCTATGACATTCTGATCTATTCCAAAACATTACAGGAACATGTACATCATGTAAGACTGGTACTTCAGAGGTTACGAGACAATTCCCTGTTCGCTAAATTGGAGAAATGCTCTTTTCATCAGAGTTCCATTCCCAGGTTTTGAGATGGATCCTTCTAAACTTTTGGCTATCAAGGACTGGCCCAGACCAACTACTCTCAAATCCCTGCAGAGGTTTCTTGGCTTTGCCAATTACTATAGAAAGTGTATTAAGAACTTTGCTGACATCATGTCTCCACTCACTTCTCTTACTAAGAAAGGGCAAAATTGTAAGAACTGGTCCACTTCGGCAGTACAGGCTTTTGAAACACTAAAATCAGCATTTTCTTCTGCACCTCTTCTCAGTCATCCAATTACTGATCTCCAGTTTATTTTGGAGGTTGACGCTTCTTCTATAGCAGCTGGAGCTGTTCTCTCCCAACATGATCCGACTACCAGCAAGATACATCCTGTGGCGTTCTTTTCGAAAAAATTCAATCCTGCCGAGTTAAATTATGATGTGGGCAACAAGGAGCTCTTGCCTATAAAATTAGCTTTGGATGAATGGAGGCATTGGTTAGAGGGTACCAGTCAACCTTTTCTCATTCTGACAGATCATAAGAATCTTTCATACCTCCATACAGCTACTCGTCTCAATCCTCGTCAGGCTCGGTGGGCCTTGTTCTTCTCCAGGTTTAATTTTGTACTTTCCTAAGTTCCTGGTTCAAAAAATTCCAAGGCAGATGCTTTATCTAGGCAGTTCCAATCTTCTGAGCCTTCTCCTTAGGATTCTGAACCGATACTACGTCCAGTCAAAGTTTTGGCTCAAGTATCCTTTTTTCCAGTACAGGCTTTACATGCTGCTCAAGTCCAGGTACCATCTTCTTGCAAACTACCTTCTGGTATCCTGCATGTACCCAAAGGATTATGTCTTAAGCTTCTACGTTGGGCTCACGACAACATTTCAGCAGGTCATCCTGGAGTAACCAATACTTTGTGGAAACTGAAGCAGCATGTTTGGTGGTGCACTATGAGGAGGGATGTTAAGGATTATATTGCTGCTTGTAGTTCTTGTGCTTCTAACAAACAATCTTCTCATCGACCGTTTGGTCTATTACACCTTCTTCCTATTCCTCATTACCCTTGGTCTTACTTATCCATGGACTTCGTTACAGATCTTCCTGTTTCTGCTGGAAATATGACCATTTGGGTAGTGGTGGATCGGTTCTCCAAGTCTGCTCACTTTATACCTCTTCCAGGCTTGCCTTCAGCTCAAAGACTTTCTGAACTCTTTGTTCTACATATGTCTTGTTTACATGGTTTTCCCACTGACATAGTCTCAGATCACAGAGTTCAATTTGTTTCCAAGTTTTGGAGGTCTTTTTGTAAGCACTTCGGAATCAACATATCTCTTTCTACTGCACATCATCCTCAATCCAACGGACAGACTGAGCATGTAAATCAAGCCTTGGAATCTTTTCTTAGACATTATGTAGACCATCACCACTCCAACTGGTCTCAGTTATTGCCTTTGGCGGAATTAGCTCACAACTCACGCTATAACGCCTCATTACAGACCTCTCCCTTTAAGGCAGCTTATGGTTTTGAACCTAGAACCTTTCCTATGATTACCAGTTTTACTGAAGTCCCTGGAGCAGATCGTATTGTGAAAAATCTCAGTAACCACTGGCAACTCATTCGTCAAAATCTAATTTCCTCTTCCTTAAGACACAAGAGATATGCTGATCGCAGAAGGTGTAAAGCTCCTTTACTTCGTACTGGAGACAGAGTATTTTTAACAACCAGATTCATACGTCTAAAACAACCTTGTACTAAGTTGGGTCCTAAGTACATTGGACCTTTTCGAATTATTTCCAAAGTTTGTTCTTCTGCATACCGCCTGGCTTTACCCAAGACTCTCAAGATCCATCCAGTGTTTCATGTCTCCTTACTCAAGTCAGTCATCTACAACCGGTACTCTATCAAGAGTAAACCACCTCCTCCACTTTCCATAGAGGGAACTTCTGAGTTTGAAGTCAGCCAGATTTTGGATTCCAAGCTACGGGGCAATCGGCTGTACTACCTGGTCCATTGGAAGGGTTATCCTAACTCTGAACGATCTTGGAAACCAGCCTCTCGTGTTCATGCTCCAGCTCTTGTCAAGTCATTTTACAAGAAATACCCTGCCAGGCCCGGTCGGGTCCCCCGGAGGGGTCCTTGAGGAGGGGGCACTGTCACGCTCAGCCGCTGGGAAGCTCTGGCGGTCCTCTCTGTGTGCTTGATTGGCAGGTAGTCCGAGCCGCCCCTTCCTGATGATGTCACTACCAGGCTTTTTATTCGGAGCTTCCTGTTTCTTTAGTGCTTGTTTGTTTGTTCCTCTTTGTGGCTCCTGTGAGGACTTCGCTGTGGAAACTCTCTAACTGCTGATTTTCTGTTGCCAAACTCTGCAAAGACTGACTATGTGTCAGGATTATGTCAAGATATGTGAGGAAATATGTCAAGATGTGAAACACTGCAATGATATAAACTTTGAATGGGTGAACTAGTATCCTTATTCTAGCAGGACCACTCAGCCTCACACCATACCTCGAATTCTGTAAGACTTAACTTATTAGAATTCTGTTATGCTCATCATACTGAGGGTCTCTTCTGTAGGGATACAGAGAGATACGGAGCCTTCACGCAACTTAGAAGTTATGTAAGCAGTGTACACAGAATAGGCAAAGGTAGTTTGCAGTTGAAGTGTATTAAATCCTTTGGCATAAGGAATTTCATACACACATCTCATACAGAATAAAATATATACAATATACATACACACCCGCAATCACCCATGATATAGATATATATGTTGCAGGATGAATGTCACAATGCTCTGGTTTGTGATGTATATGAATACTAGGTAAACCTAGGTAGCGTATGAATATAGTGCTTAATATGATACAGATCAAACAATGAGGAGAGGTTTATATCTCAATTAGGTGATACACAACTAAACAGTTTGGCAGTAGATGAATTGAGCTGGAGAGTGACACAGAAATCAATACTGAAAATATTTGCCTTAAGCGCTATAAGCATGACTCTTAGGAGGAAGTCTGAATATCACCTGTAGGTAGTATTTAGTATGTGTATATGGCAGTCCGTAGTACAAGTACACAGGCAAGTATAATTCTGATAGTAAATAAGTAACAGATACAGACCAGGATCCGGAGAAATACCAGGTAAGTTTAGCAGAGTTAGTTATGGTGCTGCGACAGGGAAACACAGCTTGCGATGATAGAGGAGCACACGCTGAATCTGCAGGGCCGGATGCCGGGTCTGACGTCACACGCTGAACGGATCAGCAGAGGAACCGGCAAAAAGAAACAGCTTCAATCTTTCAAGGAGGGTAGAGAAGGTATTTCCCCAAATACGTAGATGAACGAACAGGGTCTTTTGACAGGAGAACTCACAACCTAGTGAGTAAGGGAAACAAGGATCCGAGCAGAGCAGCAGGGATAGGCTAGGTGTCTTCACAGGCTCTTGAGGTGAACAAGTGCAACAAATTACCAAGCATAGATTAGAGTGAGGAGGAGCCTTAAATAGGGGTAGAGTAATCAAGACTTAAAGGAACAGTACTAAGTCCTAACAAAACCCTGACACTATGCTGGGTTAACCCTCAAACTTCCTGATAACCTGTTGCCAAACTATGCAAGTACTGTTTATTCAGTGTAAACCTTCAAACTGCTTGATATCCTGTTGCCAAACACTGCAAGTACTGTTTATTCTGTGAAACTCTCAAACTGCATGTTAACCTGTTTCCAAACTCTGCTAGTACTGTTTATTCAGTGTAAACCTTCAAACTGCTTGATATCCTGTTGCCAAACTCTGCAAGTACTGTTTATTCAGTGTAAACTCTCAAACTGCATGATAACCTGTTGCCAATCTCTGCAAGTACTGATTAATCTGTGTTAACCTTCAAACTACCTGATATCCTGTTGTCTAACTCTGCAAGTACTGACTATTCAGTATTAACCCTCAAACTGCCTGATAACCTGTTGCTAAACTCTGCAAGGACTGACTACACAGTGTTAACCCTCAAACTACCTGATATCCTGTTGTCTAACTCTGCAAGTACTGACTATTCAGTATTAACCTTCAAACTGCCTGATAACCTGTTGCCAAACTTTGCAAGGACTGACTACACAGTGTTAAACCTCAAACTGCCTGATAACAAGTTACCTACTCCTGCATTATTAACTGTTTCTTGTTTTACCCTTCCTCTGTCTGAGTATAAGTGGACTATCCCTGCTCTCCTGATTCTGTGGAAGACATTTCCTGAAACCAGTTCCTTACTCAGAAGTCTATTTGGCTGATATCTTGAATGACTTTGGACTCAGGCTAACTCTGCTCCATATTGTGAGTATATTGTTTTTTAGAGGTTGTCGTGGGGTCACGTCCTGGATTAAACTCAGAGTGCAACGGTGTTGTTTAAGTTCGCCCTAGCATTTGGGTCTTCTTCTGGACATTTCCTAACCTGAAAGCCACCCTTGAGGTCGCGGATGCCATAGAACTCAATGGGAGTCTGAAAACACAGAAAGCTTATGTTCGATGCTGCAAGAAAATTAAGTATATCACATAATAAAAGTAAATTGGAAACTCTATTAAAATTGTATACCCTTTCTAAATCAAACAATATTATTGTTCCACATTTGGTGCACTAGTAGATATAGGAATAAAAATGAAAAATACATTACTACTTATGGATTATGCTACAAATATGTTTCTCATTACAAAGCAAGGGGACAATATTATTTCTACACATTTTTTGAAAAGTTTTGCCCCAATTTTGTCGCACTAATAGATATAGAGATAAAAATGAAATTAATACACAACATAATATAGCTAACTTCCTTTTTATTTTTTGTGAAAAATCTATGTGCACCATGTTTAAGCCATGTAATAGAAGTCACACTCTCCACTTCGCACCAATTTTGATGCAACACTTTTCGCACCAATTATGAAGCAAACTCCTAAACAACCCACACACTAGTGAATTTTTCAACCACGTTTGATTGGAATATGCATAATCACATGAATTATGACATCAGCCAATCTGATTCAAATATACATTTTAAACTATCACTAATGAATCAAAATGCTCAATACTTGTGTCATTGATCACTCATCAGAACTTGTAAGTGCCATTTGTTACATTGTGTATTATACTTTGAAAGTATCTATATGTGAAATTAGAATTAAAGATAAACATTGATGCTGACATTAGGTCACACAGTGTAATATTTTAGACAAGGAGTGGAAGAGGACTCCAGTGGCCACCTGTGAAGCTCTGGTGAACTCCATGCTTAAAAGGGTTAAGGCAGTGCTAGAAAATAATGGTGGCCACACAAAATATTGACACTTTGGGCCCAATTTGAACATTTCCACTTAGGGGTGTACTCACTTTTGTTGCCAATGGTTTAGACATTAATGGCTGCGTGTTGAGTTATTTTGAGGAGACAGCAAATTTACACTGTTATACAAGCGGTACACTCACTACTTTACATTGTAGCAAAGTGTCATTTCTTCAGTGTTGTCACATGAAAAGATATAATAAAATATTTACAAAAATGTGAGGGGTGTGCTCACTTTTGTGAGATACTATATATATATATAAACAAGTATGTGCAAAGATATATGTACAAATTCTAGCATTAATAATCATTTATAAAAAAAAAAACATGAGATAAAAGCATATAATGACTTCTAGAAATACAAATACACATTAATTTATGTGAAAGTATCATATCAGATTGCTTTGTATAACAAATAAATATAAAATTAACTTTCTATGAGATATTGTTTGCTGAGGTACAAATGTAGCTATTTCTTGGACATTAACAGTTGAAAAATAAAAGATTAGCTTTAGAGAAATGTGCTTGTTCATGGACAGTAATACAATGGTATAAATAAAGTTGGGAAAAACCTGAATAACCGCATGTTCTTTGCACCGTACTTGACGCGCATGTTTTTAATGCTTTTTTGATAAATAAGGATATCGTATTCAGATCCGCATCAGTGATGTCTGGCGAGCGTATTGACACCGGCGAATGCCCCGAGATTGACGCTTTGATAAATTGACCCCATTATCTAATTATGAACATTCTAATTCGAAAGTGACATTCGAAAACTGTAAATAGCATTTGACTTTAGAATTTTTAAGAATATTTGTTATTATCAACATTCGATTATGTAAATCGAATTTTTACAATAACATTCAATCTAACATTCAAATTCAAATATAAACACTTTCGCCCATCCCTACCTCAGAGCTCTGGTTAACTGTTTCACAAAACTAAAGTGTCAAAAAACACATAAAAAATACACTACATAGTACAGTTACACTTATAATTATAGCATCTAATAACAATTATTCTAACAAAATTGCACACAAAATCTATAAAGGCTCAAAGATATGAGATCTCAGGTGTTAGAAAAAAAAGGCAGCCAAAGGGCTTTAACATAGAGATACATACATAAACATCTCTATATACGTGTACATATGTATTTATATGTATGTATATGTATATATATATATAAATATATATAAATATATATATATATATATATATATTTACAGACATATATAAACACATAAATACATATAAACACACACATATATATATATATATATATATATATATATATATATATATATATATATATATATATATATATATATATATGCATTGGAGCCCTATGCAGTCAAGTAGATGAAAACATGAAAAAGCATATTTATGCAATATTCATAATAAATTGTTATACTGTGTATTTACTGTAAATATTTCCCATTCCAATGTTCTGTATATAGCAGAATATGTTCTATGAACGTAGGGTTATTTGAAAAGGTTTCCACACAGCCTTGTTTGCACAGAGATAAAGAGAACACTAGTTCAAACATGGTGGCACCCATCACTTTATAGAAAATAAAGTACCTTATAGAAATTAAGGGGCCGATTTACCATGCTGCGAATGTAGTAGTTTCTGCGCAAGCCTTCAGGCTCGCCAGAAACAAAAGTTAAAAAGCAGCGGTCCTTAACTCGGGATGATTGACACCCCCTGGTAGCATCCGATTGGCCGTGAATGTGCAGTGGCCCGCATTGCACAAGCATTTAACATGAAATGCTTGTGCAATGATAAATGCCGACAGCATACACTGTCTACAGCGGATCATGTCCGTCCGACACTTGATATCGTCCCCTATACCTTTACACTTATATTTTCAATATTTAAAATGTAATATAATTGTAAATTATCTAAATATCTCTAGCATGTATTTACTGTTTAACGTCCCTTTATAAGGACACAAAGGGGCATATTTATGAATGTGCAAGCAGACATGATGCAACGTATCATTGCACAAGCAGTTCACCAGAACTGATTGTGCAATACCGCCCCCTGCAGATTTGCAGCCAATCGGTCGCTAGCAAGGGGTGTCAATCAACCCGATCGTATTTGACAAGTTATGGAGCAGCAGTCTTTAGAAACAAGACGCATCAAGCTCCATTCGGAGCTTGGTAATTCGGCCCCAAAGTTATATTTGAAAGGCACACTTTCGTTTTTGAACTGTCTAATTTACTATATCTGCCATTCGTTAATCTGAAAAACAACATTGTGTTGCAATGCATATGTTGTAGCTTGATAAATAAATTATAAAAAAAATGTATATTTGCCATATGCTATACACAACATAACAAGTAAAACACACCCTTGTTGGAATCAATGGATCAGTCATTAAAAGAAATGTTTAATAGGATTTTCTAGATTCCAAAGCCTGCATGGACAAGTGAAACTGCAACAGCTTGATATAAATACAGGATAATCCTCCTGCAATATCAGGAGCAGTAGATTTTCGCATCTGGGTCACACGTACTTCTCTACCTATCAAGATTATGGTTTCTCAACAGTTTAATATGTGCACCAGATGTCTGCACTCTAGTTAAAAGAGACAGTTGAGATGCAGTTTTTGGGTATTAAAGGGATACCATCCAAAGTATTGGTCATACACTGTATATGCAGTGAATAAGGTAATCCGTTCAGCTAAGTTACTTTGCTGAATAAAAGTACAAAAGTGTTTTGCCTTATGTTATTTATTTAAACTTAAATGACATGACAAAAATGTGGTGATAAATCACAGAATAACAAATATGCAATATAAATATGATATATAAACCTGTATTTTTGTAAGATGTTCATAAAATAAAAAAAACTAGACCAAAAAAGAGGAAATATATAGTGCAATATTTTCCAGATAAATAAAGTGGAATAATTGTAGCCAAGAATTGTGTTCTATAATGATTGCACTTTCACAAGAAGAAATATGGCTCCAAAAAGAGCCATATGCTGCTGGCAGGGGCCATTTTCTTGCTACCCGAAAGCAATAAATGCTCATGCCTACTAACTAACTACTTGTTAAACACTATAAAAACAACAATAATTGTTACTAAGGGCACCACTAATTTTACCTTAAAACATTTGAAGTACATTTATATCTTGCTGTGATTTTTTTTGATAAATGCTCTCAGTCCTCATCCTCAGTCACTTCCAGAATTTTGGAAGTAAGCTTTTTGCGCGCGTCGAGTTGAAAGTAAACTGTTTACGCTCACGCGCTAACCTGATGTGTGTAAAAGTGTGATAACGTATTCCCCCAATGGAACAAAAAAAGTGGAAAAACCTAAAACCCTACTTGCACGCCAACCCAATCACATATTCTCAAGTGCGCTAACCCAACATGAAAATATGTATATTTCACATTCCAATTTTATAGGTATATATATATATATATATATATAATATATATATATAATATATATATATATAAATTTTAAATACTTAGAACATATTTTCTATGTAAAGAACATGTGTAACTACACGTTGTAATGTATTTTTTATGTGTTTTTGTTTCACAAAACAGTTAACCAGAGCTCTGAGGACACGCAAACCCCACGCACATTAACTTCAATTGCGCTCAAGCGATCGCATTTACTTTCAACTTGTAATACGAGCGAAAAACTTGATGTATGCAAACACTCTCGATAAACCCCTTATTACCAGTGATGGGACTTGAGTGTGTTTTTATATGATACACTTTTATTGTCTAGTAAGTGCATTTTTAGCGTGTTTTATGTATTTTATTAAATCTACATTTGAATTTGGGTTGTGCTGTCTACCTTTATATATTGCAGTTACTTTGAGAATGGTATGCAGTAGTGAGAGAAGTCTGAATATGCAACAAACGATAAATTTATTTCCAAAAAGGTGAAGTAAATTCACGTCTGAGATAATCCCTTGTGGTACTCTATGAAGTCTGACTACCTTCTTGATGAAAGCTGAAAATTGAATAAAATGTTCCATTTAAGTTAGACAATCAATAACTACAAGTATAGTGTTATGACCAGAGGAAGGACGAAAATCTACAATGAAATCCATGGCTACTGAAGCCCAAGATTTAGATGGTACAGGCAGAAAAACAAGAAGTCTACAGGAACTTGATACTGGAATCTTAGCCCTGGTGCAAGAAACATATTTAGTAACTTTATTCCTTAAGCTGGGCCACCAGAAATGCTGCTGTAGAAGATGGGTAGTCTTACATATACCTGGAGAATCAGTGGAGAATCATGAACAACTTATAATATCTCCATTCAAAAAAAAGGAGGAGGTACATATAATCTGTCCTGAAAAAGTACATTCCATCTTCCTTTTCACAATGGAATTCTACAGGTGGAACAGCTTAATTCTTCAGATAATTGTTGAATTTGAACCACAGAGATGAGTGGGTAGCTAGGAAACAATGTGATGGAAGAATTGATTAAGGAGACTCAGAAATATCAGTCTACTGTGAATTATTATCATTACGAGATCCAGGCTGGTAACTAATATAAAACTGGAATCTAGAAAAGAACAATTCTCAGCAAGCTTGAAGGGGGCTTGGGTGCCAAGCTGTACAAAGGTATTCTAAGTTGTTATGATCTGTTTGGATGGTGAAAGAATGTTCTTCCCCTTCTGAAAGGTGTCTCCACTCTTCCAGTGCAAATTTAATAGCCAACAGCTCACAATCCCCTATTTCATAATTTACCTCATGTGGAGTCAGACATCTAGAAAAGTTGGCAATAGGACGTAAAGAATTCTGAGGAGGTTGTCATTGAGATAACACAGCTCCTACAGCATGTTCTGAGGCGTCAACCTCCAAAATAAAAAGCAGTGAAGGGTTTGGATGAGCCAGAATGGGAGCATGAGTAATCAGAAGCTTGAGCTTGTTAAACGTTGCTTCAGCTTTAGATGACCTGCCAAACAAATGGTTTATTGGAGTGTGTCAGAGTTGTGAGTGGCATAATCTGAAGAGAAAATGTTCTGATACATTTCCAATAGAAATTGGCAAAGCTAAAAATGTTCTTCTTTATGGCCAATCCTTAATCACTGAGATCCATTTTTAGAATCTATTTGTATACCAGTGGGTGAAAGAATGGATCCCAGGAAATCAATTGTTTCAACTTCAAAAGTAAATTTTTCAAGTTTTGCATACAAATGATATGCTTGTAATCTGGAAAGTACCATAGTCATGTGTTTTCGTTAATTTCTAACGAGCGACAATATACAACAATATCATATAGGTACAGCACCATGCAAGTGTCCAAGAGATCTCTGAAAAATTAATAAATGCTTAAATGTGCCAGGGGCATTACATAACCCAAAAGACATAACCAAGTATTAGAAATGCCCATAGTGTGTACATAAAAGCCATCTGCCAACGTATGCATACAGGATTATAGACTGCTTGAAGTTTAGAATATATGGCCTAGATTTGGAGTTCGGCGGTAGCCGTGAAAACCAGCGTTAGAGGCTCCTAACGCTGGTTTTGGCCGCCCGCTGGTATTTGGAGTCAGTGATTAAAGGGTCTAACGCTCACTTTTCAGCCACGACTTTTCCATACCGCAGATCCCCCTACGCCATTTGCGTATCCTATCTTTTCAATGGGATCTTCCTAACGCCGGTATTTAGAGTCGTTTCTGAAGTGAGCAGTAGAGCTCTAACGACAAAACTCCAGCCGCCTGAAAATAGCAGGAGTTAAGAGCTTTCTGGCTAACGCCGGTTTATAAAGCTCTTAACTACTGTACCCTAAAGTACACTAACACCCATAAACTACCTATGTACCCCTAAACCGAGGTCCCCCCACATCGCCGCCACTCGATTAAATTTTTTAACCCCTAATCTGCCGACCGCCACCTACGTTATACTTATGTACCCCTAATCTGCTTCCCCTAACCCCGCCGACCCCTGTATTACATTTATTAACCCCTAACCTGCCCCCCACAACGTCGCCGCCAGCTACTTAAAATAATTAACCCCTAATCTTCTGACCGCAAAGCGCCGCCACCTACGTTATCCCTATGTACCCCTAATCTGCTGCCCCTAACACCGCCGACCCCTATATTATATTTATTAACCCCTAATCTGCCCCCCTCAACGTCGCCGACACCTGCCTACACTTATTAACCCCTAATCTGCCGAGCGGACTGCACCGCTACTATAATAAAGTTATTAACCCCTAACCCGCCTCACTAACCCTATCATAAATAGTATTAACCCCTAATCTGCCCTCCCTAACATCGCCGACACCTACCTTCAATTATTAACCCCTAATCTGCCGACCGGAGCTCATCGCTACTATAATAAATGGATTAACCCCTAAAGCTAAGTCTAACCCTAACACTAACACCCCCCTAACTTAAATATAATTTACATCTAACGAAATAAATTAACTCTTATTAAATAAATGATTCCTATTTAAAGCTAAATACTTACCTGTAAAATAAATGCTAATATAGCTACAATATAAATTATAATTATATTATAGCTATTTTAGGATTAATATTTATTTTACAGGCAACTTTGTAATTATTTTAACCAGGTACAATAGCTATTAAATAGTTAAGAACCATTTAATAGTTACCTAGTTAAAATAATAACAAATTTACCTGTAAAATAAATCCTAACCTAAGATATAATTAAACCTAACACTACCCTATCAATAAATTAATTAAATAAACTACCTACAATTACCTACAATTAACCTAACACTACACTATCAATAAATTAATTAAACACAATTCCTACAAATAAATACAATTAAATAAACTAGCTAAAGTACAAAAAATAAAAAAGAACTAAGTTACAAAAAATAAAAAAATATTTACAAACATAAGAAAAATATTACAACAATTTTAAACTAATTACACCTACTCTAAGCCCCCTAATAAAATAACAAAGCCCCCCAAAATAAAAAATTCCCTACCCTATTCTAAATTAAAAAAGTTACAAGCTCTTTTACCTTACCAGCCCTGAACAGGGCCCTTTGCGGGGCATGCCCCAAGAATTTCAGCTCTTTTGCCTGTAAAAAAAAAACATACCATACCCCCCCCCCCAACATTACAACCCACCACCCACATACCCCTAATCTAACCCAAACCCCCTTTAAAGAAACCTAACACTAAGCCCCTGAAGATCTTCCTACCTTGTCTTCACCATCCAGGTATCACCGATCCGTCCTGGCTCCAACATCTTCATCCAACCCAAGCGGGGGTTGGCGATCCATCATCCGGTGGCTGAAGAGGTCCAGAAGAGGCTCCAAAGTCTTCCTCCTATCCGGCAAGAAGAGGACATCCGGACCGGCAAACATCTTCTCCAAGCGGCATCTTCGATCTTCTTCCATCCGGTGCGGAGCGGGTCCATCTTGAAGCAGGCGACGTGGATCCATCCTCTTCTTCCGTTGTCTCCCGACGAATGACGGTTCCTTTAAGGGACGTCATCCAAGATGGCGTCCCTCGAATTCCGATTGGCTGATAGGATTCTATCAGCCAATCGGAATTAAGGTAGGAATTTTCTGATTGGCTGATGGAATCAGCCAATCAGAATCAAGTTCAATCCGATTGGCTGATCCAATCAGCCAATCAGATTGAGCTCGCATTCTATTGGCTGATCGGAACAGCCAATAGAATGCGAGCTCAATCTGATTGGCTGATTGGATCAGCCAATCGGATTGAACTTGATTCTGATTGGCTGATTCCATCAGCCAATCAGAAAATTCCTACCTTAATTCCGATTGGCTGATAGAATCCTATCAGCCAATCGGAATTCGAGGGACGCCATCTTGGATGACGTCCCTTAAAGGAACCGTCATTCGTCGGGAGACAACGGAAGAAGAGGATGGATCCGCGTCGCCTGCTTCAAGATGGACCCGCTCCGCACCGGATGGAAGAAGATCGAAGATGCCGCTTGGAGAAGATGTTTGCCGGTCCGGATGTCCTCTTCTTGCCGGATAGGAGGAAGACTTTGGAGCCTCTTCTGGACCTCTTCAGCCACCGGATGATGGATCGCCAACCCCCGCTTGGGTTGGATGAAGATGTTGGAGCCAGGACGGATCGGTGATACCTGGATGGTGAAGACAAGGTAGGAAGATCTTCAGGGGCTTAGTGTTAGGTTTCTTTAAGGGGGGTTTGGGTTAGATTAGGGGTATGTGGGTGGTGGGTTGTAATGTTGGGGGGGGGGTATGGTATGTTTTTTTTTTACAGGCAAAAGAGCTGAAATTCTTGGGGCATGCCCCGCAAAGGGCCCTGTTCAGGGCTGGTAAGGTAAAAGAGCTTGTAACTTTTTTAATTTAGAATAGGGTAGGGAATTTTTTATTTTGGGGGGCTTTATTATTTTATTAGGGGGCTTAGAGTAGGTGTAATTAGTTTAAAATTGTTGTAATATTTTTCTTATGTTTGTAAATATTTTTTTATTTTTTGTAACTTAGTTCTTTTTTATTTTTTGTACTTTAGCTAGTTTATTTAATTGTATTTATTTGTAGGAATTGTGTTTAATTAATTTATTGATAGTGTAGTGTTAGGTTAATTGTAGGTAATTGTAGGTAGTTTATTTAATTAATTTATTGATAGGGTAGTGTTAGGTTTAATTATATCTTAGGTTAGGATTTATTTTACAGGTAAATTTGTTATTATTTTAACTAGGTAACTATTAAATGGTTCTTAACTATTTAATAGCTATTGTACCTGGTTAAAATAATTACAAAGTTGCCTGTAAAATAAATATTAATCCTAAAATAGCTATAATATAATTATAATTTATATTGTAGCTATATTAGCATTTATTTTACAGGTAAGTATTTAGCTTTAAATAGGAATAAGTTATTTAATAAGAGTTAATTTATTTCGTTAGATGTAAATTATATTTAAGTTAGGGGGGTGTTAGTGTTAGGGTTAGACTTAGCTTTAGGGGTTAATACATTTATTAGAATAGCGGTGAGCTCCGGTCGGCAGATTAGGGGTTAATAATTGAAGTTAGGTGTCGGCGATGTTAGGGAGGGCAGATTAGGGGTTAATACTATTTATGATAGGGTTAGTGAGGCGGATTAGGGGTTAATAACTTTATTATAGTAGCGGTGCGGTCCGCTCGGCAGATTAGGGGTTAATAAGTGTAGGTAGCTGGCGGCGACGTTGTGGGGGGCAGATTAGGGGTTAATAAATATAATATAGGGGTCGGCGATGTTAGGGTAGCAGATTAGGGGTACATAGGGATAACGTAGGTTGCGGCGGTTTACGGAGCGGCAGATTAGGGGTTAAAAAAAATATGCAGGGGTCAGCGATAGCGGGGGCGACAGATTAGAGGTTAATAAGTGTAAGGTTAGGGGTGTTTAGACTCGGGGTTCATGTTAGAGTGTTAGGTGCAGACGTAGGAAGTGTTTCCCCATAGAAAATAATGGGGCTGCGTTAGGAGCTGAACGCTGCTTTTTTACAGGTGTTAGGTTTTTTTTCAGCTCAAACAGCCCCATTGTTTCCTATGGGAGAATCGTGCACGAGCACGTTTTTGAGGCTGGCCGCG
Source organism: Bombina bombina (assembly GCF_027579735.1). Taxonomy (NCBI): domain Eukaryota; kingdom Metazoa; phylum Chordata; class Amphibia; order Anura; family Bombinatoridae; genus Bombina; species Bombina bombina. The sequence continues at coordinate 754,155,546 of NC_069499.1, read as the reverse complement.
TCCGTAAGCAACTCTGGTATCGAGAGTTGCATTTGCGGTAAAAATGCTCTACGCTCCTTTTTTGGAGCCTAACGCAGCATTTGTTTGAACTCTCGATACCAGAGTTAAATTTATGGTGCGGCCAGAAAAAAGCCCGCGGAGCGTTAACAGCCCTTCTACCGCCGAACTCCAAATCTAGGCCTATGTTTGCTGAGCATCAGTGCTCTAGTAGTGCTGGTATATAAAAAGTTATATGAAATGCAAAAAAAATAAAAACATTTAAACGAAAGAACGTTAAATGACAATTGTTTTATCAAATACCTTCCTGTGTTAATTTTCCATTGTCTTGCAATCTTTTAAATTTTTGCAAACCCCCTGTGGGACTCATTATGTGAGTCCTATCACAGGGGTCTACCTGGGTAGCAGCCAGGAGTAAGTACTTGCTAATGCACATGCATATATTCATCATGCAACGTCACTAACAGAGCTACCTTGGCCAGATTGGACTAAAAGAATTCAGCATTACAGGAATTTAGACATCTTCTAAGAACAAGATAAACACTAAGTTGCTGGAATCTGGCCAAACAAAGTGGACTGACGCTACTTATAAAGACCAAGACCAGCAACAAGTGTGCAATATGCCTTTATAAGTGCACAGGCAGAGTATTCTATGATGCTGACCACCAGGAAGGCGAGAAGCATATACCCTCAGATAGCGAATATGAGAGCAAAAAATAACACCTGCCCCATTGCCGAAATCAAAATATGTCTATATGGGCACAGCACTTTAAAGTGATGGTAAATCCAAGCATTAAACAAACGCTAGGATTTACCATCACTAAAAATCAAGGGGAGTTTAAGGGATCAGATCTAAAAAAAAGGGTGCCATCGCATAGCGATAAACTCAGCGGCTTCGCCCCCCACGCACATCGGTCCTCTACAAATGAGGCACTGCTTGCAACTCTGAACCAATAGCCATGCATGCATACAGAAACCTGTGAGTTGACATGCACAGCTATTGGTTCAGAGGTGCAAACATCACCTCATTGAAAGAGATTGATGTGCTGTGGGCAGCCTGAGCCACTGAGTTTATCGCTGTACAACGGCGAGGTAAGTTTAGCACCCTTTTTTTTAGATCTGACCACTTAAACTACCCTTGATTTCTAGTGATGGTAAATCCTAGTGTTTGTTTAACGCTTGGATTTACCATCATTTTAAAGGGACAGTCAACATCAGAATTTTTGCTGTTTAAAAAGATAGATAATCCCTTTATTACCCATTCCAAAGTTTTGCATAACCAACATAGTTATAATAATACACTTTTAACCTCTGTGATTACCTTGTATCTAAGCCTCTGCAAACTCCCCCCCCCCCCCCTTATTTCAGTTCTTTTGAGCCAATCAGTGCTTACTCCTAGGTATCTTCACGTGCATGAGCTCAATGTTATCTATATGACACACATGAACTAACGGCCTCTAGTGGTAAAAAAATGTTAAAATGCATTCAGATTAAAGGCGGCCTTCAAGGTCTAAGAAATTAGCATATGAGCCTACCTAGGTTTAGCTTTCAACTAAGAATAGCAAGAGAGCAAAGCGAAATTGGTGATTACAGTAAATTGGAAAGTTGTTTAAAATTACATGCCCTATTTGAATCATGAAAGTTTATTTTGGACTTGACTGTCCCTTTAACACAAGCCAATGAACCCTGCATAGCCGCACAACCTTGTGGACCAGAGACAGACACCAGCCGAACCAGCAGGTTAGGTCCCTGACAGCTTAATAGTTGGCAGTTACTTATTATTTTTAGGCTATTCATAATACAACCTAATACTCCTCTTTGTCTGTACTATTTCCTAAAGTTATATAAAACCCTAGTATTTATTGCATGATTCAGATAGAGCATACAGTTTTAAGAAAGTTTATAATTTACTTCTATTATCAAATATACTTAGTTCATCATTTGATATATGCTTTATATGCCCTAATTATGTTCCATTACCTAACATTTCTGGGGTGGACTATGTTTTTGGATCTTATATACTTAAGTTCCATTTTTGTGAATGACACAAGTAAGCAAAAAGAGACCCTTACTTGGACTGCCAACTTCCCATGGAACATGTAATTACAGTTGTGTTCATTATAAATTGGGAGCCTCTTTCTTGCACTGGGCTTTATGCAAATGAATTTTTGGGAACGTTGTCTCTCTTGGGGTGATGGGCAACTAGAAAAATGACCTATTGCCAGCTGTGCCTGAAATGATATAGGTTCACTTCCACTGACTAGGCTCAACTTAAAAGGACACTCAAGTCGAAATTAAACTTTTATGATTCAGATAAATCAGGAATTTTTTATTTTTTTTTAAATCATAATTTTCTTATTGATGTTTTAGTAGGTAACAGAAAATAATGCATGATCTTTCACAATAGAGACAGGTATTCATGTCAGTTACAAGTCACAATAGCAGAGTACATAAATAAAGAAACATACATTGAATAAACCAATGAAGAAAAAAATATATATATACAAGAAATATATAGGCATTAACAGTACATGGCTATTATGTCAGAAATACAGTTGGTCATATATAGATTAAACCTATTTTTTTCCTCTAGAAAATGTACCTCTAACATGGTGTCAGAGAAAACAGTAAATTACACATCAATATTTGTGCGTTACATAATAAATTGATAACACTAATAAACACACTTTGTAAAGTATATGTGGTATATATAGAAAAACAGCGGGCAAGAGCCGCTCAAATACTTTCAGTATCTAGAGTTGGGGAGTATAGCTAAAAAGTCTAATATTATCTGATGGAATTTATACCCCCGAAAGAGAATAATACCTGTTGCAATTATCTTTTCAATCTTTCGTAGTAGACATGAGGATGTTATGAAAGAATAACGAGCCCGATGTTAGGAGAGTGCTGATAATAAGCTATATGCTTTCTAGTCTGGGAGATTGTTGGATTTTAAGAGGTGCCTTAGATGGTTCTTAATATCCAGAACAAGTCTCATGAATCTAGCAATGCCAGATATCTATGAAGTTATTATGTTTTAGAGATAAAAATACTCCTTTGTTAAGCGAAAGCTACTCACAGGCCCATATTGAAATAAAATATGTACCTGAGGGGAACTCAGAAGCGTTATGGACATGAATGGACCAGAGATCATAACATACATACTAAAGAGTGTAGTTATTGTACTTTAGATGAGATTGGCTGAAATCGTATTGTGACATATATGGAGTGTCTTAAATTTTTAATTACGGAGCTCTATAGTATCATACTTTTGGTGATAAGAGTAGCTGAAAGGGCCCTAGTCTTTCTCATCAGGGATATAAACATTAGTTATATATATCATTATAAGTCATATGAATTATAGTATATAACAGAGTCCTCTCAGAGCTATACATGGTAGAAGCTTAGAAAAGTGTCCTGGGTAACTTAATTATTCCATAGGAATCTAGAGAAATTACCAGTTACCTGGCCACCTAGCGCCAATACCACTGTGCAGCTGTACATTGGGGTCCTGTTGGCGATATTTTGGCAATAACCACTGATGTGCGCAAATTGAGTTCCCGGATATAATATTCGGATGTAATATTCTGGAACCTTGCCAGGGATGTTATATGATCAGTGGTATGTTCTGGTTAGAGAACCTCTGATTCTACTGTTCTCTGCTCTCGTAATTCACCGCTCTCATGCTGAGCGTTATGTGATTGCGATGTACCTGACTCAGCCTGGGACATATGCTGCTGGGGCCCTGCAGCATTGCACCGGGTAAGTAGGCCATCTTTGTTGTCGATGGAAGGAACTATAACAGAGGGTGAACTCATAGTAGTTTTCAGCATGTCTACGCAGATCTCTTGGTGTTGATCTAGACGGGAGCTCAAAGCTTGCAGGAGAGTCGTAACTAACTCCATGTTATAATAGAAAACGGGTGCTGTGTATATTATAGCCTGTAGTGTGTTAAGGCAGACAGTATTTCTCTGCTTAACCCGGATTAACGGGGGGGGGGGGGTACTTAGATCCTCAGGTTAGGCCGTCTTCTGAGTTCTTGGCGGACCAGAAGAGGGCTTGCAAATCATTGATGCAGTAAATATTAGCAGACCGGACACTGCAAAATTCAGAGATTCCAGATATATAAGGATCTATTATGTATGCTGCGAGGATCTTGAAATAGAAATGTTAGTGGCTGTCTAGCCACGCCCGCCCAGAGCATGCAATTTTAAACAACTTTCCAATTTACTTCTATTAACAACTTGTGCACCGTCTTTTAATATTTAAACTTTGTGAGTCACCAGATCCTACTGAGCATGTGCAAGAATTCACAGAATATACATATATGCATTTGTGATTGTCTGATGGCTTGAATTCAGATTGGACTGATGGCACCACTCATTAAATGTAATATCGGGTCTGTTACCATTCAAAATAGGGTTAATGGCCCTGGAATTACACAATTATGTGTGGTTAGGTGCTATGTATCCTAAAAAGTTACATTACAGGTTGATTAGCTAAAGAAACTAACCGCAAAACGATACTATATAAGCACTCAAAGAAGACCCCTAAATCATGGAGTTAGAACAAGAATCACACAAGTTAAAACATAAATCTTTATTAGAATTGTTAAAATTTGGGTAAGTTAAAACTAAAATGCTGGCACAGAAATTACCAGTTAAAAAACTGGATATCATGAACTAGAACCTAGTATAGTGTAAAGTATGCTGTCCAATGGCAGGTTGGTTGGTCACTGGCTGGAGTTGAAAATCACTATTATAAATTATGATCAAGAGGTTCAGAGATATAGTGATGAACTATCTCTAAAATAACAGATTCAATATATTATTGTCAAGTTAGCATATAACCAGGTATGAGTTTATAATTGGTTCATGTATAATTCCAAATAGTGTATAGTACATCACAATTGACATGAGTTATAGCTAAAGGAATTTAACAGATAACCTCATAAGAATAATACCTGTGTTAAACACATAGGCAAAGTAGTATAAGTGGAGCACCTATATTTCCAAATAAAATGAGTGTTTCACCTACATTAGTGAATCTGCTATATTAATCACAGTCTGCAGTAAGCTGGAGTTGGCAGCTGATTAGTAAAAAAGCACACATATGCCTATAAATAATATATGAGAATCTCATATAGTAGAGTATTAAATCACTCTAAGATAGTGGTTTCACTCGATTGTCCTAGATGAGAGTTAATTGTTGTTGCTACAATAATGTCACAAATCCCTATACAAGGGATTATATTATGATATATAGATGTAGCTAACAACTTTTGTTAAACACATAGATAGATAATCAACTGACTATATCATTGATAGTATCTTGTATGAAATCTCCTAAAAAATGACAATAGTATTGCATTCATCCAAGTATCTGGGTAACTATACTATCAAAACTAGTCAGAATAAGATTAATGTATTATAAATACTTATCATACTAATGTGTATATAATCTTATCGTATAGGGTTAATATTCATATAACTCCCTCGGTTGAATAATGGTTGTAACTTAATGGTGGTATTACTTTGTTATAATTAATAACATAATCAAGTTTAGATTCATTCTATAACTTGAGTGATATAGTATAAGGCAACAGAGATAACGTTTTTAGTGCTTGGTGTGAACTTTCCAACTTTACAATGTCTGGATTTCCCCAAACTTTGACCCGGATTTAAATACCCAGTTTTAAGGAGCACAGCAGGTGCGGCAGTATACAATTATTGTATTTCAAGAGCTAAAAATAAGCCCAATTATAAATCATATATTGATATAGTTAAATACCGTTTGCCCGGAGTGCTCACAAAATAAATTAAGCAGCCAGTGGCTAATGTTGAATAACACAATTATATTAGTATCCTTTCGGCGATACTGTAATGTGGATCACTGCCAATTAACACGTTTGGTTACTCAGTATCAATAACATAAGACACAGTGTATTTTCTTAGCTGCTTCATTGCAGTCTTAAAGGGGCCGTCTAGTCAAAATTAAACTTTCATGATTCAGATAGGGCATGTAATTTTAAACAACTTTCCAATTTACTTCTATTATCTAATTTGCTAAATTCTTTAGATATCCTTTGTTAAAGAAATAGCAATGCACATGTGTGAGCCAATCACACAAGGCCTCTATGTGCAGTAACCAATCAGCAGCTACTGAGCCTATCTAGATATGCTTTTCAGCAAGTGATATCAAGAGAATGAAGCAAATTAGATAATAGAAGTAAATTAGAAAGTTGTTTAAAATGACATGCTCTTTCTAAATCACAAAATGAAAAAATTGGGTTTCATGTCCCTTTAAGTAGATATTTTGTTATGATAATCACTGTGTCACCACAGAGTGTCTAAGTCTTAGAGCTAACGGCGTATTCTAATTTAGGTAAATATTTCCCTCGCTACTCAATATCAATAATATGGGACACAGTATGATTGGTTAGCTGCTTCATTGCAGTCTTAAGTAAATATTAGATTATTATCATTATTGTGTCACCAAATAGTATCTGTCTTAGAACAAACAACGTATTCTAGTATAAATAAATAGTGCCAGCAAGTATAGGCTTTAAAAAACACAACGAGCTCCCATCAGCTCCCCCTCCTCCCTTGACATGTTTCGCCGGGTTTCCGGCTTTATCAAAAGGCGAGGCGCGAGTCTCACTCCTCCTCCTTAGTTTTCGCACAGCCAATCAGGATCCTCCTGTATTATATTAACATAAAGGAAGAATCGTGCAGAGGCAGGACTTCTACAAATAAGTATATTATGCAGAGGTGTAGTGACGTTATCATACAATACAGCCCTATCGTTAGCTTACTAGGTTAGATATCATTCAGATATAATTCATGTTAAACAAAAACAAACTGATCGTCATTATACGTATATACTCGCTATGGTTATAAATAAGGGTGCATACTCTTTTAGCACACTATGCCCCTTCACAGAGAAAAAATATCCTGTAGCATATCAGTCTGACCCTGCCCAATGACATTCCAGCACCGAAATACCAGGCAATTCTTCCCTGAACAAGAGAAACAACAAACCCAGACGATCATTTCGGCCTTCTGTGGGCCTCGTCAGTGAGGTGCAGTTGCATCTATAAAAAGAGAGAGAGATGCAATCAGCTGAGACAGAACAAAAGCTAGAAAAACTTCCGTGCCTGTTCATTTTCAGTGCCACTCAGGGTGCATACTCTTTTAGCACACTATGCCCCTTCACAGAGAAAAAATATCCTGTAGCATATCAGTCTGACTCTGCCCAATGAAAGTCCAGCACAGAAATACCAGGCAATTCTTCTTTGAACAAATGAAACAAGAACCCCAGACGATCGTTTCGGCCTTCTGTGGGCCTCGTCAGTGAGGTGCAGTCGCATCTCTCTAAGGGCTTGTGTGCAAGGAGTCCACGTCTGGTTTCCCCTTTTACTCTTAGGGAGACCCAAGAGAAATTTGCATAAATATAAAAAGAGAGAGAGATGCACTCAGCTGAGACAGAACAAAAGCTAGAAAAACTTCTGTGCCTGTTCATTTTCAGTGCCACTCAGGGTGCATACTCTTTTAGCACACTATGGGGGGTAGTTATCAAGCCGTCAACCTCAAATACGCTGGAATTCCGCAGCGTATTTGTGGCGAGGCTGATTCGCCTTAGTTATCAAAGGCTAAAGACCGGCAAAAGTAGAATTTTGTGACATAAACTTCGATCCGCCGGACTCAGTCCGACACAGATCGATTCTTACGTCACTCCAGATGTTCCGCACACAAGTGCGGTACAATCTGACTACTTTTGCTAGTTATCAAAAAACTAGCAGGTACGCTCGGCACTTTTCCGGCCCAGCGTACCTGGTTTTCAAACCGCCACCCTGGAGGCGGCGGATCCCATAGGAATCAATGGGAGTCTGACCATAGCGAAAGTACAAGTTCGCTGCTGACAGACATCCCATTGATTCCTATGGGAGATGTCTACACCTAACACCCTAACATGTAGTTATATAAATATAAAGAGAGAGTATACATTGTAGTTTTGATTATGTCCCCAACTCAATTTGTACTGTATGTCTTACAGGGAAGTAGAGTATATCAACCCTGTGTAGAGAGAGTCAATCTCTTATCTAATTGGTAGGCAGGGGGGTGCTCAATATCCTAGCATAAATATAGATAAATATGAAGAGAAAAATGGATATATCAGAGCACACAGTGTAGCCACAAATTAAGGTAATGTGTAAGTGAGTTGGCTGGGAGCGAGCCAAGTATAATAAAATATAACTTTTAATATTACATGTTAAAATAAAACTGGTGGAAAATTCCACATATACAGTGCAGAGTTAAAAACAGTTAAAATGAAAACTGAATGCTGAGATGCCCAGGTAACCACCTATAATGTGAGTTAAATGATAGAGTCTGGCAAGGAGGCACCACAAAATGCTCACGGATTGCACAAAGGCTAAGCTATAAAGAGGATTGACCTCACACAACAATATATCTATCTAGTGCAATACTGGAGCAGTATTCTTACGTCACTCCAGATGTTCCGCACACAAGTGCGGCACAATCTGACTACTTTTGCTAGTTATCAAAAAACTAGCAGGTACGCTCGGCACTTTTCCGGCCCAGCGTACCTGGTTTTCAAACCGCCACCCTGGAGGCGGCGGATCCCATAGGAATCAATGGGAGTCTGACCATAGCGAAAGTACAAGTTCGCTGCTGACAGACATCCCATTGATTCCTATGGGAGATGTCTACAAATAACACCCTAACATGTACCCCGAGTCTAAACACCGCTAATCTGACCCCCCCTACACCGCCGCAACTAATAAAGTTATTACCCCCTAAACCGCCGCTCCCGGAGCCCACCGCAAGCTACTCTATACCTATTAACCCCTAAACCGCTGCTCCCGGAGCCCACCGCAACTATAATAAGTGTATTAACCCCTAAACCGCCGCTCCCGGAGCCCACCGCAAGCTACTCTATACCTATTAACCCCTAAACCGCCGCTCCCGGAGCCCACCGCCACCTACATGATACCTAGTAAACCCTTATCCTGCCCCCCCTATAATAAAGTTATTAACCCCTATCCTGCCGATCCCGCACCTCGCCGCAAATAAATAAATAGTTTAACCCCTAAACCGCCACTCCCTGAACCCGCCGCAACCTATATTAAATTTATTAACCCCTATCCTGCCCCCCCTACACCGTTGCCACCTATAATAAATTTATTAACCCCTATCCTGCCCCCCACTACACCGCCGCCACTGTAATAAAATTATTAACCCCTAAACCTAAGTCTAACACTAACCCTAACACCCCCCTAACTTAAATATTAATTAAATAAATCTAAATAATATTTCTATTATTAACTAAGTTAATCCTATTTAAAACTAAATACTGGGGGGCGGAGTTAGCCAGCAAGGAGAGTAGACGTGTGTTTGTGGAGCTCCTCTACTAAACCTCATTAAAAGATGGATAATTATACAATGCTATGATGACACAGACCTTTGAATTACTTGGAACCTAAGAGTATTCACGTATGCTAACTCCTTGATGAGCGAATAATCATTCTAGTGACTTTTGAGATCCCTAAGCGACACCACGATCTGGGGCCTAAATTATCTAAAGAAGCAGTGAGGATATAAGGCATCCTAATCCTGAAAAACCCTCCTCTTAATACCTACCAAATGGATATGGAGGCTGCATTCCACAAGTTCGAGGAGCAGGTTAGTGAGAGCCTGGAAGATCATTTTACAGCAATGAACTTGTTACTTACACAGTTCTACGAGCAGTTCTCCACTCCACGCGACAGGCAAGATGGCGGCGATAGATTAGAGCCTAATATCACTATTCGGTTGCAGTCCCTCCATGTCTCAGAAATTTCTACCTTCCTGACAGCAACTGCTGCACCGGTTAGAGCATCTAGACATCAACATGAACCAAACAAGGAGGAACTCCAAGACAGCCTGAGAGCGCCGGAACCTGAAACTATCATATGGGGCTCTACGATGATCGCTAATATTGAGTGGTGCACATACCTAGAAAACCTCATGGGAACATCATCATATAGGTTGAGACACGGAGCTAACTCACATATTTCACCTTATGAAGGGTCCAATGTCTGTGATCCCCCAATCCTATGCCACGGAGGACTGCTACTGAACTTTTCAGCCTGGTTACTCAGCTCCTTCAATCTGCTGCAGCTGATAAACGCTGGAACTAAATTGATCACGGGCATAGGCTAAAGGACAACTTTTAAAGATTTATGTAGCAGCCTAAATCGTCTCTCAGGACACTTGAGCTGTTATTTTTCTTTTTTTTTTTGTTGTTGTATATGTTACACTATACTGTGTCTCTATCGTACACATTTTGTTAACCCTTAACATGGGATGTTCTTAATTTTGATCGTTATTAAGTTACCCTAACCCCATTACTGATAATTCTTGTATATGTGTTTGGAGATCTGGATGTACCGGGACATTATTAAGTAGGTCCCAATATTTTGTAGCTACTCTTGTATCCTCTACCATTTCTACCTTTTCCTTATCTTTGGTGTTCAAGCTCACCCATTAAGCTCTGAGACACCTTATACACCAGTATATATTCCTCTGCCCTAACCCGGTCAGGTTTACTCACCATACATGTATCTAATTTGTCTTTCCCTTTCTGTAATTCCCTCATACCCTGAGCTCTACAACCACATTGCTGGATACCTAACGCTATTAATGTGTATAATCTGCTTCAGAGGGAGGTGTGGAAAGAACCCTAACAGTCGTTTATTTGAGAAAACTGCACTATGTACTGCACTTCTATTTAACATTTATCTATCATCACTAAAGTGTAGAATGTATGCAGCGCTGTATAGCATCATATTCTACATATCTCTCTAAGCCCTAGCAGATTGAGCATTAGCAATAGGGTATTTGTCTTAATATGCCCGGCTTAAATTTATTTATGTCAAGCAGTTCACTGCTGGGTTTTTATTCTGGTATTATAATAGCTGATAGTTATGATTTACAGCCAAACTAGCTAATCTTTGTGGCAGTGTATTATTACGATGAAAGTGCATTAACTGAGTAATCAACTTATCTATTTTACCTGAATATATTTAGCCCTACTTCCTCTATAACTCTTAATGTAGCAGGTTGGATTGAGGGACTCCATGTATCATATTAATAACTATCTATACACTAATATTCCTATCTATGTTTGTCCTTCTAACTCATAAAAGTTTTAATCTGATATAGTCATTTTTAGGCTAACTTTCGCTGTAGTGTGTGCCTAGTTCATCCTTGGGCATAAATAATGTTAATTGTCTGAGTAACACTTCAATTTTAACTTTTAGCAATTCTAGGAGACTAAGAGGTTACTGCCTTTACCTATATACACAAGCCCCACTAATAAGCTTGACTCATAACGATATTTGTACAGAGCACTTCTGTGCACATACTGAGGTTCTCTAAACTTTGCTGTAATTTTTCATTAGAAGCCTGTTGGTTTGCACTGGGAGACAAGTTACTATACTGTTGGCTAAGATGTTTCAATATTATGGTAGCATTTAGACCCTGAGGCTTTTCCAGTCTATTAATGTATACTAACCTATTTTCAGTATCTTATGCCAAACTCACCTTTAGCACAGCATTATAGCGATGTTGATACTTGATGTGTGTTTAGATGTCTCACATGTGTGCCAATAGGCGAGAGAGTAACCTTATGATGTGTTAAAGTATCTTATTAATCAGTAAACTATTCTTAATCTAATGACTAGATTGACATACCAACTGGCTCCGCCCTCCACCCCCACCCCTATTATATTTCGAGCGGCTCTCGCCCGCTGCATTCCCCCCCCCCTTTTAAACTATACATTAATTATACCTGAGTAGACACTCTAATTTGCCTTCTATATGGCCCAGAGGGGATTATTTTTGTTTTTGTTTTACTTTTATTGCCTTTATTATAAAACTGAAGTCTCACTGTAGATTGCCCAAATATTATAATATTGCATGTACTATTGGGATACATTATGCCCTCTGTAATACTTATTTAACAATATTGTAACTGCACTCTTCTGTAAATGTTTTGGGGCTTACCCTCTGGTTGTATTTGTTTTTGACTTCAATAAAAAAAATATAAAAAAAAAACAAAAAAAAAACCTAAATACTTACCTATAAAATAAACCCTAATATAGCTACAATATAAATAATAATTATATTGTAGCTATTTTAGGATTTATTTTTATTTTACAGGTAACTTTCAATTTATTTTAACTAGGTACAATAGCTATTCAATAGTTATTAACTATTTAATAGCTTACCTAGCTAAAATAAAGAGAAATTTACCTGTAAAATAAAAACTAACCTAAGTTACAATTACACCTAACACTACACTATACTTAAATAAATTATTCCTATTTAAAACTAAATACTTACCTGTAAAATAAACCCTAAGATAGCTACAATGTAATTAATAATTACATTGTAGCTATCTTAGGATTTATATTTATTTTACAGGTAACTTAGTATTTATTTTAGCTAGTTAGAATAGTTATTAAATAGTTATTAACTATTTAATAACTACCTAGCTAAAAGAAATACAAAATTACCTGTAAAATAAATCCTAACCTAAGTTACAATTAAACCTAACACTACACTATCATTAAATTAATTAAATAAACTACCTACAAATAACTACAATTAAATACAATTACATAAACTAACTAAAGTACAAAAAATAAAAAAAAATAAGTTACAAACATTTAAAAAAATATTACAACAATTTTAAGCTACTTACACCTAATCTAAGCCCCCTAATAAAATAACAAACCCCCCAAAATAAAAAAATGCCCTACCCTATTCTACATTAAAAAAGTTCAAAGCTCTTTTACCTTACCAGCCCTTAAAAGGGCCTTTTGTGGGGGCATGCCCCAAAGAGTTCAGCTCTTTTGCCTGTAAAAGAAAAATACAACCCCCCCAACATTAAAACCCACCACCCACATACCCCTAATCTAACCCAAACCCCCCTTAAAATAACCTAACACTAATCCCCTGAAGATCATCCTACCTTTAGTCGTCTTCACTCAGCCGAGCCACCGATGGAACTGAAGAGGACATCCGGACCAGCAGAAGTGATCATCCAAGGGGCGCTGAAGAAATCTTCCATCCGATGAAGTGATCCTCCAAGCGGCGCTGAAGAAATCTTCCATCCGGGCGAGGTCATCTTCCAAGAGGCGCTGAAGAAGTCTTCTATCCGGCGAGGTCATCTTCGAAGCTGGGTCTTGAATCTTCATCCCGCCGACGCGGAACATCCTTCTTTCCCGACGGACTACCGACGAATGAAGGCTCCTTTAAGGGACGTCATCCAAGATGGCGTCCCTTCAATTCCGATTGGCTGATAGGATTCTATCAGCCAATCGGAATTAAGGTAGGAAAAATCTGATTGGCTGATGGAATCAGCCAATCAGATTCAAGTTCAATCCGATTGGCTGATCCAATCAGCCAATCAGATTGAGCTCGCATTCTATTGGCTGATCGGAACAGAGTCGTGTCTGAAGTGAGCGTTAGAAATCTAACGACAAAACTCCAGCCACAGAAAAAAGTCAGTAGTTAAGAGCTTTCTGGGCTAACGCCGGTTTATAAAGCTCTTAACTACTGTGCTTTAAAGTACACTAACACCCATAAACTACCTATTTACCCCTAAACCGAGGTCCCCCCACATCGCCGACACTCGATTAAATTTTTTTAACCCCTAATCTGCCGACCGCCACCTACGTTATACTTATGTACCCCTAATCTGCTGCCCCTAACACCGCCGACCCCTGTATTATATTTATTAAACCCTAACCTGCCCCCCACAACGTCGCCGCCAGCTACCTACAATAATTAACCCCTAATCTGCTGACCGCAAAGCGCCGCCACCTACATTATAGCTATGTACCCCTAATCTGCTGCCCCTAACACCGCCGACCCCTATATTATATTTATTAACCCCTAATCTGCCGCCCTCAATGTCGCCTCCACCTGCCTACACTTATTAACCCCTAATCCGCCGACCGGACCGCACCGCTATTATAATAAAGTTATTAACCCCTAATCCGCCTCACTAACCCTATAATAAATAGTATTAACCCCTAATCTGCCCTCCCTAACATCGCCGACACCTAACTTCAAACATTAACCCCTAATCTGCCGACCGGAGCTCACCGCTATTCTAATAAATGTATTAACCCCTAAAGCTAAGTCTAACCCTAACACTAACACCCCCCTAAGTTAAATATAATTTAAATCTAACGAAATGAATTAACTCTTATTAAATAAATAGAGTCACCCAACAGACAAGGGGCTGTTAGCTGTTGAAGCATATTTGAAATCTGACATTTATATGCCTCCAAAACAACAACTTTTTATTCTGGAAATCATACGTTTTATATTACACCATAATTATTTTATCTATCAAGGTAAATACCACCTTCAAGTCAAAGGCACGGCCATGGGCACCAGATTCGCACCCAGTTTTGCCAATCTCTATATGGGCAAATTTGAGGAGACTCATGTCTATGGGTCTCCTATGGGTGCGGGTCTGGTGTTCTATGGCCGCTATATTGACGATTTGATATTCATATTTAAGGGCTCATATGAAGATGCTCTACTATATTCGTCATCTTTGAATGACAATGAATTTGGTTTAACTTTTACTAGTAACATTCAGTCCTCTAAGATAGAATATCTTGATCTGCTATTATCCTTCTCAGAAGTTGGAACCATTATATCTGAAACCTTTTTTAAAAAGGTAGATTGTAACAGCTTTTTGAACTACAATAGTAACCATTACCATAGTTGGAAAAAGAATGTACCATACGGACAGTTCAGACGCATTAGGCGGAACTGTAGCACAATTGAAAGCTATATAGCACAATCCCAAATATTAAAGGATAGGTTCCTAGAGAAGGGCTATCCCTTGGATCTGGTACTCAAAGGCTATCTCAGAGCCTTAGAAGATGATAGAAATAAATATCTAGTACAAGACAAAAAGAAAAATTACAATAAAAAATCTATTACCAAGCAACAATCCAATGACACTTTAGAAATACCAATATTCGTAACTGGTTATAGTAACCAATTCCGACAAATCAAGCAAATAATCCATAAACACTGGCCTATTATCTGTAATGATCCTTATCTTAAGGAATACACTTCTAGGAAACCGAGGGTAGTATTTAGAAGGGCCCCCACGCTTAAGAACAAACTGGCCCCTAGTAAAGTTGTGAGGGACAAGGTGGGCACTCACAACTTTAGTATAGGGATTAATAGGATTTTTATGGGCAATTTTTTACCAAGACATGGAATATTTAAATGTTTGAAACCGAGGTGCAATATGTGCAAAGCCGTGAAAAGTGGAACAAACACATTTTTTTCCAATCAAACAGGAGAACAATTTAAAATCACAAAGAGGATGTCCTGTGAGTCTACCTATGTGGTTTATCTTGTTAGCTGTGTTTGTGGGGTCCAATATGTAGGACGCACTGGACGCACCATCAAAAAACGATGGAGCGAACACACCTACAACATCAAAAAGAAACTCTTGAAACATAGCCTCTCCAGACATTGTGCTTATGCACACAAAGGTAGTGCTAAAACACTCTCTATACTACCTATAGAACAAATACCTCGAAATAGCCATAATGCTATGCTCACTCTACGACGTAGAGAGACTTACTGGATCCACAAACTACATACTTTGGCCCCAGAAGGCCTCAATGAATGTGTCGATCTAGCAGCTTTCGATTTATGAGTGTTATTTAACTTTGCTATAGGTGGGAACCAGTTATACCTCTGGATCTGATCAATTGGTCTTCTGACTATTTTGATTACCATTTAGTGTTTGTGTGTGTGTATATATATTTCTGGTTGCATATATACACATATATATGGATGCATCAAATCTGCTACCCATGAGCCCATCAGGAACCCGACTCTATGGGCTTGTGTTGGAACAATACAACTAACCACTTATTACTTGTTTCCATTTAGTTGTGAACATTGCCATATTAGAGATGCCCTTTATAGATTGGTAGTAGCTCCTTTACTCTTATCGCTTATCTGTATACGAGTTGTTTATAGACTGACTGATTATAACAATTATTATTATTATCTTTATTTTGGTGGAATACTGACTTTAGTTGTCAGATTAATGATTGTCACTTTTTATTATATCAGCTTACATTATTCACTTAGTATTGATCACACATCACTTCACATTTATTATTATACATATTTTCTTCTTAATTATTATATTCTGATGGTATTATACCCTTTGTTTTTTATTTTTCTATAAAGGAATTTGCTAGCTATCATTGCAATATTAGTTATATTTGGCTCTTATATTCTGTGTTTTTATATATGAGATTTAAATCCTTGCTATTAGGGTTAGTGGAACCTCTCTATCTGTTTATAACCTATGGATACAAACGGCTCAAATGATACCACATTGGCTAAGTTATGAGAATATAGCTTAAGGAATATATAATAGTTATAAGCACCGATCTTGGTACTATATTAAATATCCACCCTTTATACTGTTTACATCTAGCAAACTTTATTTCTGTGTTAGGAATTTGTGCAGTTCAACTGTAGACTTTTGTGCTTATTATGCCCCATTGCTGCATCCTATATTCATGGTGTACTCTGATATATAATGTGTTAATCTACTGACGGATAGGTATTATTTGACTGGTACAAGTATATCACAGTTTGCGATTGATTATTATCCTGACTGGCCGATGCTGAATGTTTGATCTGCTGGGGACTTCTAATGTTCTGATCTCGCTGTGGTGCCGGAACTTGTCTGATTGTATTGCTATTTGGGACACGGTTGGTGCGAGTGGCAGTGGGTTAGTTTCCACAAGTTTACTTTTGGTGTTAATGTTCGCTTGGGCTCTCCTTCCATTGATCCCACTATGGTGTGATATGAATATGATTTTAATCACACATTGGATATTACAGAAGGGTATATTATGGACGCTACAGTTCACGCCCCTTTACCACTTTAGTCCTATTATATAGCGCCACGCATTCGAGTCAGGATCGCTATTGTGCGATCCTGATCTGACTGATGTATTGATGCTAGTCATGTGCACTCTGCGCCTTGGGATGCAGTTATTGCCGACGCCTACTCTTGAGCGTTTGTAGTAATTAGGCTTACAGCTGATTGAGGCTTGTCATGCGCACTAAGCGCCTATGGACGCCGACTTCGTTGGCGCTTAATTCAAACTACATATAACTATAACTACTAAATAACAGCTGATTGGGACACCCACTTTGAAAAAATTTATATCGCTCATAAACATTGGAATTATTGCGTTCTGCTTGAACTAAATCATGCATGTCACTCCAACATTTTACTTATAAGGTACGACCTATGTAAGTCTATCAAAATTATTGCTCAAATGAAATATATTATGAACTAAAGAATGCATGAAAATGATCATCAAGCAATATATCCCATATTGTGTCCTGTTTGTGTTTCAATGTGTGCTCCAATGTGTGCTCTATTTACATCACTTACAATAAGATATGACTTTCTTAGCTCATTAAATTTTATTAGCTTATTGAATCTGTTCAAATGAAATATAATACGAATAATATTAATTAAGAATGTATGAAATCTGTTACTATGCATTGTATATTATACTGTATATTGTTTATGTTTTAATGTGTGCTCTATTTGGTAGCAGCTGATTGGTTGGGATCACACTACTAATCAAGTGGACCCATCCCACTATCACCTGTTTAATATCAATTAATTAAGTTTAGGGTATATTTTAGCAAGTGTTCAGTAAATATTTTATGAAGCCTGATGAAACAGCCATTGGCTGAGAAACGCGTTGCCTGTGATTTTATAATTTTTAATAAAGTCATTTTTAATATTTGAACACTTGCTGCATCTTTGTTCTGGGATATATTGTTTATCCTTCTCCTGAGGAACATCTCCCTCTGGCTCACTGTGGGATCCATCTACTTTTCTGAATCCACTTGGATGTCTGGCCACAAGTCTGTTGGGTGACTGAATTAATCCCTTCATGCCTCTATAGCATCACAAGAGGTGCTTTATTCATTGTGAGTACCACTCCTCTCTTTGCTTGTATTTACATCTTTGTAACCAACAATACTAGGCCATATAGGCACCTGTGTCTCCTTTCTGACTATACAGATATCAGTTCCAGTGCAGGAAGTTGGTCTTCTGGGTGACTGAATAGATCCCAGACCGCATTTTTAGCACTAATTGAGGTGCTCTACTAAATGTGAGTTTACTCATTACTTTAAGCTCTACTAGTTCCGGACCAAACAATATTGGGCCATGTGGCGCTTCTGTTTTTTCTTTTCATAGATTGCTGTTCCTGGATCCTGGCCTGGATCATCACAGATAGCTGCCTCCTTCCTCAATAGAGACTTTCACTTTATTGTCACTTTGTTTGTCTATATATATCATTTGTATTACTTTGTATCACATTGCTATTGGTTTACACTGACTAATATTGCACATTGTATGATATATTACTTTGTATCATAATTTATTCTGGTGAACACTGTATATTGTTTGATATATTTCTTTATATCAATTTTGCTAACATTATCTAATAATTTTTAGATTAATATATTATTATTTGGTTATATCTCCATACTCACACTTAGGGCGCCCCCTCACTTTTTTTCTTATTAAATAAATTAATCCTATTTAAAGCTAAATACTTACCTGTAAAATAAATCCTAATATAGCTACAATATAAATTATAATTATATTATAGCTATTTTAGGATTTATATTTATTTTACAGGTAACTTTGTATTTATTTTAACCAGGTACAATAGCTATTAAATAGTTAAGAACTATTTAATAGCTACCTAGTTAAAATAATTGCAAAATTACCTGTAAAATAAATCCTAACCTAAGTTACAATTAAACCTACACTACAACACTATCAATAAATTAATTAAATACAATACCTACAAATAACTACAATGAAATAAACTAACTAAAGTACAAAAAATAAAAAAATATTTACAAACATAAGAAAAATATTATAACAATTTTAAACTAATTACACCTACTCTAAGCCCCCTAATAAAATAACAAAGCCCCCCAAAATAAAAAAATGCCCTACCCTATTCTAAATTACTAAAGTTCAAAGCTCTTTTACCTTACCAGCCATGAACAGGGCCCTTTTTACAAAAAATAAAAAAATATTTACAAACATAAGAAAAATATTACAACAATTTTAAACTAATTACACCTACTCTAAGCCCCCTAATAAAATAACAAAGCCCCCCAAAATAAAAAAAATGCCTTACCCTATTCTAAATTACTAAAGTTCAGCTCTTTTACCTGTAAAAAAAAACATACAATACCCCCCCAACATTACAAGCCACCACCCACATACCCCTAATCTAACCCAAACCCCCCTTAAATAAACCTAACACTAAGCCCCTGAAGATCTTCCTGCCTTATCTTCACCATACCAGGTTCACCGATCGATCCAGAAAAGCTCCTCCGGTGTCCTGATCCAAGCCCAAGCGGGGGGCTGAAGAGGTCCATGATCCGGCTGAAGTCATCATCCAAGCGGGAGCTGAAGAGGTCCATGATCCGGCTGAAGTCTTCATCCAAGCGGGAGCTGAAGAGGTCCATGATCCGGATGAAGTCTTCTATCAACGGCATCTTCAATCTTCTTTCTTCGGGAGCCATCATCTTCCATCCGACGCGGAACATCCTCTTCTCCCGATGCCTACTAGCCGAATGACGGTTCCTTTAAATGACGTCATCCAAGATGGCGTCCCTCGAATTCCGATTGGCTGATAGGATTCTATCAGCCAATCGGAATTAAGGTAGGAAAATTCTGATTGGCTGATGGAATCAGCCAATCAGAATCAAGTTCAATCCGATTGGCTGATCCGATCAGCCAATCAGATTGAGCTCGCATTCTATTGGCTGATTGGAACAGCCAATAGAATGCGAGCTCAATCTGATTGGCTGATTGAATCAGCCAATCGGATTGAACTTGATTCTGATTGGCTGATTCCATCAGCCAATGAGAATATTCCTACCTTAATTCCGATTGGCTGATAGGATTCTATCAGCCAATCGGAATTCGAGGGACGCCATCTTGGATGACGTCATTTAAAGGAACCATCATTCGTCCTTCAGTCGTCAGCCAGGATGGATGTTCCGCATCGGAGGTCTTCAGGATGCTGCCGCTCCGCTCCGGATTGATGACGATAGAAGATGCCGCTTGGATGAACACTTCAATCGGATGGAAGACCTCTTCTGCCCCGCTTGGATGAAGACTTCTACTGGATGGAGGACCTCTTCTTGCTCCGCTTGGATGAAGAATTTGGCTTGGCTGGGTGAAGACGACTCAAGGTAGGGAGATCTTCAGGGGCTTAGTGTTAGGTTTATTTAAGGGGGGTTTGGGTTAGATTAGGGGTATGTGGGTGGTGGGTTGTAATGTTAGGGGGGGTATTGTATGTTTTTTTTTTACAGGCAAAAGAGCTGAACTTCTAGTAATTTAGAATAGGGTAGGGCATTTTTTTATTTTGGGGGGCTTTGTTATTTTATTAGGGGGCTTAGAGTAGGTGTAATTAGTTTAAAATTGTTGTAATATTTTTCTTATGTTTGTAAATATTTTTTTATTTTTTGTAACTTAGTTCTTTTTTATTTTTTGTACTTTAGTTAGTTTATTTCATTGTATTTATTTGTAGGAATTGTATTTAATTTATTTATTGATAGTGTAGTGTTAGGTTTAATTGTAGATAATTATAGGTATTTTATTTAATTTATTTATTGATAGTGTAGTGTTAGGTTTAATTGTAACTTAGGTTAGGATTTATTTTACAGGTAAATTTGTAATTATTTTAACTATTTTAGCTATTAAATAGTTCTTAACTATTTAATAGCTATTGTACCTGGTTAAAATAAATACAAAGTTACCTGTAAAATAAATATTAATCCTAAAATAGCTATAATATCATTATAATTTATATTGTAGCTATATTAGGATTTATTTTACAGGTAAGTATTTAGCTTTAAATAGGAATATTTTATTTAATAAGAGTTAATTAATTTTGTTAGATTAAAATTATATTTAATTTAGGGAGGTGTTAGTGTTAGGGTTAGACTTAGCTTTAGGGGTTACCTCCAGTCGGCAGATTAGAGGTTAATAATTGAAGTTAGGTGTCGGTGATGTTAGGGAGGGCAGATTAGGGGTTAATACTATTTATTATAGGGTTAGTGAGGCGGATTAGGGGTTAATAACTTTATTATAGTAGCGGTGCGGTCCGCTCGGCAGATTAGGGGTTAATAAGTGTAGGCAGGTGGAGGCAACGTTGAGGGGGGCATATTAGGGGTTAATAAATATAATATAGGGGTCGGCAGTTTTAGGGGCAGCAGATTAGGGGTACATAAGGATAACATAGGTGGCGGCTCTTTGCGGTCGGCAGATTAGGGGTTAATTATTGTAGGTAGCTGGCTGCGACGTTGTGGGGGGCAGTTTAGGGGTTAATAAATATAATATAGGGGTCGGCGGTGTTAGGGGCAGCAGATTAGGGGTACATAGGGATAATGTAAGTAGCGGCGGTTTATGGAGCGGCAGATTAGGGGTTAAAAAAATATGCAGGGGTCAGCGATAGCGGGGGCGGCAGAATAGGGGTTAATAAGTGTAAGGTTAGGGGTGTTTAGACTCGGGGTACATGTTAGAGTGTTAGGTGCAGACGTAGGAAGTGTTTCCCCATAGCAAACAATGGGGCTGCGTTAGGAGCTGAACGCGGCTTTTTTGCAGGTGTTATTTTTTTTTTTCAGCTCAAACAGCCCCATTGTTTCCTATGGGGGAATCGTGCACGAGCACGTTTTTGAGGCTGGCCGCGTCCGTACGCAACTCTGGTATCGAGAGTTGAAGTTGCGTTAAATATGCTCTACGCTCCTTTTTTGGAGCCTAATGCAGCCATTATGTGGACTCTCAATACCAGAGTTATTTTAAAGGTGCGGCCAGAAAAAAGCCAGCGTTAGATACGCGGGTCGTTACCGACAAAACTCTAAATCTAGCCGTTAGTTAATAATAGAAATATTATTTAGATTTATTTAATTCATATTTAAGTTAGGGGGGTGTTAGGGTTAGTGTTAGACTTAGGTTTAGGGGTTAATAATTTTATTACAGTGGCGGCGGTGTAGTGGGGGGCAGGATAGGGGTTAATAAATTTATTATAGGTGGCGACGGTGTAGGGGGGGCAGGATAGGGGTTAATAAATTTAATATAGGTTGCGGCGGGTTCAGGGAGTGGCGGTTTAGGGGTTAAACTATTTATTTATTTGCGGCGAGGTGCGGGATCAGCAGGATAGGGGTTAATAACTTTATTATAGAGGGCGACGGTATAGGGGGGCAGGATAGGGGTTACTAGGTATAATGTAGGTGGCAGCGGTGTCCGGGAGCGGCGGTTTAGGGGTTAATACATTTAGCAGAGGTGCGGCAGGGTCTAGGAGCGGCGGTTTAGTGGTTAATACATTTTTAATAGTTGCGGCAGGGTCTAGGAGCGGCGGTTTAGGGGTTAGTAACTTTATTTAGTTGCGGGGGGCTCCGGGGGCGCCGGTATAGGGGGTAGAATAGTGCAGTTTAGTGTGAGTGCTTAGTAACAGGCTAGCAATAAAGCTGGGAAAAAGCCGAAGAGCAGCGAGATCGGATGAGTGATAACTATCACAGTCCGCTGCTCATCGCCCCGCGGCTTTATGACAGCTTTATTTGATAACTTAGGCGTATTTTTTCAGGTCCGCGGCGGCGAAGGTAGGCGAGCTTAGGCGGGCGTATTGGGCCGGCGAAGGCAGAAAAGTTGACACGATGATAACTACCCCCCTATGCCCCTTCACAGGGAAAAAATATCCTGTAGCATATCGTGCATTATACTTATTAACCCCTAATCTGCCCCCCAACACTGCTGCCACCTACATTTTGTTATTAACCCCTAATCTTCCCCCACACCTGGCCACCTACATTATGTTATTAACCCCTAATCTGCCATCCCCAACGTCGCCACCACTATATTAAATTTATTAACCCCTAAACCTAGTCTAATCCTAACACCCCCTAACAAATCTAATTTAAATAAATATAAATAAAATTACTATCATTAACTACATTATTCCTATTTAAAACTAAATACTTACCTATAAAATAAACCCTAATATAGCTACAATACAACTAATAGTTTCATTGTAGCCATCTTAGGGTGTATTTTTATTTTACAGGCAAGTTTGTATTTATTTTAACTAGGTAGAATAGTTACTAAATAGTTATTAACTATTTAATAACTACCTAGCTAAAATAAATACAAATTGACCTGTAAAAATGTTCCAATCAGCCAATAGAATGCAAGCTCAATTCTATTGGCTGATTGGATCAGCCAATAGGATTGAACTTCAATCCTACTGGCTGATTGCATCAGCCAATAGGATTTTTTCTACCTTAATTCCGATTGGCTGATAGAATTCTATAAGCCAATCGGAATCTAAGGGACGCCATCTTGGATGACGTCACTTAAAGGTACCAGTGACGTGCAGTGACGTCAGAGGATGGTGAGGCAGTGGCTAGGATACGCCTTCATTCTTTAGATATCCTTTGTTGAAGAAATAGCAATGCACATGGGTGAGCCAATCACATGAGGTATCTATGTGCAGCCACCAATCAGCAGCTACTGAGCATATTTAGATATGATTTTCAACAAAGGACATCAAAAGAATAAAGAAAATTAGATATTAGATGTAAATTGGAAAGTTATTTAAATTTGCAAATCAAATTGGGTGGATTAGTGCGCGCTAAAGGAAGGTATTGCTAAACACTACTCTAAAGATACAATCTCTGTATGTATCAAATACAAGTTAATAACCAAATAGTGAAGCCAAAGCTTCAAGATAGAGAAAGTGCGCTAACAAGCTGAAAGTATACACACCATATAAGGAATTGAAGTGAAAATTTAATAAACATATAGAATAAGATACACAAATATATACACTAAAAATAGGGACGTCTCCCTGTAATGTAAATACAACTAGGAAAAAATCCTAATGAAAAAACAGGTTAAAACCTATAAATGATGAATAATGCAGATACTAATTGATAATCTATGACATAAAAAAGATATAGCATAAAAATGATAATTAAAAGATATGGCATAACAGTGATATCATAAAATAAAACTTAAAAGACAAGCACCAAGTTCATATGTATCAACACAGTGCAGGTGGCCGAATGCAAATGAATGCCGATATTGGAACAGTGGAAAGAAAATAACGGCTTGTACCACAAATAGATACAGTTTACTGTACCGTAAGTCAAGAGAGTGTTCAGAGGGTGTTACCGAGGAGAAGAAATCCTTCGGTCAAGGCTTGGACCGCAGCTGCAGTAACTGCCGTTCCTGGAGATAGAAGTGTGCAAACCTCTGCACATGTGAGTCGGCGTCACAGGCTTCTCATCGGCTCCTCTCAGGGTGTTACTCGCTGCTCCAGCAGCGTAAAGGAAAAGCAGTTGATTGCTGTGTCCTGGTGGGAACTTTCTGTGAAGGCAGACTTGGCTGCTGTAGGTATGTTTAATGATCCAATACAATGATCTTGATAAAGCCCAAGGGAGGGCGAAACACGTCGCTTGCATTTGTGACACTGTGACACTGTGACTTTGAAACAGCAAGGGATATTTCAGTACAGCCTGTACTGCAACTTTAAACCCGGGTTACCAGCATCTTTGAATATCCCAAGGTGAGGGATAACTTGTGCCCCACTATTGTATTGGATCATTAAACATACCTACAGCAGCCAAGTCTGCCTTCACAGAAAGTTCCCACCAGGACACAGCAATCAGCTGCTTTTCCTTTACGCTGCTGGAGCACTGCATTTTAAAGTAATAAAACAGCAGAGCTACAGAGAGTTCAGAAAATTAGTCTATAATTTAGTGTGAAGTACAGAGGCAAGCTGCTAAGTTAGTGGGTGTAAAGTTTGAGTAAACAAAATACAAAAACGATCCTTTGCTGTAAAAGAGTAAAAAAAAACACTAAACCACATTCATTAAATTATCATTTTAACTAACAGAATCTTTCAGTAAAATCTTACTTTAATAAGATGTGGGTGAAACACTGCTCTCTGTGCCTCTCTCCTGCTCTGTAAGGATTCAGGAAGTGACAGTGGCACATTCCACTGCACTTAGAGGGAAAGAACAGAACTCTCTTTTTCACTTTAGCAAAGCTAGCAGGTTCACAGGACAGCAACAAAATATATGAAAGTTGTTTTTTTGCGTTTTTGTTTTGTTTTATATGATTTAACATCCAGCCCCAACCCTATGTTCCACTTACTAATGCCTCTCACTGGATTGGTTCAGCCCAAATAGGACTGCCTCAAATAAGCAGTTAATGAGCCATGCAATGATCATAACCACTTGCATCCAGTAGATGGCGCAGCATGTTGTGTAATGGTGGGCAGACCTGATTGTGCCTCTTCATTGCACAACATATAGCTGTGAGAAAAAAAAATGCTGGGGGAAAAAATTTACAATTTTTTTTTTAAAGCCAATAAAAAAAAATATATTTTTGCCCATATGAGAGGTGAAGCACTGCCTCACCTGCCTCTAGTGACTGCACATCACTGAAAGGTACCTTCATTCAGCTTTAGTCGTCGGATGAAGAGGATGCTCCGCGTCGGATGTCTTGAAGATGGACCCGCTCTGCGCCGGATGGATGAAGATAGAAGATGCCGTCTGGATGAAGACTTCTGCCCGTCTGGAGGACCACTTCGCCCGGCTTGGATGAAGACGTCTCCCGGCTTCGTTGAGGACTTCGGCCTGGCGTGGATGAAGACTTCTCCCAGTAAGTCGATCTTCAGGGAGTTAGTGTTAGGTTTTTGTAAGGGTGTATTGGGTGGGTTTTATTTTTAGGTTAGGGACTTTGGGCTGCAATAGAGCTAACTGCCCTTTTAAAGGCAATGCCCATCCAAATGCCCTTTTCAGGGCAATGGAGAGTTTAGGTCTTTTTAGATAGTATTTTATTTAGGGGGTTGTTTGTGTGGGTGGTGGGTTTTACTGTTGGGGGGGTTATTTGTATTTTTTTTTACAGGTAAAAGAGCTGATTACTTTGGGTCAATGCCCCGCAAAAGGCCCTTTTAAGGGCTATTGGTAGTTTAGTTTAGGCTAGGTTTTTTTTATTTTTGGGGGGGGGGCTTTTTTATATTTTAATAGGGCTATTAGATTAGGTGTAATTAGTTTAAATATCTGTAATTTGTTTATTATTTTCTGTAATTAAGTGGGGGGTTTTTTTGTACTTTCTTTAGCTAATTTAATTTAATTTAGGTAATTGTATTTAATTTAGTTAATTTATTTAATTATAGTGTAGTGTTAGGTGTTAGTGTAACTTAGGTTAGGTTTTATTTTACAGGTACTTTTGTATTTATTTTAGCTAGGTAGTTATTAAATAGTTAATAACTATTTAATAACTATTCTACCTAGTTAAAATAAATACAAACTTGCCTGTAAAATAAAAATAAACCCTAAGATAGCTACAATGTAACTATTAGTTATATTGTAGCTATCTTAGGGTTTATTTTACAGGTTAATATTTAGTTTTAAATAGGAATAATTTAGTTAATGATAGGAATTTTATTTAGATTTATTGTAATTATATTTAAATTAGGGGGTGTTAGGGTTAGGGTTAGACTTAGGTTTAGGGGTTAATAACTTTAATATAGTGGCGGCGACGTTGGGGGCGGCAGATTAGGGGTTAAAAAATAGTATGTAGGTGTCGGCGATGCTGGGGGCAGCAGATTAGCAGTTAATACATATAATGTAGGTGCGGCGGTGTCCGGAGAGGCAGATTAGGGGTTAATAATTATTAATGTAGTTGTCAGCAATGTCGGGGGTGGCAGATAAGGGGTTAATAAATAGTATGTAGGTGTCAGCAGATTAGGGGTTCATAAATATAATTTAGGTGGCGGCGTGTCCGGAGAGGCAGATTAGGGGTTAAAATTTTTATTATAGTGTTTGCGATGCGGGAGGGCCTCGGTTTAGGGGTTAATAGGTAGTTTATGGGTGTTAGTGTACTTTTTAGCACTTTAGTTATGAGTTTTATGTTACGGCGTTGTAGTATAAAACTCATAACTACTGACTTTTAAATGCGTTAGGGATCTTGGAGGTAGAGGGTGTACCGCTCACTTTTTGGCCTCCCAGGACAGACTCATAATACCAGCGCTATGGAAGTCCCATAGAAAAAAGACTTTACAAAGTTTACGTAAGTCGTTTTGCGGTAAGGCCAAAGAAGTGTGCGGTGACCCTAAACCTTCAAGACTCGTAATACCAGTGGGTGTAAAAAAGCAGCGTTAGGACCTCTTAACGCTGCTTTTTTACCCTAACGCACAACTCGTAATCTAGCTGTATATTTTTGAATGGAAACCTGGTACTAAAATGGAGCCGTAACTTACATTTAGCTGTCGGCCACTTCAGTAGCTTACGGCTCGATTTTTAACAACTCAATGGAAGCAAGCCCTATGGTTGGATTACCAAGGCAATGCACTTGTTATTTTCGTCGAATCCGGCATCAGTTGGCAGCGCAAACTTACGTACAGTTAAAAAGAGCGACTGCTGGCAACACACTATCTTTTTGAATGGAAACCTGGTACTGTCATGGTTTCACCCTGCTTTGTTTGCTATTTGCTGCTGGCTGCCATTTTACTTTCACTGAATCTTATGCAAAGTGTGTAACGCTGCTCACTTATCTAGGTGCCCTCTTATGGCCAAACTGGTGAACATCATCAGTGTGAAACAGGTTGCAGTCCCAGGATTTTACTTATTATTTAAAGGGCCTCTATTCAGTATGCTTTTGCCCTTGCGTTGTCTCAGACTTGTTTGTTAGTTCCTGTGTTCCAGTTCCTGTGTATTACCTGACTTGTCTGACATTCCTTCTTCTTCCTGATCCCTGGCTTGTTCCTGACTCTGCTGTTTTCCTAGTTCAGATCCCGGCTCATCTGACTACTCGCTTTCGCTCCTGACTCAGCTCGCCTGACTACCAGCTCTGGCTTTGACTCCTGGCTTGCCTTTTGGCTTGTGGACTTTTTATTATATTTTGTTATTAATAAAGGTGTGATTATTTTTGCACTTCACATCTCAGTCTGATTCCTGGTACCCTGACAGGTACTAAAATTGAGCTACTTTGGTAGCTTACGACTCCATTTTTAACGACTCAATGGAAGCGAACCCTAAGACTTCTACAAGGCTAGCTACAAAGTCCTCTTTTGGCTTCAATCGCCCACTAACCCAAAGGTGCACAAGGTCAACTGCGGTAAAGCAGAAGGTGTGTTAAGAAATTCTTCCAATTGTGTTACACAGTATACATACACCTTTAAGCCCTTCCCTGTCAAACACCTTGATGTATACCATATCTCTTTAAAACACTTTTACATTCTTAATTCAATAATAAACTTATATTTTACATTCAATATGTATATATATATATATATATATATATATATATATATAGTATTCAGGCGCACTGTTCAAAAGATTAATAACCAATATATTAATAATGGTACTAGAGTAGTAGGTGTGCTGAAAGGCTTGAAGAATTTTTTTTTTAAATTCTATGCAATATAATATAATATATCTTGTACAAGTATTTGTACCCGCAGCGTCTGAATGAGGGTGTACCAATCCGGTCAAATAGTGGACCTAAAGATATTTTTTGTCCTTGCTTCACAGTTAAGGTACTAGTAATTCACTTAATATGACATCATAGAGTTCACAAAGTTCACAAAATTCACAGGTGTAATAAGTCCCAATGTTCAAGTAGATTATGTAGGATAAACAAATGATAGTTTTCTTGTCTAATCCTTATGTAGTAAATGAATGCCCACTTACTAGATATTACCTCAATCCTATGAAGTAAGTGGAAAACGTCTTTACTATAGTTGTCCCTCAGCAATCTGGAACCGTTGCTTCTCTGCCTCTTTAGTGTGGTATGAAAACACTGCTTTCCTGCTTCCTTAGTATGGTAGAGGTTTCTTTCTCCTTCCTTTTAGTGTGCTTGGTTATTCACTCAGCTCCCAGTCAACCGTGATATATAGATAAGGGAACAGAAATATGGAAAGGATAGTGCAACACTGTTGTACAAGTGTAAAACATATATTTATTTCATATGTAAAATATGCTCACATTTTTCCACCTCAATCCAATATGAGGTATCAGTTAGGCATAGTAGTGTTATATAAACAGTACAAAATTCCAAGGTGAATGATCAGAAGTGCAGGAAACGGCAAAACATGCAGTTTATAAGAAGCAGTTCAATATATATTTGTTCAAATCTCTCCTTACGCGTTTCAAAGGTTTCAAGTAATGGGTTACCTTCTTCATCAGATGAAAATTTTGAGTGTGATTGCTGGTGTTTGAATAGGGACTTTAAATAGGGTTTGCCTGTGAAATTTCGATATTCCAGAGCTCTGATTGGCTCTTAGTGGTCATATGATTTGAGAGGTGTGTGGACTAATATGCCAATCACTGGCTTGATAGTTCGTATTCATTTCAGTTTAACTTACAAGATATTTTTTAGTTAAGGGGTGAAAGGAGTGAACTATTACTTTCAAAATGGCTACAAAGTATTCCTTATCTACTTCGTTGGTAAAATTTCTTGTAAGATTGGAAGCAGTTGGGAGCGCAGGAGCGGAGTTCTGGCGCATGCGTAATGCTACCGATTAAATGTGTATTACAAATGCGGCGGGGGTGTACGATTGAACCAATAGAAATGGAGATTCAAGAGAGTGTGAGTGTAATACACCCCCGATCGCTGAGGGATTTATTCCGGAGAAGGCGATATGGAAGGGATTATATGGGCTTATGTGGGGACGTGCTACTACAAAAAAATAAAATAAAGTGAATAAAATAAAGTAAATAATTTACCGGTTATGGTAGGTGAGCCGAGACTAAGAGTACATTTTAGCGCATGCGTGTACTAAGCTAGGGGAGGGGAGTGCGTCTGGACTTAGGGAGCAAGGGGCCGGGGTTGGGTGATTTAAGCAGTTGTGAGTCAACTGCCACCCAAGCCTTAGAGTCTCTTCTACAATGCCAGTCAAGAATTCTTTGTAGGGTAACCGCTTGGTAGTATAGACGTAGGTCCGGAAGACCCAACCCCCCACTCTGTAGGGATCTATACATAGTTCCTCTCGGTATTCTCGGACAGAGTCTTCCCCACACAAAGCTATTAATGGCTTTTTGCAATTGTTGTATAAACGCTTTCGGGATTGTGATGGGCATAGCTTGCAGTATGTATAGAATTTTGGGGAGCATTGTCATTTTAATGGATTGTATTCTACCCCACCATGATAGTGATTTGTCTTTCCAGGAAGATAATGAGTGCTGGATAGAGTGTAGGAGCGGTTGGTAGTTGAGGGCAAACCATCTCGATGGGTTAGAGGCTAATACTATGCCTAAGTATTTCAAGTGTGAATTTTGAATTTTAAATGGGCATGTTGTAATGAAATTTGCAAAGTTATTAGGGGTCATGGTAATATTTAAAAGCTCTGATTTAGTGTAGTTGATGAGGAAATGTGAGAATCTACTGAATTTGTCAAATTCTGCGGTTAGACTGGGTAGGGAAAGTGCTGGGGAAGTGAGGGTGAGTAGAACATCATCGGCGAACATGGCCAGTTTGTGGGTGTCTGGACCGATGGTAATCCCGTGAATGTTTGAGTTTTGCCTGATATGGCAAGCCAGGACCTCCATTGTAAGGACGAATAGGATATGGGAGAGAGGACAACCCTGCCTTTGTCCCGTTGTGTATGTTAAAGCTTTGTGAGAGGACTCCATTAGTGCGGACTTTAGCAGAGGGGCCATTATATAATTGAAATATGCGCTTGATCATTAGTTCCTTAAAGCCGAAATGTTTTAGTGTGCTGCGTAGGAAGGGCCAATTTAACCTATCGAAGGCTTTTTCCGCATCAGTGGAGACCAGGACAGCAGGAGTTTGCTGCGTTTTTGCGAATTCCAACAAATGGAGAATCCGAATCGTATTGTCCCTGGCCTCCCTGAGCGGAACAAAGCCAGCTTGGTCTACATGTATAAGCGTTGAGAGTACCTTACTGATGCGACTCGCAAGGATCTTAGCATAAATTTTGATATCCCCATTTAATAGGGAGATAGGACGGTAACTGCCTGGTTCTGTAGGGGCTTTATTGGGCTTAGGGATGACTGAGATGTGTGCTTCTAAAAGGTTAGGGGAGAGTGTTCCATCTTTATCTAGGGAGGTGAAAAGATTGGTTAGGTGTGGAGCTAGTAGTGTTTGGAATTGTTTGTAGTATAGAGCTGAAAACCCGTCTGGGCCAGGGCTTTTACGGAGGGGTGAACTGTTTATGGCTGTAATAACTTCCTGCAAAGTAATGGGGTCCTCCATCTGCTTGGCTATTTGGTCGGGTAGTGTTGGGATATTTGAGTCTTGGATATAGGAGTCTATTGCCTCATTGTCCGAGGAGTGGGGAGTTATTGGGATGTTATATAGTTTTTTGTAATAGTCGCTGAAGATGTTTGCTATTGACTTATTGTCATGGGTGTAGTCTCCCCGTGTGTTAGGAAGCGCTAGCTTGCGGATGAAATTATTGTTCGATCGAGCCTTAAGGGCTCTTGCCAGTAGGGGGCCTGCCTTATTGCCTTCTGTAAAGTAAAGCTTTTAAGCAGTGCATTCAGTTCCTGTCTCGTTTTATATAGTTGTGTTATGTGTTGTAAATTGTTTGGTGCTTGCATGTGCAATGTTTCTATCTGTCGAAGTTGTTGAAGCAGTTGCTTGTATTTTGCATTATAGTTTTTTAAGAGTATCGCTTTCTGCTTCATAAATTTGCCTCGTACTACCGCTTTATGCGCTTCCCATATCAGTGTGGGGGATGTGTTAGGGGTCGCGTTGTGGTGGAAATAGTCTTTAAGTGTGCGTGTGATTTTGTCCTTTATTAGGGGTTGCAAAAGGAGGGTTTCATCAAGACGCCAATGTGGGTCGGTTAGAGGTTTGTCTGGCAGAGCTAGGGATAATGTCACCATCGAGTGGTCTGACCACGGGGTCGGTAGAATTTCCGAGGACCTCATCAGGGGCATACTCCTCTGATCAATAAATATGTGATCTATTCTCGAGT
Source organism: Bombina bombina (assembly GCF_027579735.1). Classification (NCBI taxonomy): domain Eukaryota; kingdom Metazoa; phylum Chordata; class Amphibia; order Anura; family Bombinatoridae; genus Bombina; species Bombina bombina. The sequence goes on along the minus strand of NC_069499.1, from coordinate 754,123,403 downwards.
AGGACCTTTGGGGGTTGGAGTAGAACGTGTATGTTTGTTGTGATGGGTGCTGGATTCTCCAAGTGTCAAGCAGTGTAGCCTCACGTAATACTCTTATAATTGCTCCCAAAGAGCTTCTGGGTATCGAGCTCTTTTTGGTAGAACAGTCCAAGACTGGTTCCATAGCTACATTACTATCGCCTGCGAGTATCACTGATCCCTGCACCACCCCCAAAAGGACTCCAATTACTTTTTTGAAGAATCGGGCCTGCCCAGTATTTGGGGCATAGATGTTTACTAGTGTGACCTGGTGGTTATATAGGGTGCCTATTAATATCAGATATCGTCCCTCACTATCTGTATATTTGCTGGTGAGTTGGAAGGGGATATTATTTCTGAACAGTATGCCTACACCATTTCGTTTAGTAGGGGCTGAATTGAAGAATCCCACTGGGAAATGTTTGGAGGAGCACTTTGGTTCCGCCTGCGCGCAAAAATGGGTCTCTTGCAAGAAAATGATTTCTCCTTTGTGTTTATGGAACCAATTAAGTGCAATTGATTTTTTTGTTGGGGAATTAAGGCCCTTAACATTCTGGGATATGAGTAATAGTTCAGGTACTGTCATGTGTAGTGTGGGATAACGTATTTAGGCCAAACTGAATGCAATATATGTGGTCTGCCGCTAGGGGTATTAGTGGAGTGCCAGCTATTTCTATCGATGTACGCTTTGATATTAGGGTGCAGCCCTTAGATAAATTTGTTTGTGTAAGACCATACCTGAGATCCAGGGCACATCCGTGGAGTGTTCCAGTTTTGTCTCTAACATCAATATGAGAGGGGGTGGGTAGAGGAGAGGTAGTGAGAGGAGTAGAGTCTCCTGGAGATAGGCTCTGTAGTATCAAAAAAGGAAAAGTAAATAACAAATAAACAACAACCATAACATAACATCAGAAAAAACAAAAGAAAACAGGAATATAACAGGTACCAATACTTGGTACTACAATTCAGTCTATTGGGGGGGGTCATAGTACCTAGAGAAGGTCACTATGGTGGAGCAATTTCCCACTGTGGGTGGGTTTATATATTGATATGAGTTAAGGACTAGGGAAGAAGGGCGGATGTTGCTAGTTACCGCTAAGGGACTATATAGTATTAGGGGCATAATACATTTTTCCTGCCCTTACGGGCACTTAAATATGATTAAGGTGGTGCACTGCACCAAGTAACGAATACTTAGAAACCCAAACATCAGAGGTGGAGGAGTCAGGTTAGTTCATCTCTTGGAGAGTCTGCTTTTTGGTGCTGTGTGCTTGGCTTCCTAGACACTCTCGTCCAGGAAGGTCTTTGCTGTCTTGGAGTCTGCGCTGTTGTATTGGCACCTGATGGCGAAGTAGACCTTGTTAGAAGTGCAGATGGAGCTGGAATATTTAAGCTTTTGCAGAATTGCTCATGGTCATCTGCCGTGCTGTATGTGATTAATTGAGAGTTGTGTAGGACCTTAAGACAGAATGGGAAGCCCCATCTGTAGGGTATCTTCAAATCTTGTAGATGAGTGGTAAGGTACCTTGCCTCCCGCCGTTTGGTCAGCGTGATAGTGCTTAGGTCAGCGAAAATCTGAACTGTATCTCCCTCAAACAGGATTTGGCGTGCTTTCCGTGAGGCCAGCATGATTCTCTCCTTATCTCTGAAACTTTGGAATCGAATAATTATGTCTCTAGGTGGCTTGTCTTCCGGTGGTTTTGGGCGTAAGGCTCGGTGAGCTCTGTCTAGCGGAATGGTTGTCGTTTCTTCTTGCAAGAGGTGCTTAAATAAAAGTTGGAGGTGTTGCTGGATTTGAGTGGACACCACTTTTTCGGAGATGCCTCTGATCCTGAGGTTCTGCCGCCTCCCTCTGTTATCCAAGTCCTCAACTTGGTTCTGTAGTTGATGTAACATATCATCATGTACCTGCAGGGTACGGTTTTGAAAATCTGTATCATTGTTGTATTGCTCCATATCTTCTTCCATCTGCAATACCCTATCGCCCAAGTCAGAGAGGTCTCTTTTAACTTCAGTTAGTCCCTCTTTTATAAGTTTGCCCACTTGAGTGAAGAAAGAGGCTAAATCTGCTTTAGTAGGCAAATTTTGGATATCGGCTTTTGTGAGGAGGGCAGGTGTATCTGTGAGGCTGGCAGATGTATCTGTGCTAGGCGTATCTTTTTCAGTTTCCGCTATCTCACTTGTGCTTGACATAGAAGTTTCCAGCACTTTAAAAAAATTGTCCATTTTTGAGGTGGTAGGTACCAAGCCTTTGTTGGCTTTATCAGGCCTAGGAGTGAGTCTCGACGCCATATTGGCGCCTCTGTGTTGCAGAGTGGCGGGGATTTCTCAGTTAGCCGTGTAGTTCTCTTATTGTACTGGTGCAAACACAAGAATTATAAGAATAGCAAAAGGCTTTAAGCGGTATATTGTTGGTGGTGTTTCAATTCAACACCATCTTGTTAGTTATTTTGTGCTGTGAAGGTTTTCCTTAATTTTCCCATTTGTCAGTAAACAAGTTTAATATTGTTGTAAGTCTGAAATGACAGTGTCTTTTAAGCTATGTGAGTTGCAGCATAGTCCACAGCAGTGTTGTCATCTTTGGCTTAAAGAGTGCTTGCTGTGCAACTGCATGGAGCCCCTATACCGTTGCTTTAGAGTATACTGCTTGTGTCTTTATTAATATGAGAAGCCGTTATATGCTGTTTGCTGCTCAAGGCTTATGGCTGCCAGAACCAAGGGGGCCAGGTTGTATTCCAATTTAGGAGTCTATCTAGGCAATAAAAGGGGCGCTGTTCGTGCTGGGTCATTTACATGCCTACCCGGTCTGGATGTTATCCTAGTTTGTCACGCTCCCATCTTAATTTCTGTGCCGCTTGTGCTGCGTTGTCACGACTCATGCGATGCGTGCTGAGGCTTGCGGCCTGTTGATCCGCTGGCACAATATTGAAAATATCCTACCCGTGGCTTGTTTTTGGGTTCAAACTGTGCTCTCAGCTGTCTTGAGACGATCCGCCATAAGTTCTGCCTAGCTGCGGCTTAATCGTCCTTTAAAAGCTGCCGTGGAAAGTGCTTCTTCACCCGGAGCAAAAAATCATGCGGCCATCATAGACGCTGGCCGGCTCCGCCCCCCGCGTAGAGCATTTTTAACGCAGCTTCAACTCTCAATACCAGAGTTGCTTACGGACGCGGCCAGCCTCAAAAACGTGCTCGTGCACGATTCCCCCATAGGAAACAAAGGGGCTGTTTGAGCTGAAAAAAAAACCTAACACCTGCAAAAAAGCCGCGTTCAGCTCTTAACGCAGCCCCATTGTTTGCTATGGGAAAACACTTCCTACGTCTGCACCTAACACTCTAACATGTACCCCGAGTCTAAACACCCCTAACCTTACACTTATTAACCCCTAATCTGCCGCCCCCGCTATCACTGACACCTGCATTTTATTTTTAACCCCTAATCTGCCGCTCTGTAAATCGCTGCTACTTACATTATCCCTATGTACCCCTAATCTGCTGCCCCTAACACCGCCGACCCCTATATTATATTTATTAACCCCTAATCTGCCCCCACAACGTCGCCTCCACCTGCCTACACTTATTAACCCCTAATCTGCCGAGCGGACCTGAGCGCTACTATAATAAAGTTATTAACCCCTAATCCGCATCACTAACCCTATAATAAATAGTATTAACCCCTAATCTGCCCTCCCTAACATCGCCGACACCTAACTTCAATTATTAACCCCTAATCTGCCGACTGGAGCTCACCGCTACTCTAATAAATGCATTAACCCCTAAAGCTAAGTCTAACCCTAACACTAACACCCCCATAAATTAAATATAATTTACATCTAACGAAATTAATTAACTCTTATTAAATAAATTATTCCTATTTAAAGATAAATACTTACCTGTAAAATAAATCCTAATATAGCTACAATATGAATTATAATTATATTATAGCTATTTTAGGATTAATATTTATTTTACAGGTAACTTTGTATTTATTTTAACCAGGTACAATAGCTATTAAATAGTTAAGAACTATTTAATAGCTAAAATAGTTAAAATAATTACAAAATTACCTGTAAAATAAATACTAACCTAAGTTACAATTAAACACTACACTATCAATAAATTAATTAAATAAACTACCTACAATTACCTACAATTAATCTAACACTACACTATCAATAAATTAATTAAATACAATTCTTACAAATAAATACAATTAAATAAACTAGCTAAAGTACAAAAAATAAAAAAGAACTAAGTTACAAAAAATAAAAAAATATTTACAAACATAAGAAAAATATTACAACAATTTTAAACTAATTACACCTACTCTAAGCCCCCTAATAAAACAACAAAGCCCCCCAAAATAAAAAATGCCCTACCCTATTCTAAATTACTAAAATTAAAAGCTCTTTTACCTTACCAGCCCTGAACAGGGCCCTTTGCGGGGCATGCCCAAAGAAGTTCAGCTGTTTTGCCTGTAAAAAAAAACATACAATACCCCCCCCAACATTACAACCCACCACCCACATACCCCTAATCTAACCCAAACCCCCCTTAAATAAACCTAACACTAAGCCCCTGAAGATCTTCCTACCTTGTCTTCACCTCACCGGGTATCACCGATCGGTCCTGGCTCCGATATCTTCATCCAACCCAAGCGGGGGCTAGACATCCACTGAAGAAGTCCAGAAGAGGGTCCAAAGTCTTCATCCTATCCGGGAAGAAGAGGCGATCCGGACCGGCAACCATCTTGATCCAAGCGGCATCTTCTATCTTCATCCGATGACGACCGGCTCCATCCTGAAGACCTCCACCGCGGACCCATCTTCTTCCGGCGACGTCCAACTGAAGAATGACGGTTCCTTTAAGGGACGTCATCCAAGATGGCGTCCCTCGAATTCCGATTGGCTGATAGGATTCTATCAGCCAATCGGAATTAAGGTAGGAATAAATACAAAGTTACCTGTAAAATAAATATTAATCCTAAAATAGCTATAATATAATTATAATTTATATTGTAGCTATATTAGGATTTATTTTACAGGTAAGTATTTATCTTTAAATAGGAATAATTTATTTAATAAGAGTTAATTAATTTCGTTAGATGTAAATTATATTTAACTTAGGGGGGTGTTAGTGTTAGGGTTAGACTTAGCTTTAGGGGTTAATACATTTATTAGAGTAGCGGTGAGCTCCAGTCGGCAGATTAGGGGTTAATAATTGAAGTTAGGTGTCGGCGATGTTAGGGAGGGCAGATTAGGGGTTAATACTATTTATTATAGGGTTAGTGATGCGGATTAGGGGTTAATAACTTTATTATAGTAGCGCTCAGGTCCGCTCGGCAGATTAGGGGTTAATAAGTGTAGTCAGGTGGAGGCGACGTTGTGGGGGGCAGATTAGGGGTTAATAAATATAATATAGGGGTCGGCTGTGTTAGGGGCAGCAGATTAGGGGTACATAAGGATAACGTAGGTGGCGGCGCTTTGCGGTCGGCAGATTAGGGGTTAATAAGTGTAGGCAGATGGAGGCGACGTTGAGGGGGGCAGATTAGGGGTTAATAAATATAATACAGGGGTCGGCGGTGTTAGGGGGAGCAGATTAGGGGTACATAAGGATAACGTAGGTGGCGGTCGGCAGATTAGGGGTTAAAAAAAATTATTCGAGTGTCGGCGATGTGGGGGGACCTCGGTTTAGGGGTACATAGGTAGTTTATGGGTGTTAGTGTACTTTAGAGTACAGTAGTTAAGAGCTTTAGAAACCGGCGTTAGCCCAGAAAGCTCTTAACTACTGACTTTTTTCCTGCGGCTGGAGTTTTGTCGTTAGATGTCTAACGCTCACTTCAGAAACGACTCTAAATACCGGAGTTATAAAAATCCCATTGAAAAGATAGGATACGCAATTTACGTAAGGGGATCTGCGGTATGGAAAAGTCGCGGCTGAAAAGTGAGCGTTAGACCCTATTTTGAGTGACTCCAAATACCAGCGGTAGCCTAAAACCAGCGTTAGGAGCCTCTAGCGCTGGTTTTCACGGATAACGCCAAACTCCAAATCTAGGTCTAAGGAAGCAGGAAAGCAGTGTTTTCATACCACACTAAAGAGGCAGAGAAGCAACGGTTCCAGATTGCTGAGGGACAACTATACTAAAGACGTTTTCCACTTACTTCATAGGATTGAGGTAATATCTAGTAAGTGGGCATTCATTTACTACATAAGGATTAGACAAGAAAACTATCATTTGTTTATCCTACATAATCTACTTGAACATTGGGACTTATTACACCTGTGAATTTTGTGAACTTTGTGAACTCTATGATGTCATATTAAGTGAATTACTAGTACCTTAACTGTGAAGCAAGGACAAAAAATATCTTTAGGTCCACTATTTGACCGGATTGGTACACCCTCATTCAGACGCTGCGGGTACAAATATTGTACTAGATATATTATATTATATTGCATAGAATTTTTAAAAAAAATTCTTCAAGCCTTTCAGCACACCTACTACTCTAGTACCATTATTAATATATTGGTTATTAATCTTTTGAACAGTGCGCCTGAATACCACTCTTCCTACAAATAGTTTTCTCCGCTTATTGAAATAGGACAGTGCAGGGTGGGGACCCTGCAAATGCCCTCATTTCAGGTATAAGGGCAGCCAGTTCATTCATCCACATAACAATTTATATACCTCTCGGGGGGGACATCTAGCGCTGAATTACCCTTTGCTCTCTTTTCACACACACATATATATATATATATATATATATATATATATATATATATATACAGTATATATGTATGTATATATATATATATATATATATATATATATATATGTGTGTGTGTGTGTGTGTGTGTGTGTGTAATAATTCATTTTCATATGTTTTTCATGTACTATGTAATACTTCCATTGTAGTCCTAATACATACTTCAGGTCTTGAGTTATGCTAACATTTTTAGCTTTTTTTCCCCAACTTTTAAAACACATAACTTTCAACTTGTAATATGAGCGATGTTTAGCATGGCTGCACTATCCATTAAAAGTATATGGTGCGCTAAAGCGGTCCTGCTAAAAATTCTCTGGCTGTTCTGTTTTACCGTGGACTTGTAATACCAGATTGCTGACTAATTTTAGTGCACTATCAGTAGAGCTCCACTTGTAATCTAGGCCATTATTGGGTAGCTTGTACAATGACCCTTACAGATTCTACACTTAGATCTTAGTGTGCTTCACTTTCCCAAGAAGAAATGTGGCTCTGAAAAAATCCAAACATCACGAAAGTCCACCTACTTTTCCACCATCTGGCATTGAACGAAAACGCTGAATGCCCAAATCTACATAAAAGTGTAACTTTTACTTTACTGTCCCTTTAATGTGAGATAATATTTACTTTTCTGATGTACTGCAGCTTGTTAGTGTCTCTTGGGTAGAAGTAATTCTAAAAAATATTTTTAGTTACATATTTAAAGCCTATAATTTAGCCTATAATTTTCTGCATAAATTCAAACATGCAAAGTGACAAAAATAATAAATTTTGGGCCAGATTACAAGTGAAGCACTAAATTTCAATATTTGCACTCATCTGTGTAATACCAGCACACGCTAATGTGCACTGGTATTACAAGTTAGCAATGCGAACACAACCTCGCGTTTGCATTGCGGGGAAGCATTGCACACACAAGAGCACGCTTCCATAGGCTCCTATGGGAGCCTCGTACTAAAGCCGTCAGACGGCATCAGAACCTAAGCGCAGCAAAGGAGGTAAGTAGCGCGGCGATTGCAGCAAATATAAATATACTGTGTATATACATATATTAACACATAAATATATATGTATAAAAGCATATACAAATATATTTACTGGAAACACATATGCCTAGATTATGAGTTTTTAATTAAAAGGGGTGCGTTAGTTACGTGTCTTTTATTTCCTTAGCACACTTTTTTTAACGTAGGTATTACGAGTCTCAAAACAACCTCCTAACGCGTCATGGTAACACGACTACCGCGTTTATTTTATACGCGTAATCACGGTCGCGTTAAACATTCTCCCATAGAGATCAATGATAAATCAAAGAAGCATGCATTTTTCAGCTAACACTTGATCTCGCGAGAAATATGCACTGCTCTGTCATATTACGTATACCACATAATGCACAACAAAAACACACAGCAAATGTACAAACAACAATCACGCAACATAGCACAGACGCATTACACATTCACAATCGGAAATAAATAAATAAAAAAAAATTTACACTAAACGAGGAATACAGATATACCTTACGATCATGCAACACGGAACAAAACAACACGAAAAAACAATTGCACACTCATACACAAACAAAACATTTGCATTCAACATTACGGAATATTAGTACAAACAAACATTTACAACACTTCACAAATATAACACAATCACAAATCAACATTTATATTTACACATAATACTTTTGGACAATGTTATGCAAAACTATCACTATGACTTCATCGCATTCTACACATTCCACAAATACTAACTCAATATGAGCATGCGCAAATTCACACAACTAATACACATTGCACACATACTAATTACTAACAAAGCACACCTGAACATAATTTACAAGGCAAACCGGTACATCATTAAACATTTACATAGGGTATATAAGCACGCCACAAGCATGGCTTCTTTGACTGTGTTGCTGGAGGGTTTTTGGAGATTATAGAGGAGAGAGGTTTAGTGCGTTATTGTGAGAGTTAGTGTTAGTGTGAGTTACTGTTATTGCGAGAGAGTGAGTTAGTGTTATTGTGAGAGTTAGTTAGTGGTAGTGTGTGTTAGTGTGAGAGTTAGTTAGTGGTAGTGTGAGTTAGTGTTATTGTGAGAGAGTGAGTTAGTGTTATTGTGAGAGTTAGTTAGTGGTAGTGTGTATTAGTGTGAGTTAGTTAGTGTTAGTGTGAGTTAGTGTTAGTGTGAGAGTTAGTTAGTGGTAGTGTGAGATAGTGAGTTAGTGGTAGTGTGAGATAGTGAGTTAGTGGTAGTGTGAGATAGTGAGTTAGTGGTAGTGTGAGATAGTGAGAGAGCGGTAGTGAGTGAGAGTTGGTTTGGGTGAGTGTGCAAGTGGTTTTTCTGTATACTTAACGCGTTTACACGCAAACACATTCAATACATACATACACTTATCAATAACACTACATACACTCCATACCCCATCCCCTCTCATACTGCACTCCATACCCCATTCCCTGTAATCCCATTCCCTGTAATCCCATACCCCATTCCCTTTAAGCCCATACCCCATTCCCTGTAAGACCATACCCATCCCATAGTTAGATTTTGTTTACATATCCTCATTTTAGTCTTCTTATACCTTTTTTTTTTGTTAAATATTCCTTACCCTCTTTTATTTATATCCTTTCAAACTTTGAGAACCTTTTAATTTTTGTTATTAATTTTGACCCCCTTTCATTTGGGCACATTCACTTTTTGTTGGAGTATGTCGGGAGGAGGGGATAGGGGGCAAATTAGCCCGGAAATATTAGAGTTCCTCAGGATTCAGTTCAGGGAAGATGTTATAGAGGAGGTCAGGCAGGAGCTTAGTCAGGAGAGGGGGAGAGGGAGAGAAAGAGGAACAGGACAGGAAGGGGGACAGGAAGGGGGGAGGAAGGGGGGGGGGAGGAAGCGGTGGGTGGACCCGGCCACTTTGTTCAAGATGAACAAGTGGCTGGGTCCAGTGGCGGCCAGCGTAGAGCTTCACAGTCCGGGAAACAGAAGACATCATCACAGGGGAAAACCAAGCTGACTAGGGAGGCGAGGTATAATATGGAGGAGAAGGAGGCCCTCGTAGAGGCTTATATGGACAGGGCTAGGAGGCTGCAGGCTCAGAAGGCCACCCCTAGGGAGAAGAGGAAGCTATGGCTGGAGATCACGGATGCAGTTAATGCAGTGGGGGCACATAACAGGGATGTCAAGTCTATAAGGCATCGCTACCGGGACTGCAAAATAGAACTCAAAAGAAAGATCTCCAGGGAGTACCAATACGCAACAGGGACCGGTGGCAGGTCTGAAATTACTGTGGTGTATTCCAAATGGGAGGAAATGTTGCGTCCCAGAATCTATGAGGTGGCCATATTCGGGATCGGAGGAGTCGATACCGGGAACCTGCCACTCTCATCTGACGGTAAGCTCATTTAATAATCTCTTTACATCAAAAATAAAGAATGTATTCAAGGATATGATTAACGCAATTACGCTTTTTTTACAGATTATTACGTAAACACCTTCACAATTACCTTGCGATTACATTAGTATCTAGGCTACAGGTTAGGTGTGCATTTAAACAGACTGAAAATCGTATTGATTGTTATATTTCAAAGTGGATTAATGAGGCTGCGTTTGTAATTCTATTGTAAGCAAAAGCATTTACATCTTTATTTGGAACTATGCTAATAAATCCATTTCTTTATTTTTATAATATACAGAGTCTGGGGAGGAGGCAGCACAGCAACTACAGGCTCCTCCTTCACCCAGGTATGAGAGTGGTGGAGATGACTCGCCACCTCTGGGAGACATGGAAGACATCCCTTTATACTCATCCTCGGAAGAAGCCCCCACTGCCCCAGCAGCCCCTCCTGCCCCAGCAGCCCACCATGCACCAGCAGCCCGACGTGCACCAGCAGCCCCTCAGGAGGAGATAGCAGAGGTGCAGATATTACGCGATTTTCTGGAACAGATGCGTGCCTCCCTGAGGGAAAATGTTGAAAGCAGAATCCAGCTGACAGAAGAAATTCATAACATTTGACAAGACCAAACAGAGCTTATCCAAGGACAAAGAGAGATTATCTAAGGCCAAACAGAGCTTATCCAAGGCCAAAGAGAGATTATCCAAGAACAAAGCGAGATCTTGCATACTCTCAGAGATATATTGCAGGTCCTCCGGGAGGCGCATAACGTGCCATCTGCTGCTGGGCCATCTGATTCTGTGCCATCTGCTCTTGGGCCATCTGATCCTGGGCCATCTGCTCCTGGTACTCCTCAATCTCCTCCTCAGCCGGGTCATCCCAGTACTCCTCCTTCCCCTCTTCCCAAAACATCTCCGATGAGAACTCGTCGGAGGGGGCAGTTGCCCCCCCCCAGAGCCTCAGTCTCGTGGGAAGAGGGGAAGGAAGAGGAAGGAAGTATTTTTTGGTATATATATTTTTATTTATTTACATTGATTGGTTTCTGTGATGTGATGTCCAAACTGTTTCCCTAATCTCAAACAAAATGACCATTACAATTATACATGATGGCATATCACTGTTTGAATGCCAACAACGCAGCTTAAAGGGACTGTCAGAACATTATTGTTGTTTACAAAGAAAACACTTTATTACGCATTATCAAGTTTGGAAAAACAACACTTAGAAAAATACACGTTTTACTTCTGTGATTAACCTTGTATCTATGTCTCTGAAAAATGACCGCTTATTTATGTTCTTTTGACAGACTGCCATTTCAGCCAATCACTGATCAATCCAGGGTAACTATACTGCAGGAGCTCAATGTTTTCTATATGAAAATGCAAAAAAAATGCCCTCTAGTGGTCAAAATGCATTCCGATTAGATGCACTCTTCAAGCTCTAAGAAATGACCAGATGAACCTCCTAGGTTTAGCTATCAACTAAGAATAACAAGAGAACTAAGATAAATTGGTGATAAACGTTTGAGATATATTTTTGTAAAAATTGCGTTTTTGGACATTAAAATCATTACTGTTTTCTTGACTTGACTGTCCCTTTAAACAAGAACATATGCTAACATATACTAGTCCTTTGGGATTGTTGGTATATCTACATGTACTTGTTCAAACAAGAAAATATTGGAATAGGATACTAAGCCTGTATGCCATATTTCTATTGACGTGTTAAATAAAGTTTATTTTCTTAAAGAGACATCATTGTGTTTGAATTATTTAAGAAATACATTTCATTTAGAAGGAATATAGTTTCAGGTCCTTTTACGAGTTACTTTAGAAATATATGCTCACACTAATATATTTGGATATTAACCAATGTGGAACTCATACATGACACAATACTGAGCATTTAAATTAAAGGGACAGTATACAATCATTTTCAGAGAACTGCATGTAATAGACACTACTATAAAGAACAAAATGACCACATACTGATCAAAATCCATAAAAAAATGGTTTAAATACTTACTTAGAAAATCTGTTTAGCTATGTTGAAAAGTTAGCTTGAAAGCCCATTCCAAGTGGGAAATAAGACAATCCCCCTTCCTTTGCATATGAAAAGACCCTTTACACAAACAGGAGCAAGCTGGAGAAGATAGCTAATGGTACTCACATCAAACTTTGAGGCTTGGGTAGGAGTCATAAAATCACAGCAATGTTATTTAAACATAAGCAAAACTATACATTCATTATAAATTTAAGGAATATATAAATAGATCGAAAAAACATATATGTGTTGAAAAAATGAGTTTATAATGTCCCTTTAATAAAAAATACCAAGACATAACATCTAGAATAAGTAGGCATCTCATATATTTATCATATGATAAAGGTCAATGCATATTGATTACTTGATTCAAATACAATAGCGCATCTTTAGGAATTAGATATGTAAAAAATTAAACACAACACAGTCATTATTTCTAAAAAAGGAAAATATTGTTGACAAACATATTAAACAAGATGGACTATATTCATGGATTTGCACTTGCCTCAAAATATCTTATGCAGGAAAACATATTACTTTCATTCGTTTATTCAACAGGACAGCCATCAAAAGAGATTTTTGTGTTCTTTATTATCTATGGTTCAACAATGTACATGATTCACACAATCCATACTCGACATGGTTTTAAACTTGTCTTCTCATTCACGAATGTGGGTTACGTGCAAATTCAAATATTGCGGGACTACGTAATATAATCAGACGTATTTTACACCTTGGCATGTGACATCTTAATTAATATGGCGCATCGTTGATCTCGTAAAAATGCCATCCAATCAAAGGCGCATCCTTGATCACGTAAAAACGCCATCCAATCAAAGGCGCATCCTTGATCGCGTAAAAATGCCATCCAATCAAAGGCGCATCCTTGATCGCGTAAAAATGCCATCCAATCAAAGGCGCATCCTTGATCGCGTAAAAACATCAGCCAATACAAGGACTCATTTGACAGCTTGGCATGTGATGTTTTAAGCAACATGGCGCATCCTTGATCGCGTAAAAACGTCAGCCAATACAAGGACTCATTTGACAGCTTGGCATGTGACGTCTTAAGCAACATGGCGCATCCGAGATCACGTAAAAACGTCAGCCAATACATGGACTCATTTGACAGCTTTGCATGTCAATAAGAAACGTATTTATATTTTCTAAACTAGTATGTGCTATATTGGTAGCTATGAATGTCACGCTAGATAATGTAATACTGTGAGATATGAAATAGAATCCATTGTTGAAACTAAGGATATATTTAATTAGAAGCAGAGGATTATTAACTATTTAGCAAGCAGGGTTGATTTTGTTACACTACTACAATAAGATATAAGTGAAATTGGAATACATGTGCTGTCAACATTCAAATAATAGTCTGTTTTTACAAATATTATATGTCCATGTTGATGTAAAAAGGACAAAAATACATTAGAAATGCATATCCATTCCTTAAGAATTGTGGTCAGCATCACTTAAAGGGACATAAAATACAAACAATTAAGTTTCAAGATTCACAGAGAGGATACTATTTACATCAAATTAAAAATGTACATAGATTATCTCATTGTATCAATCCTGGGATCATTTGTTAAAGATGCATCAATTCCCGAATAGTTTATAAATGAACACATGGATGTGCAAAAAACGAAAATATATATATTCAACCAGCAATATATATATAGAGAACTTCAGTTCTATGCTAATCATAATCTTGCAAATATAAACCTTTATGAAAATTATATCAAGAAAATTAATCAAATTAAATTTGAGATGTAAATATTAAATTTATTGACAATTGTATTATATTTATGAATCATGAAAGACCATTATTTGGTTTCATGTCCCTTTAAGGATTAACCACATAAACTATAGATTTCAATCAATGACATGAATTAAGAGGACAAATAATATTGGAATGACATGTATTTTATTATTATGTCATAAAACATAAAGAAACAAGATAACGTTACAAAAAAACATATTGCTAAATCAGCCCCATTGGAGCCATTTGACAAGGTGAAAGAGTTCATCACAGTCCTTGGAGGGAGTTGACAAAGGCCAACACAGCCCCATTGGAGCCATTTGACAAGGTGAAAGATGGCATCACAGTCCTTGGACGGCGTTGACAAGGGCCAACACAGCCCCATTGGAGCCATTGGACAAGGTGCCATAGTGCATCACAGTCCTTGGAGGGAGTTGACAAGGGCCAACACAGCCCCATTGGAGCCATTTGACAAGGTGAAAGAGTGCATCACAGTCATTGGAGGGAGTTGACAAGGGCCAACACAGCCCCATTGGAGCCATTTGACAAGGTGCCATAGTGCATCACAGTCCTTGGAGGGAGTTGACAAGGGCCAACACAGCCCAATTGGAGCCATTTGACAAGGTGAAAGAGTGCATCACAGTCATTGGAGGGAGTTGACAAGGGCCATCACAGCCCCATTGGAGCCATTTGACAAGGTGCCATAGTGCATCACAGTCCTTGGAGGGAGTTGACAAGGGCCAACACAGCCCATGGGAGCTATTTGACAAGGTGCCAAAGTGCATAACAGTCCTTTGAGGGAGTTGACAAGGGCTAACACAGCCCCATGGGAGCCATTTGACAAGGTGCCATAGTGCATCACAATCCTTGGATGTAGTTGACAAGGGCCAACACAACCCCATTGGAGCCATTTTACAAGGTGCCATAGTGCATCACAGTCCTTGGAGGGAGTTGACAAGGGCCAACACAGCCCCATTGGAGCCATTTGACAAGGTGAAAGAGTGCATCACAGTCCTTGGAGGGAGTTGACAAGGGGCAACACAGCCCCATGGGAGCTATTTGACAAGGTGCCATAGTGCATAACAGTCCTTTGAGGGAGTTGACAAGGGCCAACACAGCCCCATTGGAGACATTTGACAAGGTGAAAGAGTGCATCACAGTCCTTGGAGGGAGTTGACAAGGGCCAACACAGCCCCATTGGAGCCATTTGACAAGGTGCCATAGTGCATCACAGTCCTTGGAGGGAGTTGACAAGGGTCAACACAGCCCCATTGGAGCCATTTGACAAGGTGAAAGAGTTCATCACAGTCCTTGGAGGGAGTTGGCAAGGGCCAACACTGCCCCATTGGAGCCATTTGACAAGGTGAAAGAGTTCATCACAGTCCTTGGAGGGAGTTGACAAGGGCCAACACAGCCCCATTGGAGACATTTGACAAGGTGAAAGAGTGCATTACAGTCCTTGGAGGGAGTTGACAAGGGCCATCACAGCCCCATTGGAGCCATTTGACAAGGTGCCATAGTGCATCACAGTCCTTGTAGGGAGTTGACAAGGGCCAACACAGCCCCATGGGAGCTATTTGACAAGGTGCCATAGTGCATAACAGTCCTTTGAGGGAGTTGACAAGGGCCAACACAGCCCCATGGGAGTCATTTGACAAGGTGAAAGAGTGCAACAGGCACAACAAACAACAAAAAAAGGCCAAATGGCAACAATAAATAAAAGCAAAGTAACATGTGAACAGAAGATTCGTATCTGTGCCCTCGGAGCATCTCTGGATCCTCCACTTATGGGTCATCAGCATCACCCTCATCGTCCTGTGCATGTCCAACTACGGATTCAAGCATTGACTCTACATGCATCATATGTTGTAGAGTCGAACGCTGAACCCGCAGCCGGGCATGCATGGTGTCATGCATCCTTCCTAGAAACAGACTGTTCCTCAGCATGGCCTGCTCTAGATGTGCTATAGCCTCTAGCATCAGCCATGCTGAGTCACAACCTAAAATAAAGCAAAAAAAGAAAATTAATTATAATTACAGAACATAATAAAAAGAGAGCAAAGAGACATTGTAATAATAAAGACAAATCATTATTATAATTAAAAATTCTATCTATAAGATTTACACATTAAATATGTTCTTCAGATATAAACCATTAAAGGGACAGTTTACTCAAAAATGTTCTCCCCTTTAATTGGTTCACAATGATACACTTTACCTGCTTGAGTGCATTAAATTGTTTATAAGTATTTCCATTGTCCTTACATTGGCATTCGAAATAGTTTATTTAGCCTGTGGTATTCACACCTATCCTTACACCTTTTGGCCCTCGAGGCCATCTGTGTAAACACAGCAAGCAGAAGAAATTACACTCCTAGTGGGTTATAGAACAGATAAGGTACTAAAAAGTTAATCTTCTATTGTTCTATCCAAGTAGTGGTGAATGGTATATGGAGTGATATGTTATAATTTAAATTTAGAATGATGCTTACATCTGTGCCTGGGAAGGACGATCCAACACCCAGGACAATGAAGGTGGGGACTGGGGGGATTGAATGGGGAGGGATGGGATTGGGCTGGGGAGTGAAGGGGGGAGGGATGGGCTGCCGCACTGGGGTAGCCCATACAGCTGGGGAGTTAGGGGCCTGGTGAGTTGGGGGCTGCGCAGGTGGGGGAGCTGTACGGGTGGAAATATGAGGAGAGCGGTGAGGGGGGACAAAGGGGCATTTTTTGGAGGGACAGGACAGGAGTAATGGGAAGGGCCGGGAGTGGGTTCTACCTGGGTATGGTTCTGGGGAGGGGCTTCTACCTGGGGAGGGGCCTGGGGTGGGTCGGGAAGCTGATGCCCAGAAGTGGAAAGTCCATCTGAAATATATAATAAAAATATATTAACATCTCAAACATCATGAAATCAAATCAAGGCATTTAAACATGATTATGTTTTATGTATACTTAGAAGTGGTTTGGAATTCATAAACAATGATGACATAAGGATATGGTCTGCATCTAGGCACTCAGATGAATAGCAATGACTGTCTGTACAATCAGAAGATGATTATTGTGGTTTTGCATGGAATATGCATGTGACATCATGATGTCATTAATGACAAATCATACATAAATGAATGAAAAATACAAACATATGTTCATGCTGCATGATATAGAAAGGGGGGCAGTAGTGTATTGTACGAATAATGGAATAATAATTTTTAAAGTGCCAAAGACTTTGTTTTTCTTCCAGAGAATGTTTTAAAACAATAATACATGTTCGATACATGTTATATGGATTTGACATACCATCAGACTCCAAGGGAGCCACTTCCTCCTCTGTCTCACATGTTACATCAGTCTCTGTAAAACATAACATGTTGTGTACACGTTAAAATCAGATATTATAACATATGTTACTGTTGCTCAAGGACACACATCAATGTTGCATTAAAGATATACTGAACCAAAGTTAGGAATTCCATCATTTTGATGGAGCATACAAATGACATTAGATTTGTTATTCTCGATGAGTAATAATTACATTTTAGTGTCTGTATTTTTACAAATATCTCAAAAGCAGAGTACATGGAACATTTAAGAGTTCTCATGTGTGTATCACTTGATGATTGTTGTCTAAATTTATACTAAAAAGAAACATATGCTATCCATGTTCTGAAGCCCAAAGGTGTAGACTAAGAAGCTTTGAGATCTTAATCTTTCAAAATTAAAAATAAATAGATATATAATCAGAGGAGTAGATTATCTGTTTTATTCAAATGTAATGCTTCATCAGAATCTTGCTCATAATATTTATTACAAATACACCTTCAATGACATATGAATGAGTCAATGGACTTATCCAAAGCCTGCAAAGGCAGCTCATCGTCGGTGCTGGATCCCTCTGGGCTCCCCACAACAACTACATCTATTAATGATATATATATATATATATATATATATATATATATATATATATATATATATATATATATATATATATATATATATATATATATATATATAGATAGATAGATATATATATTACACAGTTTGGACATCACTAAATACAATCAGTATAGAATTTTCAAAAAAATATACTTAGAAATGTGAAGAATAGAGCACTAATAGTAACAATAAATGCATGAGTTAATCAAGGTGATTCTAAAGAAAATGATGTCTTAACATATGTTTAATTTCTTACTATATTAGACAGACAATTCATCTCATATGATTCTATTGCCTATCTAAATATACCTATTGATCAATACACACAAACAACACTTTGAATAACAACTGGTGACAAATCGAACCGAAGCCATGTGGCACATAAATTCATTTGTGCAATGTTCAGTTAATTTTTTTAGGACACAACACATATTGGTCACAATGCAAAACAGAAGTTATTATTAAAAATATGTAATCATGGTGCTGTTAGAGTAGACTTATATCTATAAAGTGAGTCCAAGAGTGAATATGTGATTTAGATATTAATATTGTTTCATCAAAACAATGTAAGGATGAATGAATATATTGATTATTAAAGGGACACTTACCACAATTTTTTAATTCATTGATTCAAATTGAACATTCAATTTTAAGCAAATTTAACATTTACTCCTATTATCAATTTGTCTGTGTTATCTTGCTTTATTTATGTAAAAAAAGAAGGCAGCTAAGCAATATTTTGGTTCATAAAATATTGGTTGTTTAATGTATTCACCAATCAGTGATAACAACCCAGGTTGTTTCCAAAAAATGGACCTGCATCTAAGCTTACATTCTTGCTTCTCAAATAAAGATACCAAGAGAATAACGAAAATATGATTATAGGAGTAAATGAGAAAGTTTATTAATATTGCATGCTCTATCTGAAGGACAACATAAATAATTGGTGTTCATTGTCCCTTTAATATTAAAATATCTTTATTTGACAATGTCGCTGTTAATGAATTGTTGAGTCCATATGTTGATGTAATGAATGTGATGGAGCATGCAATTACAATCAAATATGTAATTTAAGTATATCATCATGAATCTTTAATTATCCTTCTCTCTTAAAGGGACATGAAGCTCAAAATGTGTAATTGTATTTTTTTTTTTTTTCAAATCCAGCCTGTGATTAAAAAAAACCTTTCAAATAGACTTTCTTTGGTCTATTTTGCTTCATTGTCTTATAATTTTATTTTAAAGGAGCAACTATGTACTACTGGTATCTGAACACATGAGTTGAACCAATGAAAATAGGCAATTTTCTGCATCAAACAATCAGCCGGTTACTCCCAGTAATGCATTTCTGATCCTGAGCCGACCTAGATATGATTTTCTAATAAGGATAACAATAGACTAAAGCAATTTATATAATGTAAGCAAATTTGTAATTTGTGGTAAATCACGTGTCTAAATCCTAAAAGTGAAATGTTTGTTTTCATGTCCCTTTAATGATAAGAATAAACAAAAAACATATGAGATGTATATTTTTCTAATCTGCACATTTTCAAAAATGTGTTAGTGTTGTCTAAATGTATCCAAAAAATGTCAAGCACTACACAGGGGCAGAATATAAAATGGGCAGGAACCTAAGCTTAAATTAAAATGAAGATATCAAGAATAGAAGGGATATCTTCAAATACTCATAATTTTAGATTTGTATTACAATGTAATCCCAACTTTGATTCGTGATTCTTATTTTAAAATAACCAGAAAAGATAATTAGAGTATCCATATAAATATCGATCAATGTGAATGTATTATGTAATGTTATGTCCAGGTTTGTAAGACAAAGGTAAATTAATATGAGACATACCATGCTGTGATGAACCCTGGCTTGAGGTTCCAGCACCAACATCAAGATCTGTAAAATATTCAATGAGGATTGGATATCATTAATACAAATCAGGTCATGGAGACAAACAATCAGATTTTTCAATTCTAATTGACATAGTACAAATCTATTTGTATTCACATGAGTTCATTGTTTCCTCAATTAATGTCTAAATAAAGAGATCCTGTATTCTTATTTTCAATCTTTTATGTTGTTGACTGTAGCTTTAATTCATTTTGTGTCTTCTTGCATTCTCAACAATTGATAGAGATAGTTCATTGTTTATTTTGATCTTGCTAGTATAGCTTTTATAATGTAGAAGATTGTAAATAAGGATACTGTATTCTTCCCATATATACTAATTAACGTATACATTTGACTAACATGTCTAAAGCGATGCCAGTTACAGCTAACACATGTTCACGTGTGTGCGCAATTCTATCTTACGTGATCATTGTGCAATGATTCCAAGCGGAATTGCACATCCGTGATTTGACCAACATGTCTAAAGAGATGCCAGTTACAGCAAACACATGTTCACGTGTGTGCGCAATTCTATCTTACGTGATCATTGCGCAATGATTCCAAGCGGAATTGCGCATCCGTGATTTGACCAACATGTCTAAAGCGATGCCAGTTACAGCAAACACATGTTCACGTGTGTGCGCAATTCTATCTTTCCTGATCATTGCGCAATGATTCCAAGCGGAATTACGCATCCGTGATTCATAATTGATTTGGATTGGTGTGATGAGTATCATTTCTAAAGACTTCAAATCTATTTGCAATTGGGTGTATTACGAGATTACAATTGGATATTTGTTAATATTGAACAATAACAAATAATATTTAGAACTGTGTTATGATTCGATAGTCAATGTATGAAATGGCAGATGATAGGGATTTCACAGATGCGCAATTCCATTTTCGCTCTGTGACGCATATTCTGTAGAGTGCAAGAAACATCATTCCTATTTCATGTGTGACGAATCTAAATTCAGATATCTAAACATCATATGTAGCGTGTGTTGTGAGATCTATATAGGTTGAATATATGACTATATACACATTTCTTAAAAATCAAATAAAATATTAATATATTATATGAAGTCGGATATTTACCTGGTTCAGATTCTCTCTCCTCTTCTTCCAGGCCACCGGACTGGCCTCCGGGTCAGGACTTTCTGATCCAGCAGCTGGGAGGGAAGAAGAAGAAGCCGAGGAGCGAGATGTTCGAAATCTGCGGGGGACTCAGAGATTGAGGAGCTCGCATAAAGTCACCTCATAAGAGAGTAGGTAGAGTTTCCGTTGGGGCTTAGTTTTCTTGCCATCCTTCCGATGGGCTTGTACCCACTCCCTTATGAGGTCAACTTTTTTGTGCAGATGCAACCTCATATCCCCAAACCTCCGCATGATTTGATCCTGGCTCCTCTGGACGCCCAACACCAAATTAACCTCATTGGTGATAGACGCCAAGAGGGCCTCCTTAATGCTCTGCTTCGTCGACCTCTTCTTGTTCCCAAGCCGCTGAGGATAGAAGTTCTCGACGGTGTTGACCAGTGCAGCACTCTCCAACTTGGTGAACCTGGGAGACGTCATGCCTGCTAGTCCGAATATGAAATATATATATATATATATATATATATATATATATATATATATATAAACTGTATAAGTTTACCAGCAGGCATTAGAGAACTGACAAAGATGGCAACGTGTCATGGACTTTTATATGGTGAAGTAAACATGAGATGCATCATGGGACATGGTATCTGTACATCTGATTGGATACAATTTTGAAATTTTGTTATCATGTCTGTGAGACCATAATGACTCGTTATGTTTGTGTGATGAACTCTGATTGGTTGTTCCTTAATGTTTCATATCTTAGTAACTTCCATACACATACCTCCTGGGGGTGCTGTTACTACATTTTTCATGTAGACTTATTTGTAATTCATGGGACTGTTATGCGGATATGTGTGATGCAGATGTAATATACGTGATCCATTAAATATTAGTTGTTAAAAAAAAATTTGGAAATATAATCCAGTCACATTAGTAAATGTTTTACACATTTCAATGTTTAATATCGATCAGGTTCTTGAATACAAATAAGTTTTATTAATACAAATTTAACATTGTATGTATTTATTGTTTATTAAATAAATTTTGTGACTTATTGTGAAGTATTGACATTGCTCTATTAAATGTATTTATAATGCACATCGATTGTGTGCTATTGCGTGACATTAGAATCTAATTTTTAAAGATGCGAATCTCCTGTTGCAAGATACGTTTCCCACGCAATATTTCTGAAATGCGTAATTTCTGGTTATAATGTCCGGAACCTGGATAATCTGTTTATAAATGTTAAACTACACGTTTGTTTATTATTAGTAAATAAACCTTGAGCTTGTATTTGTCTGAACTGCTCACATCTGTTATTGGGGCAATGGCGTCTTTATTTTTAAAGGGACATTACACACAAATATTTTATTAAAATGATCCGGAGAGAGAATACATTTTTATACTTTAAAATGTAACTATCAATTTAGATTATTCTTTAAATATCCTTAACAGAAGAATTTGAAATGCACATGGTTGAGCCAATCACACAAGGCATCTCTGTGCATCCACCAATCTTCGGCTACTAAGCATATCTAGATATGGTTGTAAATGAAATAATATCAAAAGAATGAATTAAAATCGATGATAGAATTAAATGTTAATGTTTAAAATTATATTTTAATTATGAATCCAGAAAGAAGCGCTTTTTAATTACCGTCCCTTTCATGAGCTAATATGCAATCTTGAACTTGATCTAAATACATCTGTCTAAACATTGTAAATATGCATTGTTGGCCACCCACAATTAAGTAGATATTTCCCAGTAATGCTATGCTGATCATAAACCGATGCACAACCCTTTCTGAAACTTAGTATAAAATGAGAATCAAGCAGATTTGTATTACCTTCTGTATTGTTTGACCCACTGTGAATTAAATATCTTCTAATGGCTGTATTTATCCAGCTTTACGTTAAAGGGACATTAAGCTATATGTTTTTAACTGATTTACATGGATAATACAATGTTAAAACAATGTCATATTTATTTTGATTATCTCATTAGTTTTTTCAATTGATATTCTTGCCTGAAAACCATATCTAGATAGGCTCTGTTGCTGCTGATTGTTGGTTGCACATAGATGCCTTATGTCATTGTCTAACCAATGTGCATTGTTATTTCTTTAACAAAGGATATCTAAAGACTGAATATAATTAGATAATAAAAGTACATTTAATTTTTTTTAAAAAAAAAGATTTGTAATATCTCTGATTCACTAAATGAAATATTTTTTGAATGTCCCTTTAAGGACAAAACCATTAGGAATATGTGGATTTAACATTGTAGAAATAAACTAAAGGGGAATGAAAATACATATAGATATGTGATATCTATCCAACAGGTAAGGAGTATAATTGCTAGAAGTTATCTTTTGATATATCTATAGTTAACTGACCCTTCAAATTACTCCACTAGAACTGAAAAGTAATCAATATGGCATACAATAACTAGCTTGGAATAAATATGAAATTAACTTACTTTTCATTTACAGATCATTTAAAACATATTACCTAAAAAATAATTAAAGCTGAATAACCGATATTTAGTGTAATAATGTTTTTGGATACATAAGGAAGATTACAGATATTAGAATGTAAATCTAACATTCAACTACACTGTCACTTTAATGTAAGTTAAACACTTTAATTTCTTTAAAGTGAAATGAACAAAATTGTTCTGTATAATTTTGACTACATATCCTCGTCATAAACATTTTATGATTTTAACATCTATAAATCACACAATAAAAGCATAGATAGATGTATTTAACTAAAAATTGAAATTTTGAAGATACTTGACTTTAACATTATCAGAATAAGATGTGTTGCTATTTTTCATTCAATAAATTAACCCAAATTATTATATTTGATATCAGGCATGTGCTTGTCAAATAGATTACTTTAACAGTCATGGGAGTAATATTTTGTTTACTTGTCAAAATATTAGATGCATATATTTCTTCTTATCTTTCTGTGATATAGATATGTCTCTAAGAATATGTTTTTTTTTTAAAAAATAATGAAATATATATAGTATGAAAATAAATTTATTGACAATAAAAAAATAAAAAAAGGTAATTTGTCACAGATGAAACTCTGAAAAAGAAAGCAGACAAATATTAAACACAGTCATTTCCTGAACACGTCTTAAAATATTCATTAAATCTAATAATTGTTAAATCATCTTGTGTCTATCCTCTAACATGTATTTTTTTTATTGATATTAAAAACAGGTTCATACATGAAATCTATAGCTATCCATAATTTTAAATTAATACCATTATATTGTCTAATCAATCTTAGAATTAAATGTTAGCATTTAAAATTTGACAAAATAATGCACATCACATTGTTAAAATATATTTATATTGTATGAGGAACAGAATTGAATGCAATATTTCATGTCCCTTCAAATAATATACCTCGATATCAACTATAAAATGTATCTCTTTGTCTGATTGGTCAGAATCTGAGTCCTCTCTAGCACAAAGTAGGGGTACTGTATCTAAAATAAACATATTCTAATATAGGACATGTATCTATTCCTAATTCTTTTAACATTCTTCCTCCTGTATTTCTTAAATAGCATGCATTGTGCAAACTAACCTGGATGTATGGTCTTTGAAAGGCAATTAATTATCTTCAATTATAACAGTTTATCTTCATTAGGTGTCTTATTCATCATTTTCAAAATAGAGGATTGTGAAATACCATCAATAAAAATAAAAATATAAGTGTCTCCAATAGGATGCTGTAATGTTCTGGTGTACATGCGCTCAGGACACAGACCCTCGGGGTAGTGGTAGGGATTTGAAAACACCGATCCCTGACCCGGGGAAGAGTATCCTGGACGTGGATAGATTATATTCTGTGATTCATAGTTGCTAGAAGTTATTGTAGAATAAATGGAGAGTGCAACATTTGTATACAATATATTCTGGCTTCACTGTGACTTATAGTTAGTTAATAGGAGTAGCTGCAGGAATCAATGAGAGAAAAATATAGCAATGTGGAATGATCAGGCTTCAGAGTAAACTGGTAGAAGATTGACACTTAGATGTAAACTAAGGTTTGTTGCAGGTTCACAGTACACAATATTATATAGAGCTGTATGTCAGAATTAAGCAGAGCAGCACAGGTGATAGACAAGTTGCAAGTTTTAGGCATTAATTACTGTTTGTGCATATATATGCAAACTAAGGTTTGGTGCAGGTTCACAGTACATAATATTATATGTAGCTGTATGTCAGTAATAAGCAGAGCAGAACAGGTGATAGGTGTCATGCATATACCTTTAAGGAGATTGATCACCTGGTTACATCATGCCTATAAAGCCTCACCTTTCCCATAATTCATTGCTTGGTAATTTGAATCCTTGCTAGATACACTAGCTGCTCTTTTGCCCAGCCGTTACCTGAATTGAGGATTATCCTTTTGTGTCTTTTTCTCTCATTACGGATACAACATATCATATCTTGCTAATACTGTGAGTATTGTGGGACTTCCACTCAGAAGACTATTTTAAAACAAACTGCATAATTCTACAAATGTGTTACTACGAGCTAAAGGGATCATTCTAAACTTGTTTGCAATGTTACCTGTATAACGTCATTACAGCTAACCCCCTGGTTCAGCTTCACGGCTTTTAGTTGCCGCTACCACTGTTGTTCAGTCTCACTATTTTCTTTCAGTGTAGAGCCGGATCTACTTTTCTGTGTTTGCGGTCACACAGCCCGCTCTCTTCACTCTCTCTCAGACCAACACCGGAGCATAACGTTCCTCTCACTCCCTCTTGATCCGTTCAGGTCTCCAAGTATTTAATTTATTAAAAGTAAGTACCGGTCTTACAGTTATTCCTATCAGTCTGGTATATATATTTAGACTTAAGTTTATGTGTACACATTGGTTAACGGTACTAGAAATAATTACCTTTACAGTGTAACTTATCATTGTAACAATTGTTGCTGTTAACTAGTGTGCTGCCAGAAGTGATTTAATCGACTAGTTCATAAAACACTTCTAAAACACTATTTATATATTAATTGCTTGCTTCACATTTCTGGATTATTTCAGTGATATTTCAGATCTGAATCAAGCTACAAAAAACATATTATGAAGGCATAAATATATTATGTTAACCAAGTTTCTTTGTATCTCTCATCTGCAAAAATAGATCCAACACTGCTGTTTAGCATTACATATTACCAAGCCCCAAATGGATCCTGCAGATATCACAACACACATACAAAACCTTTCACAGAGAGTTGACCAATTAGGCCAAGGTTTAAGGGAATTGCAGATACAAAATGAAACATTGAGAACAGTAATTAAAGATACTGTAACTACAAAATCTGCTACTACAGATTCACACTCTGAACCCCTTGTAAGCTTCCCAGACAAGTTTTATGGGGATAGAACTCAATTTCATAGTTTTACAAATGTATGTTATTTACTATTTGATTTAAAACCCAGATCTTATTATAATGACAGACAAAAGGTTCTCACAGTTATTTCTTTCTTACGTGCTGAACCAAGAGCCTGGGCAAATACATTTTATGAGACGAATGACCCTATTCTAAATTCATTAGACTCCTTTTTTGCAGCCATGGCAAATTTGTATGATGATCGGCAAAAACAATTAACCGCTGAAAATAATTTGCGTTCATCAAAACAATTAAAAAGGCCAGTAGAGGAGTACATTTCAGATTTCAAAAGATGGGCTATGGATAGTGAATGGAACAATATAAGTTTAAAAAAACAATTTCGTTTAGGCTTGTCTGAAGCTTTAAAAGACGAGTTAGCTAGAACAGAGCTCCCTGAAACTTTAAAAAACCTTATGACACTATAAATATCAATTGATAGGAGATTGAGAGAGAGGAAAAAAAAGAGAGGGGGATAGTAGACATACCGAAACATAAACAGTATATACCCACACAAAAATCCTCAGAAGAACCAATGGACATTGGTGCGGTTAGAGGACCACTTACACCAGAAGAAAAGGCCAGAAGGAAGTTGAACAATCTATACCTGTATTGCGGATCAAAAGCACATGGATTGAAAGACTGCCCTAATCTCTTAAAGAATAAAAGAGGTAAAATACACCAGAAGTATTCTATGTTCAATTCTCATATTGCTACTTCCCATTACTGTTCTCTTTCTGTTATTTTACAGTGGGACCATCATCAGATTAAAGTTCAAACCATCATTGATTCTGGCGCATCTGGTGCTTTCATTGATTGTTCTGTTGTTAACATTAATAAAATACCCACTATAAAAAAATCTTCTCCTGTTGTTTTGCGGGTTTTTGATGGCACTTCCTCCTCATATGGACCTATCACTACACATACCATACCACTTCTTGTTTCGACTCATGAAGGGCATAGTGAGTATTTATCCTTTGATGTTACTACCTCACCTCTATTTCCTATAGTACTAGGGTTGAATTGGTTACGCATACATCAACCCCACATACAATGGTCTGATCTATCACTCACATTTCCTTCACAATATTGTAAACAGCATTGTTATTCACACTGTAATTTATCACTAACTAATACTGAGACTGTTCCTAAAATATATCATGACTATCTTGATGTGTTTGACAAAAAAGAAGGAGTTATGACTGTCCAATTGAACTCCTCCCTGGTTCTCCAATTCCAGTTGGACGTATTTACCCTCTCTCACAACCTGAGTTAAAAGATTTAAAACAATATCTTGATGAAAACCTCAAAAAAGGTTTTATTACACCCTCAACCTCTCCAGCAGGGGTTGGGATGTTCTTTGTTCGGAACAAAGATGACACACTAAGACCTACCATAGATTACAGGGCTCTGAATAAACTTACTAGAAAAAACAGGTACCCCCTCCCACTTATTCCTGAATTTCTGGAAAGACTATACTCTGCTAAAATATATACCAATTTAGATCTCAGAGGTGCCTACAATTTGGTTAGGATACGTAGTGGGGATGAATGGTTAACAGCGTTCCGTACCAGGTATGGCTTATTTGAGTACAGGGTCATGCCCTTCGGCCTTTGTAATGCCCCTGCTACCTTTCAGTTTTTCGTTAACGATATTTTCCATGACCTCCTAGATGTATATATGATCATCTACCTAGATGATATCTTGATCTATTCACAAACTTTAGATCAACATATTCAACATGTCAGGACTGTGTTGGAGAGGTTAAGAAGGCATCAATTATTCGCAAAGCCCGAGAAGTGTTTATTCCATGTCACAGAATTGTCCTTTCTTGGTTATCGGATTAGTCCGCAAGGTATTAAAATGCAAGATGACAAGGTGTCCACCATCACCAATTGGCCAACACCCAAATCTAAAAAACATGTTCAAAAATTTCTTGGATTTTCTAATTTTTATAGGAAATTCATCAGTGGATTTTCCTCCATTGTGAAACCACTCACTAGATTAACAGGGAAAAATACAAAATTCATTTGGACCACTGAAGCTGAAGACGCTTTTCAGTCATTAAAAAACAAATTTACTACTGCACCTATATTGCACTATATTGTCATATTGATAGTCAAGTTTAAGGCATCAATTACTGTTTGTGCATATATTGGAGAATCACATGAAAGCTTTTAACTGAACACATAGATGCAGAGTTCTGAATATGTTAACATATTTGTAGAAGGATATTTCAGCTATGACAACTTGTAGCAGAGAATAGTTATAAAGTTCTGAGTAAGATGCTGTTGTAATGATTAGAGAGTGATGATATCCAAAAGTATACTTGATTTATAATAAAGTTCAGAGTTTGTTAAGTAGCAGTGTCCAGGTAACAAAATGGAATTATTTTGATACTTGCAATTTGATGATTTTAAGCAGAGGAAATAGGGAAAGCTGAAGCTTGAATAAGTTGGTAGAATTCATGCAGGATCAGCCACAGACCTCAGTTGCTTTCAGGAACACAACTTCAAAGTTAATGCAAAGCACATTAGACCCGAGAAGGCTTAAAAAGAGGCTGAGGGAATCAGGTGCATGAATGATTAATCAGGCAGGCAAGCTGAATGCAAATACTGCCCAAAACCAGCATGAGTGTCAGAATCAGTGAAAGCAGTCTTAAAAGGATAGTGACATTAGGCTGAGATATGTTACAGATGCATCCACAGTCTTAGTCCATAAAATTGTTGCCACTTACCATGTGAACGTGTCTTTGTATGGTTTTCAAGGTCAGCACATTTGAAAGACAATGCCAGACATGATCACATTGGTATTCATCACTTTCAATCTGGGATTCTTCACTTTCAGTCTGGTATACTTCACTTTCAGTCTTGAATTCTTCACTTTCAGTCTGGAATTCTTCACTTTCAGTCTTTAGATGAAGTCATTTCCCTAATGGCAGAAAAAGTGAAAAAAAAATTAATAGAAGTGTGTGAATTAGTTCTGCACCCACCCCATTCTGAAACTATTTATATCACTAGCTTACTAAGCATGTGTAGCATCTTGTGTTATGTTCTATCAATCAAGTGTGAAGATGAGTCATACATTGTGCAGACCTAACCTCTGATGTGTGACTTTGAATATGACTTTGAAGCATATAGTCTTGCTAGAGGATCCCTTTCTGAGTATCCAAAAATCTAATAATGTGTAAACTAAATACTACTTTTTAAAATGTATGCCATATGATGGCTGATTGTGCAAAATTCCCGCCAGCCACAGTCCATACATTATTTATACTTACCAGCTGATGTTGTCGTTAAAAACCAGGTGGCGAAGTCGTTACAGGACCCAATGCCAGAAGCATCACCTATAATAATCAAAATAAATTGTTATAAGCATTTTATGAACAATACTAACATGTTTGCACAATTCTCTCCTTCTCATTTCCCTAGAATTCACACATATTCGCAATGCTCCTATATAACTTCTAGTATTTACCGTCTGAAGTGGCGGTTGATGATGTTTGCTCTGACATTGAGCCCCTCTAGAACAGGGTCATCCTCCTCATCTTGGAGGAAGTGTTGGGGCACCTGGACGGCCTGCAGCATCCCAGCTCGCTGTGCAATGTTATGCAGGACGCTGCAGGCTATAACGATCTTTGCCACCTTACTAGGGCTGTATTGGAGGGCTCCTCCAGACCTGTCCAGGCATCTTAGTCTCATTTTGAGGAGCCCAAACATCCTCTCCACTACAGCCCTAGCCCGCTTGTGCACCCTATTATAGCACTCCTGGGCCTCGCCGGTGGGGTTACGCAACGGCGTAATGAGCCAAGGCTGGCTCATGTAACCAGAATCACCTTTAAATAATGAACATAACAAAATGACAAATATTAAAAATATCGTTCAAATTATTATATTAAAATACAATTCATTTGTGTACCCGAAAATCCCCTAAAATAAACAATTTAATTGAATTGAAAAAGAATTATATGTTTAAATCGCATTCTTTATCTGCACATTTAAGCTAAGACATGCTACATATCTGTTTGGAGCTAAAACTAGACATTTGCGTAAAGAGACAATGACATGGTTAAAGCGCATTCTATAAATGCCCATTTAAGCTAAGACATGCTACATATGCGTATTCCGCATAAAGCAGACTTTTGCTAAAAGAGAAAGAAATGGTTAAATTGCATCCTAGAGCTGCTCATTTAAGATGACATGCTACATATCTGTTTAGAGCTAAAACTAGACATTTGCGCAAAGAGACAATGACATGGTTAAATTGCATTCTCTATCTGCACATTTAAGCTAAGACATGCTACATATCTGTTTGGAGCTAAAACTAGACATTTGCGGAAAGAGACAATAACATGGTTAAATTGCATTCTCTATCTGCACATTTAAGCTAAGACATGCTACATATCTGTTTGGAGCTAAAACTAGACATTTGCGGAAAGAGACAATAACATGGTTAAATAGCATTCTCTATCTGCATATTTAAGCTAAGACATGCTACATATCTGCTTGGAGCTAAAACTAGACATTTGTGGAAAGAGACAATGACATGGTTAAAGCGCATTCTATAAATGCCCATTTAAGCTAAGACATGCTACATATGCGCGCATAAAGCAGACTTTTGCTAAAAGAGAAAGAAATGGTTAAATTGCATTCTAGAGCTGCCAATTTAAGCTAAGACATGCTACATATCTGTTTAGAGCTAAAACTAGACATTTGCGGAAAGAGACAATGACATGGTTAAATTGCATTTTCTATCTGCACATTTAAGTTAAGACATGCTACATATCTGTTTGGAGCTAAAACTAGACATTTGCTGAAAGACAATTAAATGGTTAAAGCGCATCCTATACCTGCACATTTTGCACATTACACAAACAACTGTTTTTTAAGACTACAGTGGCAATTGTCTAACTAATTAACCATGTTGTGCACAAGTACTCACCAACGAGCCACCCAGGGGGAAACTGTCTACCCTCAAACTGCCGCCACAGGGACGACTGTCTGAGGATGCGGGCATCATGACAAGCCCCGCCGAAATTCGCACACACCTGCATAATCCGCATCCGTGCGTCACAAACAAACTGCACGTTGAGACTATGGAAGTGTTTGCGATTTTGGAAGGGCAAGTCATGTTGTGGAGCATGCAGCGCAATGTGGGTGCAATCTATTGCTCCCAAGACATTGGGCATTCAAGCTATTGCAAAGAATTCCCTCTTCAGGCGCCTCCAATCACCATCATTTTGAGGGAATCCTATGTAATGCTTACTGACTCGTACCATGGCATCCAGAAAGTTGTCAAAAACCACAGAGAAGGTACCCTGAGCAAGCCAATGCAGGTACCCCTCTCCAGATTGAAAACTCAGGATGTGTATGCAACTTAGCATCTTGGTCATACCAGGGATTGCAGTACGCATACGTCTACGTGGCTCCATATGACGTTTAAGAACATCGTAAAGGCCAATGAGCTGTTCGCGATTGAGCCTATACTTGTCAAAAACCTTGAAGTCACTCATGTTATCGAAGTTGGGCCTCACCCTTTCAACACGAGGACCTCTAACCAAACAAGCCCTTTGTCTCTCTTGGAGATGCCGAGCCCGCCTGATTCTATTGACCACTACTCATGCAACAGCACCAGCAGCATCTAACTGAGCATTATCCATATTTGCCAAGCTAAGCAGCACAAAGCCATACAGCAGAGCAAACACACAAGGAGTAACAAGGTATACAAAAACACAAAAGCGATTTGATACAATGTCGATCACAAGGGACGCTTTGGCCATGTTGTTTGGGGGATTTATAGTGCAATATGTCCAATGGTAGTGAGTTCGTAATGATTGCTGATTGTATTCACTTGATTGTATGTGAGCAGCGTGAATGCTTTCAAAGTGGGCGTTTTTTTTAGTTGTTTGCTGAAATTTTGTTTTCCCCCAATGAATCGCAATGAGAAAGTGTAAAATATAACATATACAGTGCATCTTCGTAATGTTTGTTCATATGCGTAATAAATACTTAATAAACGCGATGTTATAGTAAAAAGCACGGGTTCACGCTAACATGAATGAAAGTGCATACTTGTGTATAATGGTATAGAATCTGATCGATCAATGTTGCTGCAATATTGTTTGTTAACGATAAAGTAACAGCTGACATCTATAATATTGTATATATAAGTGATTGGCGAGATGTCAATATTTTACGCGTCCCATTAAATTTGCAATAATAATAATAAAGATCTTCCGGCTGACATCTCTAGTATTGTATATATAAGTGATTTGCGAGATGTCAATATTTTACGCATCCCATTAAAATCGCAAAAATAATGAAGATCTTCCGGCTGACATCTCTAGTATTGTATATATAAGTGATTTGCGAGATGTCAATATTTTACGCATCCCATTAAAATCACAATAATAATGAAGATCTTCCGGCTGACATCTGTAATATCCTATATAATAAAAGGCCAAGTGTGTTTGTCCGAAGCTGTCATGCGCAGTAGAGACTGCGCGAGAGGCAGGGCTGGATTTACATCTCAGGTGCCTGTAGGCACAAAAATCTGAGGCGCACCCCCCCCCCAAAAAAAAAGTGAAAAAAAATGA
Source organism: Bombina bombina (assembly GCF_027579735.1). Lineage (NCBI taxonomy): Eukaryota > Metazoa > Chordata > Amphibia > Anura > Bombinatoridae > Bombina > Bombina bombina. The sequence continues at coordinate 754,090,457 of NC_069499.1, read as the reverse complement.
GGATTTTTTTAATTATTATTTAGGACAACTAAAAATAAATATTAGATGTAAAACATTAAAGCCAATACATTAGATCAGCTTATCTGATTCAACAAATACTTTAATAAAGCTGACTTTCAATTTTAAAATCAATTTGTCCAAAAAAAAGGCAGCAAAAGCAATCTTTTAGAGTAAATAAAAAACAAATTGCAATACAATTTAAACCACATGCCCTTTTATGGAGATACACAAACTAACACACACACACACACACCTATTATACAATATTTGTTGTAATGGAAGCTACACCAATAATCAATACACACTTAAAGGGACATTAAACCCCCAAAAAATCTTTCAAGATTCAGATAGAGAATACAATTTTAAACAGCATTCCCATTTACTTATTTTATCTAATTTGCTTCATTCTTTAGATATTCTTTGCTGGAGAAATAGCAATGCACAGGGTTGAGCCAATCACATGAGGCATATACGTGCAGCCACTAATCAGCAGCTACTAAGGCTATCTAGATATGCTTTTCAACAAAGGATCTCAAGAGAATGAAGCACATTAGATAATAGTAGAATAAATTGGAAAGTTGTTTTCAATTGTATTCTCTATCTGAATCATGAAAGAATAATTTTGGGTTTATGTCCCTTTAACTTAACTCAAATGGCCATACAATTGAAAACCGTTATCAAAAATGGATGGAAATTGTCAGTGTGATCTATATGCTGTCTTTTGTATTTCCTAAAATTCTTATTATTCATTAAAAAAATATGTTTTTTATTGGAGCAATATCTACAAAACACATTTAAACACTTTCATGGTAAATGAGAAATCACACAACAAATCCTGTGATATGCTATTGATCAACATTAAATATACAGTCTGTTCTGCACAGTCTTCCTTTTTGGGAACTCACTTGAAAAAGTGACCCATACTGCATCAGTAACAAGAAGAACACAATGTAATGAGCAGTAATCATATTGTATTAAATGACCAAGAGAAGTGCAACTGTACATAATGTATATGATCTCATGGCTACCCTGATCTAATGCCAGTACACTATCTGCGCTACAACAACAGCAATAATATACTTGTGCACTTACTTGCGTTCTCTGTTGAAGTTGTCACAGAGATTTCTGTCTCCACTGACTGTGTGTGTGCCTGGATCTCATGCTGCAAGCCTTATCTCTTGTTTAAACTTATTAACCTAAACCCAGCCTGTTATCTAGTTAACTCATTATGTGAAATGCTGTGTAAATTGTGCTACAATGAACAATAACATTAGCACACTAGAAGAAAGCTCAGCTACCTCTGTGGAGTGGGACTGGACAGTCTGTGCAGTGAGCAACCAGGCTAGCTAGTCCTATCCTGCCTTGCTGCTGCCTGCCGACTGTAGTGAGTGCTGCCAGTCGCCTAACCTAACTACTTCTTGCTGCGGCGCCCTCAGACTCTGGCCTCCCGAGTCCCCAAGCAAGCTCAGCCCGCTGCTGCTTCCCTCTCTCACAGTCTCCTGTCTCACTATTCCCGCGCGTGCGGCTGCGTGCAATGAGACAGGAAGCTGGGAGTGGTTGGACTAGGAAGTGATGAGTGAGTGTCAGGGCGACCCGGGAGCGGCAGCCAAGAGGGAGACAGAAGTTTGCAGTGTAGACTGTCACTCAAGTCACATGAGGCCCCTGTTCCTCCAACCCGGCCCCAGCACACCGGATCAATAGCTTGTTTTGCCAGCGCAGCGGCACATTTATTTTACTGAAATAAAATTTGAAAAAATATATACAGTATTTAAAAAAAAAAAAAAAAAAATACACTGACTCTTGTGGCGCCCCTGCTGCAATGCGCCTGTAGGCACATGCCTACTGTGCCTAATGGCAAATCCGGCCCTGGCGAGAGGGCAAACTAACCTGGCGTGGTGGAGTGGGCGTGGCCGGGCGGGTGCGGAGTGGGCGTGGCCTGGCGGGTGTGACATGGGCGTGTCCGGACAGGTGTGACATGGGCGTGACCGGGCGGGTGCGACATGGGCATGGGCAGGCGTGATGCGGACGGGGCCAGATACCGGCTGCTAAGAGTCTAAAGACAGAGAGCTCTAAAGAGGGGGGATAGAGAGAGGGAGAGAGAGAAAGCAAACGAGAGAGGGGGAGAGAGACAGCAAAAGAGAGAGGGGGAGAGAGACAGCAAAAGAGAGGGGGGAGAGAGACAGCAAAAGAGAGGGGGGGAGAGAGACAGCAAAAGAGAGGGGGGGAGAGAGACAGCAAAAGAGAGGGGGGAGAGAGAGCAAAAGAGAGCGACAGCAAAAGAGAGTGGGAGAGAGACAGCAAAAGAGAGCGGGAGAGAGACAGCAAAAGAGAGGGGGAGAGAGCGCATAAGAGAGGAAGAGAGAGCGCATAAGAGAGGGAGAGAGAGCGCAAAAGAGAGGGAGAGAGAGCGCAAAAGAGAGGGGGAGAGAGACAGCAAAAACAGAGGGGGAGAGAGACAGCAAAAGAGAGGGGGAGAGAGAGACAGCAAAAGAGAGGAGAGAGAGAGCAAACTAGAGGAGAGAGCGCAAATGAGAGGGGGGGAGAGAGAGAGCAAAAGAGAGGGAGAGAGACAGCAAAAGAGGGGGAGAGAGAGCAAAAGAGAGGGAGAGAGACAGCAAAAGAGGGGGAGAGAGAGCAAAAGAGAGGGGGGAGAGAGAGAAAGGAGGGAGAGAGAGAGCAAAAGAGAGGGGGGAAAGAGAGAGAGCGAAAGAGAGGGGGAGAGAGAGCAAAAGAGAGGGGGGAGAGAGAGAGAGAGAGAGAGTAAAAGAGAGGGGGGAGAGAGAGAGTAAAAGAGAGGGGAGAGAGAGAGCAAAAGAGAGGGGAGAAAGAGAGAGCAAAAGAGAGGGGAGAAAGAGAGAGCAAAAGAGAAAGGGGATAGAGAGAGAGCAAGGGGTGGGACCGCTGTACTGCAAAAAATGGCCCGTGTAAACGGCTTTAGGACTAGTTGGATATATATAAGTGATTTCAATATTGTACGCGTCCCATTAAAATCGCAATAATAATGATGTTCCAAACTCTCCTTTACGTATATGTAGTATTGATTGAAAAACTTCTGAAAGGGGCGGTACAGTCCTAAAGCTGTAATGTGTATGGTTGAAGCTTCTAATTACGTCATCATATTAGCAACCTGCCTGTCTAGTTAGCAAATCCTCATTTTGTTGTTGTATTTTACTACATTTTTATTGGGTGATGATTAAAATATAAATGTGTGCTTTGTGATTGAGTGATGCGTGTTATGTACATCTAGTATATATTGTGATTCTCTCCCACATATGCTGACTTCTATAAAGCAGTATAGCATTGTTGTTCCTTCCCAAAAAGTGACAGCTGTAATCTGTTCTAAAGATGGTCTTATTGTACGTATTTCCTAATGTTATATTCTGAGTGAATCGTGATGTTAAAGGGACAGTAAAATCCATATTTTATGTTTCATGATTCATAGTGAGAATCTAATCAGTTTTTTTGGCCATAATATCAATGCACATGTATGAGTGAATGAGAAAAGTAATATATGTGCATCCATTAATGACCATGTGTTAAGCCTATGTAGATATGCTGTTCATGCAAGCGTATGAGTTGAATAAATGAAATGCTATAATAGAGGTAAATGAGACGTGTTTTCAATTGTCTACTGTTTGTGAATAATGAAATGTTTAAATTATTTTTCTGTCCGTTTAAATCTTATGTAATTTTTCTAACCGATATCGTACTGGTGATTTGTAATTGATGTAATGTAAATTTATATAACAATTTGATGTTGTAATGAATTTCACAGAAGTAAAAGCCATAACTCCATAGGGAAATAGTAATTTCTTGATCTATTTGTCATAGCGGGACTAACGCAAGAAAGAATGAGTTAGTTTCACAATTTTAACACTGGTATTACGAGTTTTCTTGTCTACATATTTTCCGTGCATTAGGTAAATCTGCCTGTCGCGTGCATGAGCACGTCTTCCCCATAGAAGTCAATGGAGGAGAAAAATGTGTGTAGAAATAAAATCCAAGACTTGTTTTGAGCGTAAAGTGAGTGACGTCATGTTCTTGTGTGAAAAAGTAGCTAAATCGTGTTAAATTACTAATAAAAAATTTATTTGTGTATGTAATGCGCTGTATTTTGTTTGTATGTATCGATTAGTGTATGTATGTGATAATATTAGTAGTTAGATATAGCTATATGAGTGTCTGTCTATGTAAGTCAATGGAAAATGGTTTTCTATGGCTTTTTTTTCAAACACCCGAGATCTCTTAACTTTGATCCGTTCTATTTTGACCATAAAATATGAAATCTTAAAAATAAATATAGTGTAGTGTTTGTATGAGTGTAAGTGTAGTTTGTGTAATGTTATTTTTGTGATTCGTGGATGTTTTTGTTCACGGTATATGTTAACTACTGGGTCTGGGTTGACGTTAATGATTTCAGCGGAGATGGATATTTTTGTGGCGTTACGGAAATTCGTAATACCAGCGGGCGTTAAAAAGCAGCGTTAGGACCGGCCAACGCTGCTTTTTGACCCTAATGCAAAACTTGTAATCTAGGTGATAGTTCCCATTGAGCACAATGTAAAGGCACTTTTCAGTGCCGTATTTTTACTACCACCCCACTCCCGCCAACTTTAGCCCCAAAATACTGCCTAGAGCAGTTATTTTATTGTAATGGCTGATTAATTATTGTGTGTGCGCCCGTTTGCAGTTCGCGATAATTTAGCTCTCCACTTGTAATCTAGCCCTTTATCTTGTCATTTTTAATATACATTTTTATTGAACAATATAGGTATACAACACTACATTGTGGTGTTTTGGGAAGAAATTATGCAAAATGTAGAACAATAAAATGTGTGTTTTTAAATATTTAGGAAATAATTACTCACACGCTGCTATTTATTTATTTACTATGTACACAAGTGTTTCTAAACCTTTTAGTAGCAAGTATATTTTTGTGCTAAGTACCCCAACTGCAACAAGTAAATATAATTAGGTTAGAAAATAAGAGGCAATCATGCATACAGAGATGTAACTTGAAATCACTGGACCCCCGGGCAAACTCTATGGCAGGGCCCCCCTCATTTGAACAGCATCCCTTCCAAAGCACACATACATATACACACATAAACATATATTCATAGTAAAATAGCTGATTAGGAAGATTCCATTGAAAGTGTGATCATTTAGTGAGCAATATCTACTACTACAAATCATTTAAGGCATCTCCATGGATTACAAATTACAAAACAGTAGCTATAGATGCTAAATGCTATAGAGCAACTTGAAGACAGGGTTAAAAAAAAACATTGCATGCATTGTCTGTCTGGCCTCACTCACCTCCATTTGCAGAGATAACAGCCCACAGGAAAGTTAGAATATCTGGAATGTGACCTGACCCTTGACCTTCACAAGCTGCACCTGCCACTCCTGTAATTATGCTCCAGGATAAATATCTCAGAATGTGACACGTATGCATACCTCAGTATGTGACACACTGATATCAGATATATATTTTCTGTTTTCAGGCATTTATTTTACAACTAAATTTTACTAAATACAGCAAATGATTGTTAGTATTAAAATAACAAATTATATAAAAAAGCAATTTATAGAGAAAGCACCCACCTATATCTGGCACATTTCCTTTGACAAGCTTTATATCGTATTTCTTAATTACAGTTTTCAAATGTCATTAACAGGTCAGATTCTTAGGATAAGCAGTTGACCAGCCCAGTGAGGGAAATGCAGTCTGGCCTGTTAGGGGGGCTGGAGGGCAAAACTGAAAAATACTGATTGTTTTTTTTTGGGGGGGGGTTTTTTGGAAAAAAGAAAAGTTTATTAGTATTCTATATCCTATACAAACAAAAAAAATTGTTTCAACAGAACAAATCCAACAAAATATCATACATATTTGTCTTCATATATACTACATTAATTCCATCAGTTCAGATTCTAACATAGGGTGTATTTGTCTTGATATAGTATCTTTCCTGATTTACCACCAAGGGTAAATTAATAATCCCATCTCTCCTTTCCACTTTTAACTCTCAACAAGGAAAAAAAAAACTCTCATTTGTAACCACAGGAGCAAATGATTACACTTCTCAAAATTTCTATACGGAGTGCATAACATTCAAAATAACACTTATCCAGCCAGGTTTACTCCCCCAACAAAGAAGGGAAGGAAAAAAAAAACAAAAAAAAACAGGGGGTATTCCCTCCCTTTCCTCTCCTCTCCTCCCCCAGAGCTTTCCCCGCCATCCCCCCACCCCCCCCCAGTATAGATCAATTGTCCTACTCAAATAGCCATTCTCCTCTAAGTCTACCATTTTCTATGTATACTGTATTTTCAAAATTTTTAATTATTCGTTTTTGTTCTTCTAGGTCTTGGGTTTTAACCCACTTCCCCCATTTATCAAAAAAGCGGGCAATATTAGTTTCGATATGAAACAAGGTATCTTGAAGTTCTATCAGAAATTGGTGATGAATATTTTCCCTTATCTTCATTAGAGTTGGGGGTTTAGCATTCTTCCACCCTTTTAATATAAGATTCCTCCCTATTAGGATTACTAGAGTTATAAATTTTCTTATCAATAGATGTTCTTTCTTATAGTGGAAAAAAATAACCTGATCTGCTTGTAAAGTAATTTGGGTCTCATATATCTTGCCTAGCCAGTAGTTTACTTTCCCCCAAAGTCTTTGTATTCTTGGACATAGCCAGAAACTGTGTAACAAATTCGTGCTTTGTTGTCTACATTTTATACATAGTATTCCAGTCCCGCCCCACTTAGCAATTTTCTCAGGTGTGATATACAGGGAGTGCAGAATTATTAGGCAAGTTGTATTTTTGAGGATTAATTTTATTATTGAACAACAACCATGTTCTCAATGAACCCAAAAAACTCATTAATATCAAAGCTGAATAGATTTGGAAGTAGTTTTTAGTTTGTTTTTAGTTATAGCTATTTTAGGGGGATATCTGTGTGTGCAGGTGACTATTACTGTGCATAATTATTAGGCAACTTAACAAAAAACAAATATATACCCATTTCAATTATTTATTTTTACCAGTGAAACCAATATAACATCTCAACATTCACAAATATACATTTCTGACATTCAAAAACAAAACAAAAACAAATCAGTGACCAATATAGCCACCTTTCTTTGCAAGGACACTCAAAAGCCTGCCATCCATGGATTCTGTCAGTGTTTTGATCTGTTCACCATCAACATTGCGTGCAGCAGCAACCACAGCCTCCCAGACACTGTTCAGAGAGGTGTACTGTTTTCCCTCCTTGTAAATCTCACATTTGATGATGGACCACAGGTTCTCAATGGGGTTCAGATCAGGTGAACAAGGAGGCCATGTCATTAGATTTTCTTCTTTTATACCCTTTCTTGCCAGCCACGCTGTGGAGTACTTGGACGCGTGTGATGGAGCATTGTCTTGCATGAAAATCATGTTTTTCTTGAAGGATGCAGACTTCTTCCTGTACCACTGCTTGAAGAAGGTGTCTTCCAGAAACTGGCAGTAGGACTGGGAGTTAAGCTTGACTCCATCCTCAACCCGAAAAGGCCCCACAAGCTCATCTTTGATGATACCAGCCCAAACCAGTACTCCACCTCCACCTTGCTGGCGTCTGAGTCGGACTGGAGCTCTCTGCCCTTTACCAATCCAGCCATGGGCCCATCCATCTGGCCCATCAAGACTCACTCTCATTTCATCAGTCCATAAAACCTTAGAAAAATCAGTCTTGAGATATTTCTTGGCCCAGTCTTGACGTTTCAGCTTGTGTGTCTTGTTCAGTGGTGGTCGTCTTTCAGCCTTTCTTACCTTGGCCATGGCTCTGAGTATTGCACACCTTGTGCTTTTGGGCACTCCAGTGATGTTGCAGCTCTGAAATATGGCCAAACTGGTGGCAAGTGGCATCTTGGCAGCTGCACGCTTGACTTTTCTCAGTTCATGGGCAGTTATTTTGCTCCTTGGTTTTTCCACACCCTTCTGGCGACCCTGTTGACTATTTTGAATGAAACGCTTGATTGTTCGATGATCACGCTTCAGAAGCTTTGCAATTTTAAGAGTGCTGCATCCCTCTGCAAGATATCTCACTATTTTTGACTTTTCTGAGCCTGTCAAGTCCTTCTTTTGACCCATTTTGCCAAAGGAAAGGAAGTTGCCTAATAATTATGCACACCTGATATAGGGTGTTGATGTCATTAGACCACACCCCTTCTCATTACAGAGATGCACATCACCTAATATGCTTAATTGGTAGTAGGCTTTTGAGCCTATACAGCTTGGAGTAAGACAACATGCATAAAGAGGATGATGTGGTCAAAATACTCATTTGCCTAATAATTCTGCACTCCCTGTATACCATCCACATTATCTTAATGTGTTGCTCCCGCATAGGAATAGCTAGCGATGCCTCTTCTACCCTTTCTACACTTTTCAGTATTATTTGCGTGCTAAGATTCTTAAAAAATACATCTCTCCATTTTACAACCCCTGCCTCTATATGCTGTTTATGGTTTCTATTATTTATTAGATTATAAAGGAGTGAAATAGAGTATTTGCCTTGTTTAATAAGATTAATAACCAGGATTAGTGCTGTAAGCTTCCAGTTGTTCCCTTGTAGTCGGATTAATTTCAAGCAGTAGTGTCTGATTTGTAAAAAAGGAAAGAAATGTCTGTCTGACAAAAGGTATCTATTCCTAATTACTTCAAACTCTTTAACCTTCACTATGTCTTGGCTAGTTTTTACTAGTTGAATAATTTTAGATAGCCCCTTCTCTCTCCAACATGCAAAGGTTCCAGAAAGGAGACCCTGTTTAAACCCTGAATTTCACTCAATGGACAGAAATTTGGTTGCAAAGGGTTTTAAACCTAAAAGTTTGCATGTCCTATGCCATACCACTATTGTGTCTTTGAAGAAATCTAATTTTTTAACGTACGGTGGAAGGTTTTTAATTTCTAAATGAAGAATATTTTTTAAGTATAGAGGTTTTATCAGACCATTTTCTATATCTAAGAGGGAGAAATTATTACTCTCCAAGAGCCAATCTAAAGCGATCTTCGTAACCGCCACTAGATTATATATTTCTATGTTTGGGAGTCCCAGGCCTAGAAATTCTTTTTTGAGTACTAATTTTTGATAGCTAATCCTGGGCTTCTTACCCATCCATATATAATCTTTGATCGCAGAATTAATTATCTTGATCTCCTGTTTTCTTATTAAAAAAGGTATATTCTGAAAAAGATATAATAGCCTTGGAAGTGCGATCATCAAGCAGATTTATTTTGCCAGAAATAGAAAGGGGGAGAGAGGCCCATCTTTTAAGGGTTTCAGAAAATTGCCTCACGCCATTACTAATATTTAGAGAGTAAAAATACTAATTGTAATACATTGAATATTAAGAACATAAAAACAATAAGCAACAGCACGACTGTTAAAAAACAAAAAGTCAATTTTTTGAGGTGTAATTTTTATAGGTTGTTATGTTTCAGACTGTAACAAACCCTTAAATGGACATGAAACCCAAAAACATTTTTTATGATGCATACATTTTAACCCCTTAAGCATATATATGTCCTCAAAAAAAAACAACAGTTAACGACCAAGCTGCTCTAAGGGCAATGCAGCAATGCCTCAATATTGAGGCATCATGCAATACCGTTTAGGCAGCTACTGATGCAGCCATGGCCAGCCATGGTGCCGTTCAGAGGGAGGGCTTGGAGGGAGGTGGGTGGACGGCCAATCACTGGAGGAGGCAGGGGGAGGGCGGAAAGCTGGCCTAAAGGGGGCGTGAAGGGGGGCGGGAGCATGTGGGACCGCTACACCACGCTACCTGGCATCAGCACTGAGTGGGAAGGAGGGAGGAGAGTGAAGAAGTAGAGGGGGATCCGTGCCTGCAAAGGGATCTAGCAGGAGTAGGGGGGTTTGCTAATGAGGGGGGACAGCTACACTACGGAAAAAGTATTTGTTTGTTTTTTAAAATACACTTTAATTTAGACCAAACTGGGTACTGGCAGACAACTGCCAGTACCTAAGATGGCAACAAATAGGGGGGAGGGTTAGAGAGCTGTTTGGGGGGGGGGGGCTCAGGGGGCTGGGTGGTAAGGGGGGATTCTATACTGCAGAAAGTATAACATTAAAAAAAAAAATTACAACATTAAAAAAATAATAATTTAGTACTGGAAGACTTTCTGCCAGTACTTAAGATGGGGGTGACCATTGTAGGATGGGGGATGGAAGAGAGCTGTTTAAAGGGGGGGTCAGGGAGGGATCAGGGGGTGGGATGTGTCAGATGGGAGGCTGATCTCTACACTAAAGCTAACATTAACCCTACAAGATACCTAATTAACCCCTTCACTGCTGGGCATAATACAAGTGTGGTGTGCAGTGGCATTTAGCTGCCTTCTAATTAGCAGAAAGCAATGCCAATGCCATATATGTCTGCTATTTCTGAACAAAGGGGATCCCAGAGAAGCATTTACAACCATTTGTGACATAATTGCACAAGCTGTTTGTAAATAAATTCGGTGAGAACCTAAATTTTGTGAAAAAGTAAAAAAAAAAATATTTGATCGCATTTGGCGGTGAAATGGTGGCATGTTTAGGATTTTTTAGTGTTATGATTTTTTATTTTGGGGGGTTTGTTGGGTAGTGGGTTTTACTGTTAGAGGGGGGATTTAGTATTTTTTAAAGTAAAAGAGCTGTTTAAACTAGGCCAATGCTCTACAAAATGCCCTTTTAAGGGCTATTGGTAGTTTAGTATTATATTAGGGGGTGTTTTTATTTTGGGGGGCTTTATATTTTCATACGGATTAGGTTTAATATTTTTATTTTTGTAATCTTAGATTAATTTAATTTTAGTTTTTTTATTTTAAGTAATGTTACCTTTTTTATTTTAATTGTAAATTAGTATTTGTGAGTTTAGGTAATTGGGGTTAATTTAGGGGGTATTAGGTTAGGGGGCTTAGTAATTAGTTATTTGCGTTGTGGGGGTTTGGCGGATTAGGGGTTAATAGTTTAATTAGGTTTATTGCGTTGTGGGTTAATGGCGGAATAGGGGTTTATAGTTTTATTAGGTTTATTGCGTTGTAGGTTAATGGAGGATTAGGGGTTAATAGTTTTATTAGGTTTATTGCGTTGTGGGTTAATGGTGGATTAGGGGTTAATACATTAGGTTTATTGTGATGTGGGTTAATGGCGGATTAGGAGTTAATACATTTATTAGGTTTATTGCGATGTGGGTTAATTGCGGATTAGGGGTTAATATACTTTATTAGTTATTGCAGTGGGGGTTGGCGGTTGACAGGTAGATAGATATTGCGCATGCTTTTGGTGTTAGTTAATATTTTCAGGCAGTTACGGGAGTTTACGGTGCTCACATTTTCAGTGTAAGGCTTGCTATGCCTGCCTATGTGTGGCGAGGTGAAAATGGAGTACAATTTCTCCATTTTTGTCCTTTAGTCCTTGTGCTGAATATGTGATATCAATTTGTGATGCGGTTCTATTTTAGCTTATGGGAGTAAAAATTGCGGACGACGGGTGAAATATACACACTGCATTTATATGCGGCGCCGTATATGTGATAGCAAAACCGCGTAAAAACCGGCATCGCTGGCTTTTGCGGGCAACGCCACATATGTAATCTTGCCCCTAGTGGTTAAAGAAAAACAATTCCTATTACACACATTTTGGTAAATATTACTCTAGCACCATCACCTGGTAAATACTGTTATTTCAAATAGTATTACCATCTACAAGTTACACTAAAAAATATAAAAAAAAAATACATTGTATCATATTAAATGTTTACCTTAATTGCATAGGACAAAAATAAGGAAATGGCAAGTCCCAGACATCATGTTCCAAAAATCTTCTTACAGTAACAGATATTAGACAAAAATAAACCTCATTCTGTTTGTGAGAACTGTTAAAATCCCATTTTAGAAGATAAGTTGCGGCAAATATATTCTTATGGAAATTAATATGCCCCTGTGTTTAGATGACAATCTTGCCACCCACAAGTCTACTGGTCCGGTTTTCCTGGAAAGCCTCTGGAAAATGTTGTGAGGTATGTTATGGGCATGGCTGGGTGATTTATTAGACGGTGCAGGTTTAGATTGATCTTGGCTTCACTTTTCATTTGTAGTGAACAGAGAGTTGGGGGAGCATATCATTCTGGAGCATATCATTCTGGGACCCAGGCAGCACAATGTTATGAGCTTAACCTGATACCAGCCAGTGGGCAACAAACACCTATACTCCTGAGGTCAGTCTGACTGCCATCTGGGGACAGCTCTTTCTTCCCTTCTCTCATTAAGTAACATATCTGTCACAACCCAAGCCTTCAGACTTAAAAGGAAAAAAAATGGTCTGGGAGGGATTCTGCTCAATATGACTATGCAGGGATTTGAACCTGTGACTTTGTGCTTACTACTCTGTTTGTTTGTATGTTGAGCCACAGCCAGTTCCAGCAGGTTAGGCATTTCAAATGCAATAGCATGATACTTAAAAGATCTGTTAAATGAGTACTTGTCTTACTTGTAATTACACCTGTGCAAAACACAGGTGCTCTCAATTTTGGATTTACTCAGAACCAATCCTGTGCAAAACCTCACTATTTAAGGCTGGCTGTTAGGCTCTGCTGCACAGAGGCTTCTGTTTTGTCACAAGCCAGAAACTGGCGCCTGTACTTTAGTACATATTTGGAGGAAGACTTCACCTTTGCACCTGTTTACAAATTTGTTTCCTGCCTTGTGCAATTTCTGCACTTCAGTTATTACCAGGACAAATACTTTACCTTTAAACCAGTTACCTGTTTTCAAGGTTGTTTTCTGCCTTGTGCAATTCCTGCACTTCAGCTTTCATCAGGAGAAAAACTTTACCTTTAAACTTGCTACCTGTTTACAATTTTGTTCCCTGCTTTGTGCAAATCCTGCACTTCAGTTATTACCAGGAGAAAGACTTTCCCTTTAAACCTGCTACCTGTTTACCAGTTTGTTTCCTGCACTTCAGTTATTACCAGGAGAAAGACTTCCCCTTTAAACCTGCTACCTGTTTACAAGTTTGTTTCCTGCACTTCAGTTATTACCAGGAGAAAGACTTTCCCTTTAAACCTGCTACCTGTTTACAAGTTTGTTTCCTGCGCTTCAGTTATTACCAGGAGAAAGACTTTCCCTTTTGAATCTGCATCTCTGCTTACTTTGTTCCTTTCCACTCCTGGGCTGTGTGGACATAACATACCTGAATAGTACATATTTAAAATACCCTGCAAGTATTTGTTCAAAGTATTTTGTTATTTAAATAAATCTGATATCTGTTCAATCTATATGGCTTCTACTAATCTTCATATAAAGCAACTGTTCCAGACAATGAGGCTCTCACAAAATATCCTGAGACAGAACATGACAATCTCACCTTCCTGTGCACCACTGCTCCTATGACCCTCCCAGCTGCCATATGTGCAGCAGTCAGGTACAGCACTTTCTCCCCTTCTCTCACTGTTCGCCCCCATCCCTCTGTGAATTGATCAGTCCAACTGTAAATTGTGTGGCACCAGCTTACCACCTCTTTCTTACCATAACTTAGAGCCATGGAGTTATCCCAAGCTATATGTACTACTGGCGGCAACCAAAGGGTTAATCTTTTTACAAAATGTTGATGCAGCCAAGAGGTTAATCATTTTACTACAAAAGCCATGGTGGCTATAATTAGATCTGGCACCTATAATATTTCACTGTCTATGTGGCAGCACTTTGCTGCTCATAATTGTGACTCGATCTTCCTTTGATCACCGTCTTTATAAAAAATAAATTCTGCTTCTCATGAGCACTTAACACTGTGACGCTTAACTTACTGCTGCATACACCCAGATTATTGCTGGCATAAACTGATGCCAACAGCCCTGTACTTTGTGTCACCTTTATTGGAATATCAGGGTCAAAGGTAAAATGGCAACTTTTCAAGCAACTACATTTTAAACATGTCATGATTAATACACACTTTACACACATGTGACTAACAACAATAAAAAAAATTACCAATGTGCAAACCTTAAAACAGTTTTGCAATGCCACCTTGTGGTTGTCTTCAGCAACTTCTTATATATTATCAATATCAAACTATCTACCACTAGGTGGCGTAAATAACAAATACTAGGCCAGAGTAAACGTTGCTATAAGTAATCGTTTTGCACGAGTCGGGTTGCACCAGTTTTACAAGTTGAAAGTAAAAAGTTTATGAGCGAGCAAAACCCATCTCGTGCTAACCAAAGGACTTTGCGATATTGCGACCTCGTTAACTTCTTCTCACCATAGAAGTCAATGTAGAGCACAGAAGAAATAACCTAACACCTATGGTGCTCTCGCTAACCCGAAAGGAGTTATTCATATTTCACACTTCCACTCGCTTACTGAACAATTTACTTTTTACTGTAAATATATATATATATATATATATATATATATATATATATATATATATATACGTATGTGTATCTATTACTATATATATTGCATTAAAAGGACAGTCAAGTCAAAATCAAACTTTCATGATTCATATAGGTCTGCACTTGTATCTCAGTCAGGGGCAGACTGAGACCAACCAGGGCCCACCGGGCAAAAGTGTGACAGGGCCCCCCCACCCCCTTTTTGCTCCAGCTACCTACCTCCTCTGTCCCGCCTCCACCCTATTGCCTCTCCCACGTCATCTGTGTGTGTGTGACCGAGAGAGAGAAAGTGTGTGTGTGTGTGTGCATGACAAAGAGAGAAAGTTTGTGCGTGTGCATGACAGAGAGAGTAAGTTGGTGTGTGTTGTGTGCATGACAGAGAGAGAAAGTGTGTGTGTGCATGACAAAGAGAGAAAGTGTGTGTGTGTGCATGACAGAGAGAGTAAGTTGGTGTGTGTTGTGTGCATGACAGAGAGAGAAAGTGTGTGTGTGTGTGCATGACAGAGAGAGTAAGTTGGTGTGTGTTGTGTGTGCATGACAGAGAGAGAAAGTGTGTGTGTGTGTGTGTGTGTGTGTGTTGTGTGCATGACAGAGAGAGAAAGTGTGTGTGTGTGCATGACAGAGAGTAAGTTGGTGTGTGTTGTGTGCATGACAGAGAGAGAAAGTGTGTGTGTGTGCATGACAGAGAGAGTAAGTTGGTGTGTGTTGTGTGCATGACAGAGAGAGAAAGTGTGTGTGTGTGTGTATGACAAAGAGAGAAAGTGTGTGTGTGCATGACAAAGAGAGAAAGTGTGTGTGTGTGCATGACAGAGAGAGAAAGTGTGTGTGTGCATGACAAAGAGAGAAAGTGTGTGTGTGTGCATGACAGAGAGAGTAAGTTGGTGTGTGTTGTGTGCATGACAGAGAGAGAAAGTGTGTGTGTGTGTGTGTGTGTTGTGTGCATGACAGAGAGAGAAAGTGTGTGTGTGTGTGTGTGTGTGCATGACAGAGAGAGTAAGTTGGTGTGTGTTGTGTGCATGACAGAGAGAGAAAGTGTGTGTGTGTGTGTGTTGTGTGCATGACAGAGAGAGAAAGTGTGTGTGTTGTGTGCATGACAGAGAGAGAAAGTGTGTGTGTGTGCATGACAGAGAGAGTAAGTTGGTGTGTGTTGTGTGCATGACAGAGAGAGAAAGTGTGTGTGTATGACAGAGAGAGAAAGTGTGTGTATGCATGACAAAGAGAGAAAGTGTGTGTGTGTGCATGACAAAGAGAGAAAGTGTGTGTGTGTATGACAAAGAGAGAAAGTGTGTGTGTATGCATGACAGAGAGAGAAAGTGTGTGTGTGTGTGTGCATGACAAAGAGAGAAAGTGTGTGTGTGTGCATGACAAAGAGAGAAAGTGTGTGTGTGCATGACAGAGAGAGTAAGTTGGTGTGTGTTGTGTGCATGACAGAGAGAGAAAGTGTGTGTGTGTGCATGACAAAGAGAGAAAGTGTGTGTGTGTGTGCGCATGCCAGAGAGAGAGTGTAAGTTGTGTGCATGACAGAGAGAGAGAAAGTGTGTTTGTCAGTGTGTGTGTTTGTGACAGAGAGAGAGAGAGAGAGAGAGAGAGAGAGAGAGAGAGAGAGAGAGAGAGAGTAACAGAGATCCAGCTAGAATGTAGTAGGCATTCAATTTATTTTTTAAGTTATAGGCATGGCTGGAAATTTCCATTTTACACTAGTCCAATGTTTATAAAAAATTGCAGAGACAGGACACATACACACACACAAATATACAGTGATACTCTGATACACATACTCATACACACATGCACTCAATCATACACACAGATATACACTGAAACACACACACACTCATACCCACACACTCACTCATACACACACATATATACACTGATACACACACAGATATACACTGATACACACACAGATATACACTGATACACACGCATACCCACACACACAGATATACATTGATACACACACGCATACGCACACACACTCATACCCACATACACTTACTCATACACACACACTTATACCCACACACACAGATATACATTGATACACACACGCATAAGCACACACACTCATACCCACACACACTTACTCATACACACACACAGATATACACTGATACACACACGCATACTCATACCCACACACTCACAGATATACACTGATACACACACAGATATACACTGATACACACGCATACACACACACTCATACCCACACACACAGATATACATTGATACGCATATGCGCACACACACTCATACCCACACACACTTACTTATACACACAAACAGATATACACTGATATAGACACGCATACTCATACCCACACACTCACAGATATACACTGATACACACGCATACACACACTCACTCATACACACACTCACTCATACACACACAGAGAGCCAGAAGGTGAAGGAAGTTAATGAAAACAGCTCTTTTACTTTTTTTAAATCCAGTAACTGTCAATGAGTGTCCAGGCCAAGATACTATGGTGATAGAGAGAGTCTGTGACATTGTGTCTGGGCACTCTGTGTCAGTTACTGAATTTTAAAAAAAGTAAAACAGCTGTTCTCATTATTGAGACTATGAGGTAGGATGTTCCTTGGAAGTTCATAAGTTAGTGAAAGAGTTCAGTCATTTAACTCCTTACTTATTTCACTCATTAGTAATATGATAAAAAAAAAAAAACAAAGTGTGATTGACTGGACCTGACAACCTCAGAACTATGATCTTATTTTTAGGTAGAGGGTGAATGGAGGCTTCAGAGCATTTGGCATTCAGGTGCCCATTAGTGCACAGTTCAGAGGTTCCTGATCTGTGCACTGATTGGCATATCAATGCCAAATGCTCTGAAGTCTACAAGGGTATAATGTGATCGCATTTTGGAACTACTTCAAATGTCCTGCATTCAATAAATATATATTTATTTATGCAGAACACATTTTATTTAGATAAAAGGTATATGATACATTTTGATATGTCTGCTAAACTTAATATAAATAAAATGTGCTGCATAATAAATATATTGGGGGGGGACACATTTTTCAGATTGAAAGGGGGACAAAATAAATCATGAAAGTAAATTTTTATTTTTGTGTTTTATTAAGCAGCATTGCATGCATGCTGCTGTGCCACTAGAAGAACTGTTCAAGGCTAGAAGATTTAGAACTGTTTGTTTTTTGGAATGCCCCTTTAAAACATATATTTTGCCTATATATAATATATATATATATATATATATATATATATATATATATATATATATAGTTAGTTAGTTAGTTAGTTAGTTACAGTGCTTATGGTGAGATGGATTAGGAATATAGTTGTGCTAATGTAAACATTTCTTTTCATAGCCTCACTGTCCTAAATCAGTTGCAGATTGATTTCTAAAGATTAACAGGGGTCATGCTGGGCACAGTTTGTTATGGGTCGTCCAGTCATGGTGTACAAAAAGTAAGGGAGATCTATTTATGTTTGCAATGCAACCCAACTCATACAAAAATGTCCTTTTTTAACCTTTAAGCTTAAGCCTATAAGTGTGGGTGACTGACTGGGAGGCAGACAGCAGTTCATCCTTTGTATCTTAAGGCTAGCTAAGTTGGATATTTCAAAAGCCCTCTCCGGCAGCAGTCAGCTCCTTCACTTACCTTAGTCGTTGTCGTTGTCGTCGTCGCATCAGGCTGCTTGACTGAGCCTCCTTGCAATGCTACAGCTGCCGCCTGAGCCTCCAATGCGCAGCTAAATTTGTGTGCGCACAGCATGAGGCAGAGCTGAGCAGCCAGACAGACCCAGTCACCCAGGTGATCATTAATATGTGGACCGGATTCCGGATTTATACACACCGGCCGGTCCACATATTGAAGGGCTCCAGTCACACGCTGCTTCACGCACTAAGTGCCAGGACTTGTTGTTGTCACTTACCTAACGGTTCCTGCTTCCTTCATACATAAGTCACTCACACTCGACTCCTCTCCTCCACTACTGCATGGGCCAGTGGGCCACACATGTGAGGGCCCCCCCAGAAAAAAATGCAAGGCAAAAAAAATTCTTAATAAAAAATTTTAATACATTTAAAAAAAAAAAAAAATGCAGCTTCAGCATGATGCATGGGCCCCTTAAGAAGCAGGGGCCCTCGGGCCAGGGCCGATTTGCCCGACTTGTCAGTCCGCCCCTGATCTCAGTGCATTCTGACAGTTTTTCAGTGCTAGTTCATGTGTGCCATATAGATAACATTGTGCTCACTTCTGTGAATTTACCTATGCATAAGTCAGCACTGACTGGCTAAAATACAAGTCTGTCAAAAGTACTTAAAGGGACATGAAACCCAAAAAAAATCTTTCATGATTCAGATAGAGAATACAATTTTAAACAACTTTCTAATTTACTTATATTATCTAATTTGTTCCATTCTCTTGGTATCATTTGTTGAAGGAGAAGCAATGCAGTAATGGTTTCTAACTGAACACATGGGTGAGCCAATCGCACTCTATATTTATGCAGCCACCAATCAACAGCTAGAACCTAGGTTCTCTGCTGCTCCTGAGTTTGCCTAGTTAAACATTTCAGCAAAAGACAACAAGAGAAGGAAGCAAATTAAATAATAGAAGTAAATTAGAAAGTTATTTAAAATTGTATTCTCTATCTGAATCATGAAAGAAAATTTTGGGGTTTCATGTCCCTTTTAAATAAGGAAGCTTAGATACAAGTTAATCACAGAGGTAAAAAGTATAATACAGGTGGCCCTCGTTTTACAACGGTTCAATTTACACCGTTTCAGAATAACAAACTTTTTTTCCCAGTCATGTGACTGCTATTGAAAAGCATTGAGAAGCAGTGCATTTATTAAAATAGTCAATAGGTGGAGCTGTCCACTTGTGTTGCAGCAAAGCCAAGCAAGCTTAAATTAATCAGTTTAACCAGACCTGAGCTATCGAGCAGATTTCAAAGAAACAAGATATTCCTGTCTATAAATCAGTCCAGATTGGAATGCATAGAAAGAACTGTTTGCAGAAAAATACAAGTGAAGTCTGTGTTGTGTGATTATTTTATTAGGTTTATAATGCTGTTTAGCAAATGTTTTTGTTAATTTAACTTAGTTTAATTATACATTCTGTGTTGTGTGATTACTTTATTAGGTTTATAATGCTGTTTAGCATTTAAAGTTTTCATTTCAAAGCTTTAAAAATAATGTAGTAGGTGTTATTATGACAATTTTGAGAGGGGCCTGGAACCTATCTCCCTCACTTCCCATTGACTTACATTATAAACTGGGTTTCAATTTACAACAGTTTCCATTTACAACCATTCCTTTTGGAACCTAACCCCGGCGTAAACTGAGGGCTACCTGTATTTATTAATATAACAGTGTCGGTTATGCAAAACTTGGGGATGGGTAATCTTACTTTGCTTTATTGAAATATTAAATTAAAAATTATTATAGATACTGTAAAAAAATGTATATGCTATGGATTATTTAGAATTTTTTACAGTATCTTTAATAATGTTTAATATATTTTTTTTTAATATTTCAATAACAATGTTAGGTTAGTAATTCTTCATGTGCATTAAAACGACACCGCTTTAGACCTAGCACGCAAACTCTGATGAACATTATGCATATTTTACATTTCTATGTTAATGACATAGAATGTATTTATTATTAAATATATATTTCTTTATATATGTGATAATGTTAATGTAAAATAGATATCTATACCTATATATCTATAGGAATAGATATACAGGTATTTATATATATATATATATATATATATATATATATATATATATATATATATATATATTTATATGTATGTAAAATAAAAATTACATTATCCCTTATGTGGAAAACATTGGAATGTTAAATATGTACAGTAAAACACAAATACATATGTACACACACACATATATATATATATATATATATATATATATATATATATATATATATATATATATATATATATATAAATAAAATAATGTGCACTCCAGATATCCATATACAGCAGCCTTGGGTGCAGTAAAAGCAAGTATAGTCCAAAGTAAAAAAAGCGCACTCCAAAGGAATTTCATCAAAAGAAATATTCACTTTATTAGTGTGAACGTTTTCGGATAAATAAGACCCATGCTCAGACAAAAAGTATACAATATAACTTACCCACCACCGGACTTATAACCCATACTGACAACCGCTCGACACCACGTTCTCCCAGGTAGACACGCCGCAAACACAGGTGTCATCATCCAGGGCAGCGTGTGTCGACGTAAAGGCTAAACCATGTGAAAAAATAATAATAATAAAAGAAAAAAAACTATATATATATATATATATATATATATATATATATATATATATATATATGCACATTATTGCCCTTTGCAGTCAAACACCTTGTCATATACCTTATACCTTTTAATCCTTATAACTTTTGTTTATATTTTCTATGAATAATTTTTATCAGATAGTCTGTATATTAAAATGTATTTATGTTGTATTTAGTTCAACTTTTTTTAATGCACTACCCTTTACGCAAGCGTTTCAGTCCTGTTAACGTGACGAGCATCAAATGTGAGTGCACTCCCGCGTTTGTGTATGCTTTCAACTTGTAATACGCAAACTATTTCTGTTGCGTGCAAAAATCAGATATTGCTTGCATGCAACAGTTAGCGCACCACTTGTAATCTAGGCCACAATGGGCTAGATTTATTGAGTTGCATTTGCAGCCATTTGGAAAAAAATGCTTTATTTTTCCTCTAGGCAACCTCAGAAGTGGCAAGATCAATCACCCCAATACTCGTTCGTTTTACATTGACATTCCCTGCTCTGGTGCAATTGGTTGTGCTGAAGCAGGGGGCAGCATTGAACAAGAATACTCTTGTGCAATGTCAAATTTCGCCCTGCGATGAAACATGGCAGGTAGCGATTGCAGGCAGACAGGTTCAGTTCTTGAAAATCTGCCCGCCTACAAGGATCGTAAATTTACCCCTATGTACACAGACGTTTCAGAGATAAATTAAAACAAAAAAACATACAAACAAATTAACTTTTTCGCTATTTAAATCTTTTGGACACATCATGTCCAGATGAAAAAGTATCTTTTTGTTTTTAAAGAATTTATTTACACTGAAGATTACAAGTTGTGCAGTATAGCCGTAGCATACACACCGTGCTAAATGGGGCCGTACCGCTATTTCTATACCGCCAGTATTACAGGTCACCCTAAAACGTTCTTCTGTCAGGCGGTATGGTTCGGTAAGCCCCATACCGCACGAAAAAAAGTTTAGACTTTACGTGCTTGTGCACGTTTTCCCCCATAGAGATAAATGGAGATTGAACACCTGCGATTGCGAAATGGCTACCACATTTTCTCATTCCCCATTGAAGTCTATGGAGAAAAGAAAGTTGTTTAAAAACCTAACATAAGCCTCTAGTCTATTAACCCATAAACCACCGTCCCCCCCACATCGCCAACACTAAATAAAGCTATCAACCCCTATACCGCCGACCCCCCACATCGCAGCCATCTAAATAAAGCTATTAACCCATAAACTCCTGACCCCCCACATTGCCAACACTAAATAAACCTATTAACCCCTAAACCGCCGCCCCCCCCCCACATCGCGACAAACTAAATTAAACTATTAAACCCCTAAACCTAACACCCACTAACTTTAAAGTTACAATATAACTACCTTATTTTACCTGTGAAATAAATAAAAAAATAAGCTTAAACTATAAATAAACCTAACATTACTATTTTAAAAAAAATAAAAGATACCAAAAATAAAAAACCTAATTTACAAATTTAAACAAAAAACAAAATCTAAAATTAAACAAAATAACAAAACCTAACATTATACAAAATAACAGAATCTAATATTATGAAAAATAACAAAATCTAAGACTACAGAAAATAATAAACGAAATTACCCAAAATAAAAAAAATAAACCTAATTTAATACCTAATCTAATACCCCTATAAAAACAAAAGAGCCACCCCAAAATAAAAACACCCCCTAATCTAACACTAGACTACCAATAGCCCTTAAAAGGCATTTTGTAGGGCATTGTCCTAAGTTTAACAGTTATTTTACTTAAAATAAAAATACTAAGTCCCCCCTAACAGTAATTCCCCACCCACCCAACCACCAAAATAAAAAAGACCTAACTATAAAAAAACTAAGTTACCCATTGCCCCTCAAAAGCCCTAATCTAAAAATAAAATAACACTAACCCCTTCAGGAATGATGAGTACCTATTTCAGGGTTAGAGTTATTTTTTTTTTTTGGGGGGGGGGTTATGCTAGGGCACTTGCAGTTTCCAGGCATACATGTCTAAATTCCATAGGTTGGTGGTAATCTTGTCCTAAGTGTCCAGATTGTCCAGTAAAAATTATACAAACATACTGAACATTTAAATGTTTTTTAAGTCCCCTGTCTGGTAGCTAACGTTTAAATGCCTCCTATTCCTTTATGCATTACAAATATGAGCCTGGAGAAGCAACACTGCCCATTTTCTCCTCTATTTATTACTAGCAGCCATGGAAGGTAAAAAAATGCCTGTCTTATGTATATTACTAGACGTTCAAAGAACAGCAGCACTCCAACAGGTAATATTTACCAAATCTTTATTGCAGCCAAGAGCACAAAAAACAGCAGCAACGTTTTGAACTACATGTCCTTAATCATGCTATACATACATCACTTTCTCTTTCACCTTATATACCCTAAAGGACACGCCTACCCTACATCAATTAACTCTCAATATACCACAAACAGTGTTAGATTTTTTAAAATGGCATATGTAGATATCCTAACAATTTTCTTAAAATTACTATGTACACAATATCACTTTTTTTCTCCTAAACAAAAGAGAAATGAAACAATACACAGTTATTTGGAGAAATCAATATATATCAAAAATAGTACTTTTTTAGTATTTTACAAAAATTCTAAATCTGTTAATGTGTAGTAATAACCATTCTATGAGAATAGTATTCTCAAAAGACAATTCCCTTAGTCACCAGTAAGCAACTCTACTTTTCATTATATATATCAAAAATCCAAGTACAATCTTTCAAAGGAATACTGACAGGTCATAATCCTTATTCATACCCATTGGTACTAATGCGTTCAAATTAAATATCCAGAATGCCTCTCTTTGCTTAAGGTACTGCTCTCTATCACCCCCTCGTCTACAAGGGGGAATATGCTCTATTACTTGGAATCTAAGTTGACTGACTCCATGTTGGGCCTCTAAAAAATGAGTAGCTACTGGACAACCCTGAATATTGACACAGGGTTGTGCATTGCCCTGCTATAGCTTGTACCCAATATTTCTACAGTGTGTGCTGGACTTCCTGCTTTTCTGTTGTTATGTATATTACTGGCAGCCTAAAGGTTAGTTGAAAGTTTTTTTAGCTTAGCTGTTACCACATTGATAACAAATACTATATGCTATAAACATGTACATGTTTTTTGTTTATACTGCTTACATTTATAATAAATCACACAGCAAAGTTATATTTTCACAACTTTGTAACTTTGTGTTTGTGTTTTGTACACAAGATTGAGATTTTTCTCATTGGCAGTTTTATATGTCAATCAAACTTTTCTTGTATCCTATAGGCTGTCTTGATAGCTAGACAAGAGCTACATCTAGTTTATGCTGTCTCTATTATAGTAAAGATAGTTTTTTTTTTTAATATAGTATCCACACCTTTTTAATATAGTTTCCATACCTTTGTAATTAAGTTATGATGTATTTCAAGTTTATATATACCTTACAACACGGATATGTATGCAAACATTGCTTTGTATTTGTTGAAATATACTGTATGCCAATCAACACTACTGCATATGTTATTGGTGGGCTCAGCAACCAGGTGGGTTTATGAAAGGAGGGGACCCTGAAACGCATTGTGTACGGCTAAGTGTTAGCTGTTTTTATTTGATGCATGTTTATTCAGTATATGCTTTTTTAATTGCTGTCTTTATTTTCATAATAATCGTGTTTGTATCTTCTATTGTTGTGAATTGACTTATATATAGTTTTTATTCAATTCTATTTTCTATAATAGACTTTGTTTGTTCTTATTGTGTACATTGTGGGGCCTATCTATCAAGCTCCGAATGGAGCTTGACGCCCCGTGTTTCTGGCGAGCCTGCATGCTCGCCAGAAACTGCAGTTATAAAGCAGCGGTCTAACCATAACCCTGTCCACCTGCTCTGATGAGACGGACATGAATTGCCGCGATTCAACCCGATCGAGTATGATCGGGTTGATTGACACCCCCTGCTGATTGGCCGCGAGTCTGCAGGGGGTGGCGTTGCACCAGCAGCTCACAAGAGCTGCTGGTGCAATGCTGACTACGGAGAGCGTATTGCTCTCTGATTCAGCGATGTCTGTCGGACATGATCCGCACTGTCGGATCAGATCCGACAGACATATGATAAATAGGCCTCTTTATGTTTTTTTAGACACAGCGCTGTCTTGAAGTTAGACACTTTCTACTTTTATCTTTGTTTTAGATAGCAGCTGTTTCTAGTTCCTTAATTACCATTTACACTATTTAGTGCCAGATTACGAGTGGAGCAGTAGTTTAAGCTCACGTTCGAGCATTAAAACCGCTAGAAGGTAGTTTATAGCACTCAGAGATTCAAGCTCATATTAAGTTAAGAGTTAAAAGTAAAATGCTTGAGCTTTCGCGTTTGTAACGTTCTGGTAACTTAACATCGCATTCACCCATAGACTTCAACGGAGCAGACAAATTTGAAAAATTCTAACACCCAAAAGTCGCGCAAAAGTGATCGCGGTTATTTAAAAGCGCAACATATTTCATAATCCAATGTTCTGCACATAGCATAATATGTTCTATTTATTCTTAAGGAGATATTTAAATATATATCTTATATTTCTTTACACAAATATATATTTATACCAATATATATAAATAATTATATATAGGTATAGATATATATAGGAATATCTATTTTAAAATACATACTGTAATGCTCGTGGGATATTCCGCTATCAGACCAAACTTGGCCAGTAGTCTTCTTATCCCGGCGTCAAGTGGAATGATAGGCAATATCCCAGAGCAGAGAGAGTTTGTGAAATGAGGTAAGCAGTACTCACAGCAGACAGGGCAGTTGTCAGAGGCAAAAGGAAGACAATCCGGCAGTATAGAAGTTCAGGGGTAAATCAATAGAAGGACCAGGAACAGGCAGGAGTCAGGAACAAAAGGATATCCAGTAGTATAACAGTTCAGGGGTAAACCAATAGAATGGTCAGACAAGCACAGTTTGGCAACAGTATAGAAATCCAGTAGTTCAGGGGTTAAGCAGACAGAGTAGTCAGACAGGCAGAGTTTAGCAATGTTATGGCAATCCAGTACTTTAGGGGTCAAACAATCAGAGTAATTAGACAGGCAGAGTTCAGTAACGTTATGGCAATCCAGTTCTTTAGGGGTTAAACAATCACAGTAGTCAGACAGGCAGAGTTCAGTAACGCTATGGCAATCTAGCACATACAGAGAATAGCACCCAGGAGCACACACAGTAACACCTATACTTGGGCAGTGATAGGTAGCAAGTGGGCAACTTACATAGGTTCAGGATTCGCGCCATAGGAGATCCTGACCGGCTCCAGAGAAAAAGAGACGTGCATCGATCACTGCCGCACGCACACAGGAGCCGACTTCCTTCCTAGCAACGGCTAGAGCAGCAAGCGTCGCGCCCCTATCAACAGCCAGAGTGGCGTGACACATAGAACATATTCTCAGGTGTGTGCAAATGTATGCATGTGTTTATATGTGTTTATATGTGTATATATGTTGGTAAATACATAAAAATACATATGGAGGGAGAGAGGTAGAGTGGGAGAGAGGGAGAGAAAGAGAGACATGTGTATGTTTGTATCTCTATGTTAAAGTCCTTTGCCTGCCTTTTTTTTTTCTAACACCTCATATCTTTGAGCCATTTTTTTATTAGATAGTGTTATTATGAGTGTAACTTTTAAGTGTTTTGTGAAACAGTTAACTAGAGCTTTGAGGTTGCAGTAATCATTCTAGAGTAAATCGCGGTTGCGCTCACACGTTTGCATTTACTTTTAATATGTAATACATGCAGAATTTAACTTGTGCGTAGACAGTTGTGAAACCCAATATCGCTTGTGCGCAAACGATAGCCCTCCACTAATAATCTGTCCCTTAGTGTTTTATTATATTATAGTGCTTGAATTCTATTCAACACTAGGTGGCGCTTTCATATAAGGTATAGAAATTACTGCTTTGTATGTGTTATGTTTACCCACTGGATTAAAAGCAATGTGTTTTTACTGGGAACCATGGGGGCTGTAAAAATACCACTCTGTGTGCTATTGTTAGCTACAGGGAGTCAAATCAATTCTCTGTGTGTGCTCTACTTGCAGCCAAAGAGGTACAGTTGGTGTTTTTTGTGTTACTGGCAGCTAAGGGGATGCAGTCACTGCTCAGTTCCGAAAATATGTATAGTGAGGTCAAGGGAGTGGGCTAAGGTATAGCATTGAGGAGGTGCTACTGTGTGACTTCCACCTACCACCAGTGCCTAGCGACCTACAGGTCATCTAGTATTTTTTGGGAGGACAGTTGACAGCTTGCTGATCCTACAGACATGTTGCTGCAAGCTTTCAGACGGCATAGGTGCACACTTGCATGTTTGTCAATATAGCATTCCAAACTAATATGCTGACCAGACAGTAGATTCATATGCTCCTATATCATTACCAGGTGTGTAAATAATGCAAAGCTCATAGCTAAAAATGGTCATTTTTAATGCACAGATATTGCAAATAACATTAAATGGATATTTTACAAGATACTGGTACATATTACTGATAAAGTGAGACACAAACATGTTTAAATGACAAAATATACCAAACACTGTCAAAACACATTTGTGTTTTTATATGTTAATCTTTAAACAATAAGTAATCAATGTCCCCAGGAGCATAACTACAGGGGTCTGAGGGGTCTCCACTGCTAACAGGTCCATCTTTTCAGGGGGACAGCCTGCTACTGTTTAAGTAGAATCAGATTTCCCAGCAGCTTGTGACAGACCTGCCCACTTTGAAAAATATTTCATAGTGTGCACTAAATTACATATTTAATGACATCAGAGGAAGTGATGTCAGGGAAAAAGTGTATGAACTAAATATAAACAAAAAAGTAATTTTAACCCCTTGGTAGGCCACAACATCCAGGGCCATCAAACAAGCATTAAAGCAGTGATTGCCAGCATAACAGATACAGCACATATTTATGCCCACACTACACTTGGGGGCCGATTTATCATTGATCTGTATGACATGAACTGCTCAGCGGATCATGTCCGACAGACATTGATGAATGCCGACAGCATATGCTGTCGGCATTTATCATTGCACAAGTAGTTCACCAGAACTGCTTGTGCAATGTCGCCCCCTGCAGATTGGTCGCTAGCAGGGGGTGTCAATCAGCCCGATCATATAGGATCGGGCGGATTGATGTCTGCAGCCTCAGAACAGGTGGACAAGTTATGGAGCAGCAGTCTTTAGAACGCTGCTTCATAACTGCTGGAAACAGGGGCACTCCTTTCAGAGCTTTATAATTCAGCCCCTTGAAGTGAACCTGGATTCTTTATACTGTATTATGTTCTGATATCATTACTTCCAACTTGTTGTGTTGCATTTATTTGCAGAAACATAACATTGAAAGCTTCTCTGTTTGGTATCTTAAAAACAAGACACACCAATTGACAGCTGTTGATATATTACTCTCAGCACTTGACTAAACCCCAGAGCTGCAAGAAAGTACTCCAACACATGACCTCTAAAAAAAAGGTTAAAACAGGTTTTCAAAGGTAACAGTTAACTCGTTGGTTTCAAAAGAAGGTTGCAATGCATTGCATAGCTGCAGTCCTAACTGGCAGTGAAGGGGTTAGCTGAGTTGTCCAACACCTAATAAACATTTTTTAAAACCTTGACTACCAAAGTGATCAATCAAACATTGCTTTGCAGTGCATTACCATCCTTTGTTGCAACCAAGGGTGCAAGTAGTCATTGTGATCAGTTTTTTTTTTTAACGCGCACTCACACAGACATACAGACACACACTAACACAAACATACAGAAACACAAACACAGACAAATACAAACACATAC
Organism: Bombina bombina; assembly: GCF_027579735.1. NCBI lineage: Eukaryota > Metazoa > Chordata > Amphibia > Anura > Bombinatoridae > Bombina > Bombina bombina. Next base: position 754,061,829 of record NC_069499.1, on the reverse strand, counting down.
ACACACATAGACACTAACACATTGATACTAATACAGACACACAGTAGCACATGCACACATACGCCTAGATTACGAGTCTTGCGTTAGCTTTAAAAAGCAGCATTGAGGGGTCCCAACGCTGCTTTTTAACGCCCGCTGGTATTACAAGTCAGGCAGGTACAGGTGTACCGCTCACTTTTTTTCTGCGATTTTCGCATACCGCAAGTCCCCTTACGTCAATTGCGTATCCTATCTTTTTAATGGGATTTTCCTAACGCCGGTATTACGATTGCTGGAAAAAGTGAGCAGTAGACCCTCTCCTGTCCAGACTCCTACCACATTTAAAAGTCAGTAGTTAAGAGTTTTATGGGCTAACGCCGTAACATAAAACACTTACCTAAAGTGCTAAAAAGTACACTAACACCCATAAACTACCTATTAACCCCTTAACGACGCATGTCGTACAGGGTACGTCACACACAAACTGGTCTTAAAAGACCAGCGACATACCCTGTACGTCGTTAAGGGTTTCAAGCGGCTGGAAAAGATCATGATCGCTATCAAGGTATTGCAGTGATGCCTCGATATTGAGGCATCACTGCAATACCTTTTTTGGTACACCGATGCAGAGAGGGCCACTCTGTGGCCCTCTCTGCATCGGCCAGCGATGGTGCCGATCGTTGGTGGGTGGGAGCCATTTCAGGGAGGCGGGTGGGTGGCCCATCGCTGGGGAACTTGCAACTGGCCAGCAGATATCTATGTCGGGTGCACGCAGGTGCGCGTGCGGAAGGTGAGGGGCGGATGCGCGCGCGCACCCGCGATCTAGCACAGAAACATTAAACATTTGAAAGTGCTGGGCAGTGGGAGAGAGGGTGGTGGGTGGCAGAGGAGGAGGGGGGTTACTATCAAAAAGCAATCTGGGAGGGGGAGGGTATGGAGGGGAGCAGCTACACTACAGAAAAAGTGAGGGGTTTTTATAAAAAAAATTACATTTTATTGCAAAGTGGGTACCCAAAATGGTGGGGAATAGTTAGTGGGGGAGGGTTAGAGAGCTCTTTGGTGGGGATCAGGGAGTTTGGGGGCTAAGGGGGATCCTACACAGCAGAATATGATTTTTTTTTTATTATTTTTTTTAAACCCAAAAACGTTTATTTTAGTACTGGCAGACTTTCTGCCAGTACTTAAGTTGGCAGGGACAATTGTGGGGTGGGGGAGGGAAGAGAGCTGTTTGGGAGGGATTAGAGGGTGTGATGTGTCAGGTGGGAGGCTGATCTCTACATTAAAGCTAAAATTAACCCTGCAAGCTCCCTACAAGCTACCTAATTAACCCCGTCACTGCTGGGCATAATACAAGTGTGGTGTGCAGTGGCATTTAGCGGCCTTCTAATTACCAAAAAGTAATGCCAAAGCCATATATGTCTGCTATTTCTGAACAAAGGGGATCCCAGAGAAGCATTTACAACCATGTGTGCTATAATTGCACAATCTGTTTGTAAATAATTTCAGTGAGAAACCCAAAGTTAGTGAAAAAGTGAACAATGGGGGGGGAGGAGCCAACTGCCGAAGAGATCAGTCGCACATAGCAAGAGCTCCTGAACACTTTTTGTTTAAAATAACATTTTTTGCCTTATAACCATATTATTTTATGATTTTAGCAGATAGCCTAGTTAATACTGATGACTACCAAGCAAAGGCATTCATATGGAGCGCTGATACAGAAAGAAAAGACACTGAAATCTATGCTACATAAATTACAGCAGAGGCGCGAATCGCCATCTTGGCATGCTAACGCTCTTTTCAACTGACTATCTTGTGACAACGCTGTCGACTGATAACTCGGATTCAATTGTGATATGGCTGTAACACCACAGTTATAGTTAACCTGCTACTACTCGCAATAGCTGGACTTAAAGTTCACTCAATAGCAGATCTCAACTACCCGCACAGCATAATGGAGGCTTTGAACAGATGGGAGTCAGAGATGACACGACTCTTGGCTGACCATTTTGGAGAACTAAAACGGGACTTAGAGATTGTCTTTGAAAAGCTGATTAAACTCCTACCAAGTCAGATTCCGATCACGGATCCTTCAAGTCCTGATGATCATATTTTCTTACCGAACATGGATGTATGCGCTACAGAGGAACTGCCTGTTACACAGAGAGACGTACATGCTGGGATGTTTATGCAAGTCCCTATAGAACCGCCTGACAGTCTGTATGGACAGCAGCTGGATAATGTCGGTTTAGTGGCTGATCTGTCATCTCTTCTATGTACCCCAGGCACGCACTTGCACACTCCAAACATTGCCCAAACTAGCAAGGCAACGGTTGAGTTCCGGGAGCAAGACCGGAGCCATTCACAGATAAAGAACAATAAACCAGCAAACATAATTTGGGAGCGCAATAACAGTGAGCGACAAGGAGTCAGGAGGAATGTTTGTCTTACTGATATCGGGGCCAAACGCAAGAAAACACGAAAGACTGCACTTTCTGGAAAACCGGCTCAGAATAGCTGGGACTTTCTAAGCACAATCGAAGCAGTCCGGCCAGTGATCATACTCCCTACGCTGCCTAGCTCCAAATCTGGCATTGGTTGAAGACTTTCCCTGTTCTTACCGACATTGGCCATTTAAGGACCAGGTTTGGAGAACTGCCTATCAAACTTTGATAAAGTCCTTGATTGCCTGATGATCTGTGTTTGCCCGTGCTCACTGTCGGCCTAAGTGCCGGGACTAACGCATCTAAAGTATAGTATTTGTTTGGCTCTCCAGCTCACCATAGTTGTGTGATCATAACAAATGAGCCTTGATGTTTCTCTTTACATTTATTATGCTAATTTTCATGTATGTACAAATTCCAAGTGTTCATGTCTGTTTATACATAGTTCTGCGTATCAGATATCTGCTATGTTGTTTACTGTTCTAGCCATCCCACATATAATATTTTCTATACCTATATAACATGTTAATCTGAGTCTATACTTTGGATATAGTTTTATATCCCACGATAATATTCTTTATATACAATCTGTCCTAATTGTTGTGTCCCTATTGTTTTGAATGCTTATACCAGTCTATTTATTAAAACTGTCTACTCAGGTCCCATAATATCAATATATAGATAGGACATTTCTTATCAGATTTAGGGACTAGGTAGGAATCAACACTAAGGTTGTCAAAATGTTTATATCGGTATGCACACATTTCTAGGATACTTAAGTTAGATTGGAAAATCAGTTAAAGTAGATCTCATTAGTTTAGTCTATTTATTCCGAACAGGGGCACTTACAGTTTTGGTTTCAGTGATCAACAATAGCACTCTCCCTATATGTTACTATTTGACTTTTAATGCTATCTCCATTACAAGATCTCACAGCACTTTTTCTCCTGGGCATACATGCTAGAATGTATAATCTCTTTTAGTATCCTGTCTTTACATTTAAAGTGTTATTTACCTATTTACATTTAAGGGTCCTATTATTCTTGGGCTTCCTTAGCATCAACAATACAAACTGAGACACTATTTATCTACAAATATATCTTGTTTTTCAAGTGAAGTAATAGGATACATATATGGGATAGATGCCTTGCTAATATTAACATTCCTTATTTAACTTTTTTTTGGCTACATGCTCCCTCTGAACTGTTTGAAAGCAGACTAAGCTGTTCATGTTTTATAACTTTTGAAAATTGGCTCCTTTACTATATTTACTCCTTACACATCTCTATTATACCACCCTAAACACCTCCCACATCTGAGGTACATTTAAATGTAGGTGACAGTTTATATACGGTGTGTGCCTGTTGCGGGGCATAGGGCCCGTGCCTAGGCAACAGAAGCACACAAATGTTTTGTTCAGCTGCTTTAGCACTTGCTCTCCCTATAGAAACCTTCCCCTTATAACATCTGCATTTTATATGTTTCTGTGAATTTCATTATCTCTTCAACCCCAGTGTGTAATTATTTGGGGTGAGGAGACACTTCCCTATTCACTTATTGTTAAGGGCAAGATCCCCTTAGATAACTAGCTACTAATATTAATACCTAACAGGTTTGAGCCTGCCTATAGTAAGTTTTGTTCCCCTCCTCGTCCTAGATAGATACCAATCTCGGCGTGGAATAATATTATCCTCTATTTTTTGTCTGTTAGCTATTAACATATTGATTAGTATACATATCTAAATCATGCTCAACTACAATATGAAGTACAACACTAATTCAATACTCCAAGTATGCCCCTGTTGCAGGCTGGCCCTGCATTATCATTCCCATCATTTGGGATCTATATACTTACAACACTCATAATGCAGCGCTACTATCATGAGTAGCTAATCTATATTTACTTCTCCCCTAGTTTCCCACATGCTCTTGAGACCTTAATTAGAGGCATGCTAAGTTTTATCCACCTAGTTTAAATAACCACCTATAGTAGTTAGCCCGATTACAACCTATTTCCCGTGCATCTGTTTGGCAAATTTAGAAGACAAGCTGACATCTCTTATCTACTTTCCATAGGTAACCCATCACCTCCACCCCCCCACTCCACTTAATATGCCTTCCTTAAGTGGGAGGACTGACTATGCGGTTTTTCTCACATATACCGCACCCTATATACCCTCCTTTCTAGCTAAATCTTGCAGGTTATCATTATACTCAGCATTATTTTCTTATTTTTTTTCCTTAATCTATGCAAGATTGTCCAAATATATATATGCACGTAATACTACTATCCCTTTAGCACCTTACTTAATTTACACGCTACTCATATTTGTATGAGACAAAATTATAAAAAACTGAGGTTTACCATCGAGACCCACAAGTGGTCTCTTTTGTTTGCACATGCCTTCTTTTATCTTAAAAGCTTGTGATGGTCCAAGAGTGGCCTAGGATTTTATTTAAAAGGCATTTCAATATTTGGCATTTTATGTATTTCAAGGTTGCATGGTATGTAAATTGTTACACTTGTGTTTATTTTCTGTGTTTGTTTTCTCACTCTTGTAACACTAAATCTTACTGTACGTGACATGCAATGCAAGAACTTGTTTTTATGACTATTGTATGCCTCTGAATATTCCTCAATAAAAATTATTAAAAAAAAAAAAAAAAAAAAGTGAACAATGTTTTTTATTTGATCGCATTTGGCGGTGAAATGGTGGAATGAAATATTCCCAGAGAAACATTTAAAAACATTTGTGCCATAATTGCACAAATTGTTTGTAAATAATTTCAGTGAGAAACCTAAAGTTTGTGAAATAATTTGTGAAAAAGTTAACAATATTTTTTATTTGATCGCATTTGGCGGTGAAATGGTGGCATGAAATATACCAAAATTGGCCTAGATCAATACTTTGGGATGTCTTCTAAAAAAAATATATACATGTCAAGGGATATTTAGGGATTCCTAAAAGATATCAGTGTCCCAACGTAACTAGCGCTAATTTTGAAAAAAAAAGTGGTTTGGAAATAGCAAAGTGCTACTTATATTTATGGCCCTATCACTTGCAAACAAAGCAAAGGACATGTAAACATTGGGTATTTCTAAACTCAGGACAAAATTTTGAAACTATTTAGCATGGGTGTTTTTTGGTGGTTGTAGATGTGTAACAGATTTTGGGGGTCAAAGTTAGAAAAAGTGCGTTTTTTTCCATTTTTTCCTCATATTTTATAAAAAATTTTATAGTAAATTATAAGATATGATTAAAATAATGGTATCTTTAGACAATCCATTTAATGGCGAGAAAAACGGTATATAATATGTGTGGGTACAGTAAATGAGTAAGAGGGAAATTACAGCTAAACACAAACACCGCAGAAATGTAAAAATAGCACTGGTCCTTAAGGGAAAGAAATTGAAAAATGGCCTTGTCCTTAAGGGGTTAACCCATAAACCGAGGCCCCCCCACATCGCAAACACTTAAATTACATTTTTAACTCCTAATCTGCCGACCGGACATCGCCGCCACTGTAATAAATATATTAACCCCTAAACTGCCGCACTCCCGCCTCGCAAACACTAGTTTAATTGTAGGGAGCTTGCAGGGTTAATTTTAGCTTTAATCTGCCATCCCTAACATCGCCGACATCTATCTACATTTATTAACCCCTAATCTGCTGTCCCTAACATCGCTGACACCTATCTACATTTATTAACTCCTAATCTCCCGCCCCCAACGTCACCGCTACTATATTAAAGGTATTAACCCCTAAACCTAAATCTAAACCTAACACTAACTCCCCCTAACTTAAATATAATTTAAATAAAACGAAATAAAATAACTAAAATTAAATAAATGAATTCTATTTAGAACTAAATACTTACAGATAAAATAAACCCTAAGATAGCTACAATAAAACTAATAGTTACATTTGTATCTATCTTAGGGTTTATATTTATTTTACAGGCAAATTTGTATTTATTTTAACTAGGTAGAATAGTTATTAAATAGTTATTAAGTATTTAATAGCTACCTAGTTAAAATAAGTACAAATTTACCTGTAAAATAAATCCTAACCTAAGTTACAATTACACCTAACACTACACTATAATTAAACTAATTACATAAACTAACTGCAATTAACTACAATTAAATTAAATAAACTAAATTACAAAAAACCCCCACTAAATTACAGAAAATAAAAAAATTATTAATTTTTTTAAGCTAATTACACCTACTCTAATCCCCCTAATAAAATAAAAAAGCCTCCCAAAATAAAAAAATTCCCTACCCTATACTAAATTACAAATAGCCCTTAAAAGGGCTTTTTGCGGGGAATTGCCTCAAAGTAATCAGCTCTTTTACCTGTAAAAAAAAATACAATACCCCCCCAACATTAAAACCCACCACCCACACACCCAACCCAACTCTAAAACCCACCCAATCCCCCCTTAATAAAACCTAACACTACCCCCTTGAAGATCACCCTACCTTGAGACGTCTTCACCCAGCCGGGCACAAGTGGACCTCCAGTGGGGCAGAAGTCTTCATCTGATCTGGCCAGAAGAGGACATCCAGACCAGCAGAAGTCTTCATCCAGGCGGCATCTTCTATCTTCTTCCATCCGGAGCGGAGCGGGTCCATCTTGAAGACATCCGACGCGGAGCATCCTCTTCCATCCGATGGCGACTGAAGAATGAAGGTTCCTTTAAGGTACGTCAACCAAATGGCGTCCCTTCAATTCCAATTGGCTGATAGAATCCTATCAGCCAATCGGAATTAAGGTAGGAAAAATCCTATTGGCTGATGCAATCAGCCAAAAGAATTGAGCTTGCATTCTATTGGCTGATTGGAACAGCCAATAGAATGCAAGCTCAATCCTATTGGCTGATTGGATCAGCCAATAGGATTGAACTTTAATTCTATTGGCTGGTTGCATCAGCCAATAGGATTTTTCCTACCTTAAATCCTATTGGCTGATAGGATTCTATCAGCCAATCGGAACTGATGGGACGCCATCTTGGATGACATGCCTTAAAGGAACCTTCATTCTTCAGTCGCCGACGGATGGAAGAGGATGCTCCGTATCGGATGTCTTCGAGATGGACCCGCTCCGCTCCGGATGGATGAAGATAGAAGATGCTGCCTGGATGAAGACTTCTGCCAGTCTGGATGTCCTCTTCTGGCCAGATCGGATGAAGACTTCTGCCCCTCTGGAGGTCCACTTGTTCCCGGCTGGGTGAAGATGTTTCAAGGTAGGGTGATCTTCAAGGGGGTAGTGTTAGGTTTTATTAAGGGGGGATTGGGTGGGTTTTAGAGTAGGTTTGGGTGTGTGGGTGGTGGGTTTTAATGTTGGGGGGTATTGTACTTTTTTTTACAGGTAAAAGAGCTGATTACTTTGGGGCAATGCCCCGCAAAAGGCCCTTTTAAGGGCTATTTGTAATTTAGTATAGGGTAGGGATTTTTATTATTTTGGGGGGCTTTTTTATTTTATTAGGGGGATTAGATTAGGTGTAATTAGTTTAAAAATTTGTAATTTCTTTTTTATTTTCTGTAATTTAGTGTGGGGGGGTTTCGTAATTTAGTTTATTTAATTGTAATTAATTGTAGTTAGTTTAGGTAATTATTTAATTATAGTGTAGTTTTAGGTGTAATTGTAACTTAGGTTAGGGTTTATTTTACAGGTAAATGTGTCTTTATTTTAACTAGGTAGTTATTAAATAGTTAATAACTATTTAATAACTATTCTGCCTAGTTAAAATAAATACAAAGTTGCCTGTAAAATAAAAAAAAAATCCCTAAGATGGCTACAATGTAACTATTAGTTATATTGTAGCTAGCTTAGGGTTTATTTTACAGGTAAGTATTTAGTTTTAAATAGGAATAATTTAGTTAATTATAGTAAATTTATTTAAATGTATTTAAATTATATTTAAGTTAGGGAGGTGTTAGGGTTAGACTTAGGTTTATTGGTTAATAAATTTATTATAGTGGCGGCGACGTTGGCGGCAGCAGATTAGGGGTTAATAAATGTAATATAGTTGCAACAACATTGGGGGGGGGCAGATTAGGGGTTAATAAATAAAATGTAGGGTTCGGCGATGTTGGGGGCATCAGATTAGGGGTTCATAAGTATAATGTAGGTGGTGGTGGTGTCCGGAGCGGCAGATTAGGGGTTAATAATATAATGTTAGTGGCGACGATGTCGGGGGCGGCAGATTAGGGGTTAATAAGTGTAAGATTAGGGGTGTTTAGACTCAGGGTTTATGTTAGGTGTAGACATAACTTTTGTTTCCCCATAGGAAACAATTGGGCTGCGTTAGGAGCTGAACGCTGCTTTTTTGCAGGTGTTAGTTTTTTTTTCAGCCAGCTCAGCCCCATTGTTTCCTATGGGAAAATCGTGCACGAGCATGTTCAGCCAGCTCACCGCTGACTTAAGCAACGCTGGTATTGAGGTGAGATGTGGAGCTAAATTTTGCTCAACGCTCACTTTTCTGAGGCTAACGCCGGCTTGCAGAAAACTCATAATACCAGCGTTGTCTTAAGTGAGTGGTGAGAAAAAAAGGCTTGTTAGCCCCACACACCATTACCGACAAAAACTCGTAATCTAGCCGATAGACACTAACACAGACAAACACAAACATACACATAGACACTAACACAGACACACACTATCACATACAAACACACAGACACTGAGACACACACAAGCACACACCCTAATTAGCAAGTTTAGTGACAGGATTTAAAGAGAGATGGCAAAATAGATGCACACAGAGGGGGCTACTTATCAAGCCGTCTACTTTTCTGGCTTCGCCGGTCCAATACGTCCGCCTAAGCTCGCCTACCTTCGCCGCCGCGGACCTTGAATACGTTCGCCTAAGTTATCAAATAAAGCTGTCAAAAAGCCGCGGGGCGATGAGCAGCGGACTGTGACAGTTATCACTCATCCGATCTCGCTGCCCTTCGGCTTTTTCCCAGCTTTATTGCTAGCCTGTCACTAAGCACTCACACTAAACTACACTGTTCTACCCCCTATACCGGCGCCCCCGGAGGCCCCCGCAACTAAATAAAGTTACTAACCCCTAAACCGCCGCTCCTAGACCCCGCCGCAAGTCTTATAAATGTATTAACCCCTAAACCGCCGCTCCCGGACACCGCTGCCACCTACATTATACCTAGTAACCCCTATCCTGCCCCCCCTACACCGTCGCCCTCTATTATAAAATTATTAACCCCTATCCTGCTGATCCCGCACCTCTCCGCAACTAAATAAATAGTTTAACCCCTAAACCGCCGCTCCATGAACCCGCCGCAACCTATAATAAATTTATTAACCCCTATCCTGCCCCCCACTACGCCGCCGCCACTGTAATAAAATGATTAACCCCTAAACCTAAGTCTAACCCTAACGCCCCCCTAACTTAAATATTAATTAAATAAATCTAAATAAATTAACTCTTATTAACTAAATGAATCCTATTTAAAACTAAATACTTACCTTTAAAATAAACCCTAATATAGCTACAATATAAATAATAATTATATTCTAGCTATCTTAGGATTTATATTTATTTTACAGGTACCTTTCAATTTATTTTAACCATGTACAATAGCTATTAAATAGTTATTAACTATTTAATAGCTTACCTAGCTAAAATAAAGAGAAATGTACCTGTGAAATAAATCCTAACCTAAGTTACAATTACACCTAACACTACACTATACTTTAATAAATTATTCCTATTTAAAAATAAATACTTACCTGTAAAATAAACCCTAAGATAGCTACAATATAATTAATAATTATATTATAGCTATCTTAGGATTTATATTTATTTTACAGGTAACTTTGTATTTATTTTAGCTAGTTAGAATAGTTATTAAATAGTTATTAACTATTTAATAACTACCTAGCTAAAAGAAATACAAAATTACCTGTAAAATAAATCCTAGCTTAAGTTACAATTAAACCTAATACTACACTATCATTACATTAATTAAATAAATTAACTACAAATAACTACAATGAAATACAATTACATAAACTAACTAAAGTACAAAAAATAAAAAAAGCTAAGTTACAAAAAATAAAAAATTAAGTTACAAACATGTTAAAAATATTACTACAATTTTAAGCTACTTACACCTAATCTAAGCCCCCTAATAAAATAACAAACCCCCCCAAAATAAAAAAAATCCCTACCCTATTCTAAATTACATAAATTTCAAAGCTCTTTTACCTTACCAGCCCTTAAAAGGGCCATTTGTGGGGGCATGCCCCAAAAAGTTCAGCTCTTTTGCCTGTAAAATAAAAATACAACCCCCCCCCCAACATTAAAACCCACCACCCACATACCCCTAATCTAACCCAAACCCCCCTTACAAAAACCTAACACTAATCCCCTGAAGATCATCCTACCTTGAGTCGTCTTCACTCAGCCGAGCCACCGATGGAACTGAAGAGGACATCCGGAGCGGAAGAAGTTAATCCTCCAAGCGGCGCTGAAGAAATCTTCCATCCGATGAAGTCATCATCCAGGCGGCGCTGAAGAAGTCTTCGATCCGGCCGATGTCATCTTCAAAGAGGCGCTGAAGAGGTCTTCTATCCGGGCGAAGTCATCTTCCAAGCCGGGTCTTCAATCTTCCTTCCGCCGACGCGGAACCACCTTCTTCACCGACGGACTACGACGAATGACGGCTCCTTTAAGGGACGTCATCCAAGATGGCGTCCCCTCAATTCCGATTGGCTGATAGGATTCTATCAGCCAATCGGAATTAAGGTAGGAAAATCTGATTGGCTGATGGAATCAGCCAATCAGATTGAGCTCGCATTCTATTGGCTGTTCCGATCAGCCAATAGAATGCGAGCTCAATCTGATTGGCTGATTGGATCAGCCAATCGGATTGAACTTGAATCTGATTGGCTGATTCCATCAGCCAATCAGATTTTCCTACCTTAATTCCGATTGGCTGATAGAATCCTATCAGCCAATCGGAATTGAGGGGACGCCATCTTGGATGACGTCCCTTAAAGGAGCCGTCATTCGTCGTAGTCCGTCGGTGAAGAAGGTGGTTCCGCGTCGGCGGAAGGAAGATTGAAGACCCGGCTTGGAAGATGACTTCGCCCGGATAGAAGACCTCTTCAGCGCCTCTTTGAAGATGACATCGGCCGGATCGAAGACTTCTTCAGCGCCGCCTGGATGATGACTTCATCGGATGGAAGATTTCTTCAGCGCCGCTTGGAGGATTAACTTCTTCCGCTCCGGATGTCCTCTTCAGTTCCATCGGTGGCTCGGCTGAGTGAAGACGACTCAAGGTAGGATGATCTTCAGGGGATTAGTGTTAGGTTTTTGTAAGGGGGGTTTGGGTTAGATTAGGGGTATGTGGGTGGTGGGTTTTAATGTTGGGGGGGGGGTTGTATTTTTCTTTTACAGGCAAAAGAGCTGAACTTTTTGGGGCATGCCCCCACAAATGGCCCTTTTAAGGGCTGGTAAGGTAAAAGAGCTTTGAAATTTATGTAATTTAGAATAGGGTAGGGATTTTTTTTATTTTGGGGGGGTTTGTTATTTTATTAGGGGGCTTAGATTAGGTGTAAGTAGCTTAAAATTGTTGTAATATTTTTAACATGTTTGTAACTTAATTTTTTATTTTTTGTAACTTAGCTTTTTTTATTTTTTGTACTTTAGTTAGTTTATGTAATTGTATTTCATTGTAGTTCTTTGTAGGTAGTTTATTTAGTTAATTTAATGATAGTGTAGTATTAGGTTTAATTGTAACTTAAGTTAGGATTTATTTTACAGGTAATTTTGTATTTCTTTTAGCTAGGTAGTTATTAAATAGTTAATAACTATTTAATAACTATTCTAACTAGCTAAAATAAATACAAAGTTACCTGTAAAATAAATATAAATCCTAAGATAGCTATAATATAATTATTAATTACATTGTAGCTATCTTAGGGTTTATTTTACAGGTAAGTATTTATTTTTAAATAGGAATAATTTATTAAAGTATAGTGTAGTGTTAGGTGTAATTGTAACTTAGGTTAGGATTTATTTCACAGGTACATTTCTCTTTATTTTAGCTAGGTAAGCTATTAAATAGTTAATAACTATTTAATAGCTATTGTACATGGTTAAAATAAATTGAAAGGTACCTGTAAAATAAAAAAAAATCCTAAGATAGCTAGAATATAATTATTATTTATATTGTAGCTATATTAGGGTTTATTTTAAAGGTAAGTATTTAGTTTTAAATAGGATTCATTTAGTTAATAAGAGTTAATTTATTTAGATTTATTTAATTAATATTTAAGTTAGGGGGCGTTAGGGTTAGGGTTAGGTTTAGGGGTTAATCATTTTATTACAGTGGCGGCGGCATAGTGGGGGGCAGGATAGGGGTTAATAAATTTATTATAGGTGGCGACGGTGTAGGGGGGGCAGGATAGGGGTTAATAAATGTATTATAGGTGGCGACGGTGTAGGGGGGGCAGGATAGGGGTTAATACATTTAATATAGGTTGCGGCGGGTTCAGGGAGCGGCGGGTTAGGGGTTAATACATTTATTATAGTTGCGGTGGGCTCCGGGAGCGGCGGTTTAGGGGTTAATATGTATAGAGTAGCTTGCGGTGGGCTCCGGGAGCGGCGGTTTAGGGGGTAATAACTTTATTTAGTTGCGGCGGTGTAGGGGGGGTCAGATTAGTGGTGTTTAGACTCGGGGTACATGTTAGGGTGTTAGGTGTAGACAGCTCCCATAGGAATCAATGGGATGTCTGTCAGCAGCGAACTTGTACTTTCGCTATGGTCAGACTCCCATTGATTCCTATGGGATCCGCCGCCTCCAGGCTGGCGCTTTGAAAACCAGGTACGCTGGGCCGTAAAACTGCTGATCGTACCTGCTAGTTTTTTGATAGCTAGCAAAAGTAGTGAGAATGTGCCGCACTTGTGTGCGGAACATCTGGAGTGACGTAAGAATCGATCTGTGTCGGACTGAGTCCGGCGGATCGAAGCTGACGTCACAAAATTCTACTTTTGCCGGTCTCGAGCCTTTGATAACTAAGGCGTATCAGCCTCGCCACAAATACGCTGCGGAATACGCAGCGTATTTGAGGTTGACGGCTTGATAACTACCCCCCAGAGGGTCTAAACAGGGGTCAGGTCTTACAAAAAAAGTGTGGGAACTCACCAAGACTTTCACCCCCCCCCCCTCAAAATGAATACTGTTTTATATACATATACACACACACTTGCACACACACAGTGTATTTATATGTATATAATCTATATACTTTGGTTAAAGGACCAGTTAACACTGTAGATTTTCATAATCAACAAATGCATGATAAGAAGACAATACAATAGCACTTAGTCTGAACTTCAAATGAGTAGTAGATTTTTGTTAAATAAAATGCAAAGTTATGTCTATTTCCACTCCGCCTGTATCATGTGACAGCCATCAGCCAATCATAAATGCACATACGTATATGCTTTGAATTCTTGCACATGCTCAGTAGGAGTTGGTGACTCAAAAAGTGTACATATAAAAAGACTGTGCACATTTTGTTAATGGAAGTAGATTGGAAAGTTGTTTAAAATTGCATGCTCTGAATAATGAAGTTTAATTTTGACTTGAGTGTCCCTAATGAAAGCAAATTAAATCCAATGAAGGGTTGAATGGTTTCCTGAGAATCCTCCTCTGTCACAGTCTTGCCTACTTAAAGGGACACTAAAAAAAAATTATTTCGTGATTCAGATAGAGCATGATGCAAAAATGTAAGTTTAGATGCCGGCCCATTTTTGGTGAACAACCTGGGTTGTCCTTTCTGATTGGTGGATAAATTCACCCACCAATAAAAAGTGCTGTCCAGAATCCTGAACCAAAAATAGCTTAAATGCCTTCTTTTTCAAATAAAAATAGCAAGAGAACGAAGAAAATTTGATAATAGGAGTAAATTAGAAAGTTGCTTAAAATTGCATGCTCTATCTGAATCACGAAAGAAAACAATTGGGTTCAGTGTCCCTTTAAGGTGCAATAGTCCTATTTCTGCTGAGGGGAGCTAAATAACCCCAGAGCAAGCCACACAGAAATGTAAGCACTATGTGTTTCGCACAGTGAGGGGTGATCACACAGCAGGACCGCTGACAGGCTTGCATTTAGTGTATTGTAGGAAATGTTACTGCCCATTACTAGAGGATCTCACTATCCCTCTATCCAGACTGTGCTCCAGCTCCCCCCACTAGCAGCAGCATTGTTTACTGAAGCATTTCTGTTCTCTGTCCAGAGGGAACTTAGCTCCTCCTGCAAAAATAGTGCAGGAATTCCATTCCCATGCGTTCCCGCTCGACTTGACCCCTGGGGTCTAAGCTATAGTTGTTACAGAGCAGGGGAGTCAAAATATGACAGCAAGTATAATAGTAATGTGGGTATAGAAGCTTTATCTGTATTGTGAATCTAATGCAAGTCAGCTGTCATTAGCAGCCAGAATGCATTTAAAGAATAAGGATAATGCACTGATCAGAATATTACAGTACCCCATTGTGGTATCATCAGAGCACTACAAAAGGGTGTATGAGAAGATCCAGAGAAATGGCTAGTTAGCGACTATCCCATTTTTGGACAAAGAAAGTCTGGGAAAATTCTCAAAACATGATTGCCTGTATATTGCTAAACAGTTAAACCCAATTCAGCAGGTAACAGTGCAAAAAAAGGCCTGAAAAGTCTGAACAGTTAACTTCAAGTACACATGTAGATATTTTATAAAAACACTTCAACTTTGTTGACATCTCAAGGGGCTATTACCAAGCCATCACATAGTCAGTCTAACCCTAACCCTAACAACCCCTAACTTAAATATAATTACAATAAATCTAAATAAAATTACTACAATTACCTAAATAATCCCTATTTAAAACTAAATACTTACATATAAAATAAATCATAAGCTAGCTACAATATAACTAATAGTTACATTGTAGCTATCTTAGGGGTTATTTTTATTTTACAGACAACTTTGTATTTATTTTAACTAGGTAGAATAGTTATTAAATAGTTATTAACTATTTAATAACTACCTAGTTAAAATAAAGACAAATTTACCTGTAAAATAAAACCTAACCTAAGTTACAATTATACCTAACACTACACTATAATTAAATAAATTAACTAAATTAAATACAATTAATTACAATTAAAATTAGTTATATTGTAGCTAGCTTAGGGTTTATTTTATAGTTAAGTATTTAGTTTTAAATAGGAATTATTTAGGTAATTGTAGTAATTTTATTTAGATTTATTGTAATTATATTTAAGTTAGGGGGTGTTAGGGTTAGGGTTAGGTTAGACTGAGGTTTAGGGGTTAATACATTTAATATAGTGGCGGCGACGTTGTGGGCGGCAGATTAGGGGTTAATAAATGTAGGTAGGTGTCGGCGATATTAGGGCCGGCAGATTAGGGGTTAATAATATTTAACTAGTGTTTGCGATGCGGGAGTGCGGCGGTTTAGGGGTTAATATATTTATTATAGTGGCGGCGATGTTCGGTTCGGCAAATTAGGGGTTAAAATATATATTTTAGTGTTTGCGATGTGGGGGAGCCTCAGTTTAGGGGTTAATAGGTAGTTTATGGGTGTTAGTGTACTTTTTAGCACTTTAGTTAAGAGTTTTATGCTACGGCGTTGTAGTGTACAACTCTTAACTACTGACTTTAAAATGCGGTACCAGGCGGAGAAGGGCGGAGCTAGCCTGCACCAAGATGGCTGCAGGACCTTAGAGCTCCGGTGTGAGGTCGGCTCAATAATCACAACAAGAGAGAAGAAAAGACTCTAATGCCCTGAAAACCAGTGCTTTAGACAGCCGAACACCCGCTGAGAACTATAACCTAAAATTGGAGCTGCATCACTGACCGATAATAGATAGCCGCCGCGGAGAGGAGCGGCGGACCGCGTGGCATAGCGCCATAACAACACTGTGAATTCTCCTGCTTACCCCCGCGACTGCGGCTACAGATGTAAGCAAGTGACAGACGGCAACCGGACCTGCAGAACAACACTCAGCAGATCTTTTGCCCGCAGCGGAACCGGCTGAAATTAAAGAGACACTCTGCTGACGCTTGCCTAAGTAAGTGCTCCCACCACAACATGGCTGAAACCTCCAATATATATACATAATTATCATTTTTTGACTCACATCAACAACCACAATTACAGGGGGTATTTAAACCTGGCCCAATGACATGATGGACATTCTATACAACGGGTGTTCTGTACTATAAGACGATCTCTAGGCCTCAGACGCCACATTATGACATTTGTTAGGCCCTTGCCCTAAGATGAAGCTGCGCAATAAAATTGAGAGCTAACACTTCATACTCTGGACACCAAACCTATATCTACAGGATTATTACTGAGAGAGGATATGTGACCATATAAACTGTTATACTTTTATCTTCAATTTCATACCCACATCTCTCTGTATCTGTACACACGTGACCCGGAGTCTAAATAATCTAAATACTGTCGAGGTGGTTATCCCAGCCACCTTTATAAACGCATATTTCAGCAGCGGCGGGGTATCAAATCTCTCCCTACATTCTGCAGTTTCATGGCTTCAAGAAAGGGCCCTAGATCTGAGAAACCCAGCAAAGGCCCAGCACCTGTAACACCAAAAGTTCACTCCTTTTTTAAGAATATGGAAAATCCTTCACCGAATTCTTCCCCTAAAGCACATGAGTCAGCTACCTCCCACCCTGCAGCAGACACCCAAACAGGGGATGACACCACTTTAACAAAGGCAGATATAATGGCACTCCCATCAAAGGAGGATTTTACCAATTTTATTACCCAAGTGAGTTCTATGATTAAAGTGAGCCTTTCGGAGGTCAAGAAAGAAATAACAGACATCGGCAACAGAATCATGCACCTAGAGGAAGACATAGAACAAACTGACAGACTCTTAGACCAGCAGATACGCCATTCCACTCAAAATTCTACTTTAATCCAGCAATTACAAGACCAGGTTGAAGACCTGGATAATAGAGGTAGACATCAAAATATCAGGATCAGAGGGATCCCAGAGATCATTAAAGCTGCTGAACTGTTACCCTACCTTCAGAGATTGTTTAATGATCTGATAAGATCCGATAGCCAAGACAGGAGCCCTACAGAATTCCAGCTAGACAGATTCCACCAGGCCCTTAGGCCTACTCCCAAGGATAATGCCCCCCCCCCCCCCGCGAGATGTCATCCTCAGATTCACCTGCTTCAAAGAAAAGGAAAACATATTGTCTGCAGCCAGAAAAAAATCACCTATATCTTTCGAGGGCCACCCCCTTCAGTTTTTTGCCGATCTCAGCCAAATGACTTTAACTAAGAGAAGAGAACTTAAACCCCTGACTACACGTTTGAGGGAGATGAAGATTCCCTACCGCTGGGGGTTCCCCTTTTGCTTGAAAGTCATAAGAGACAATTCCACTATATCATACAGAACAATTGAGGACCTTGAAGATTTTTGTTCTCAACTGGGGATTAAACCTCCTGAATTACTCATTAATCAAGATCCCGCCCCGGAAATCCAGGAACAGAGACCCCAACGCCAGGAATGGAGCAGAGCAACCCGTCATAAACGAAGTAAAGTGACCGACAGCAATCGGCCCACATCCAAAGATAGGACCACCTGAGAACTTGCTTAGACAGGTTATATGTTTTACCCACAGAGGTCATCACGAAGTATATTGACAGCCTCTCTCGCTATTTATTATAGCTGTAGACAGGGAAACTAGTTATGATGAGCATTCAAAGACTGATTAACACTGTGTGGGTGTAATCACTAGGACAAACGATTTGAGAATGCTTAATTCAAAATTTAAACTAGTAGCCATTGAGCCTGTAAGGTTTTAGTTAAGAAAAAGATAAAAACAAAAAGTTTTACTGTTCAATTGTCATATTATTGCTTTTCTAATGGTATATATGTGCCAACATGCCGACCTGCTACCACAAGTAGTAGCAGTCACTTTTCCCTCCATAAGGAATCTCCTTAGGAGATTTTTTGTTTTCTTGTTTAAGATTTTTAGAGGTTACAATGTTGAGCCTTAATGTTTATGTTGAATTTAAAGATATTTTGTTAATTTGTTTCTTTTATCATTTCAGCACTGACCTTGAATTAAACGTTCTCTTGTACATCCCCTCCTTTCCCTCTATACCCCGCTCCGCCTGGGCTCATAAGGGCGCTGAGATCTTCGGTCACCAGGTAAGCTTTACCAGATTCCACTGGATATTCTTTGATACAAAACCCCACACACATGGCTTTCCACACACTTAAAATAGTCACACAAAATGCTAAAGGGTTGAATTCGCCCACTAAACGATCTGTAGCCTTAGCATGGTTTAAGAGATCAAAGGCGGACGTGGTCTTTGTACAGGAGACCCACTTCCCCAAAGACTCCCCTCCCAATTTCTTAAACAGAGACTACCCAACAGGATACTTTGCTCATAACACAAAAAAAGCTGGAGGGGTGGGGATTCTATTCCATAGAAACATCCCTTTTCAGATCAGAAAAATGGAAGCTGATCCAGGAGGCAGATGGATAATAGTCACAGGCCTTCTATACAATCGCCCACTCACCCTAACCAATATTTATGCCCCAAATACCAGACAAACTAAATTTTTCCGCAACATTAAGCGACTGATGCTTGCAAATCAGACTGGGCCCTTAATATTAGCAGGGGACTACAACCTAGCACTTGACCCAACACTCGACTGCTCCTTGGGCCGGAGCTGTCCCCCCTCCAGGACGCTGTCTGACACAATATCCCTACTTCAACAACTGGCACTAGTAGACACATGGAGAACAAGACATCCCTCCCAACATACATACACCTTCTTTTCAAATCCCCATAGAACATACTCCCGCATCGACTATATCTTTGTCGACCAACTCATATACGAAATGGTCCTTGATACGGATATATCACCAACCACTTGGTCAGACCATGCCATGGTCTCCTTGAATTTAAAATGGTCAGAAACCCTGCTATCTCCTTTTATATGGAGACTCGACGAGTCCCTACTTAAAAATAAAGCCATAACTAAACAGCTGTCAGAAACTATAGAAGAGTACTTCAGACTCAATAACATAGACGAAATTTCACCACACACCCTATGGGAAGCCCATAAAACCGTGTTGAGAGGGGAGCTTATCAAACTTAAAGCTAGACAAAGAAAGCAATATAGAGTTAGTCACGATAATATCTTGGAAGCCATACGCTCATTGGAAAGGCAACACCAGGCAAACCCTGGGGATGTCTCCATCTCTATACAGCTTAGACAGTACAGAAATGAACTGAATCAACTATTATATGCAGAAGCCCAGACAAAAGCGTTCTTTCTTAAGAAACTCCATCTAGCTAGATCAAACAAGATTAGCCCCTCACTCACTAAAACCCTCAAGGAACGCAAACTTAACTCATATATTCACAAGATTCTAGATGAGGCAGGGAGTCAAGCAGTGAGTAGCCGGTCGATTGTTGAGAAATTCCAGAAATATTACGGCGACCTTTATAATCTCCCCCCACCACAATTAGCGAATACTCCTCACGCGACTGAACAATATATAGTAGATGCTAAGCTCCCAAGCATGCCTAAAGAAATGGCTGAGGCGCTAGATAATCCTATCTCAATCCAGGAGGTACTGGCAGCCATCAAATCCTTGCCCTCCCATAAAAGCCCGGGCCCTGACGGCTTTTCCAATTTGTACTATAAGCAATTTAGCAACCTACTGACTCCCCACTTGACCTCCTTATTCCGCTCTATTGACGAAGATACACAATGGTCTAAGTGTTTTTTGGAAGCACACATTTCGGTGATACCCAAACCCGGTAAAGACCCCACAATAGTGAGTAACTACAGGCCAATCTCACTATTGAATTCCGACCTGAAAATATATACCAAAATCCTGGCCACCCGCATTAACCAAATACTTCCACAAATTAGTCAGGTTTTATACGAAAAAGAGAAGCCCGGGATAACACCGTTAGAGTTTTGCAGCTGATTGAACAGTCCGGCAGGTCTGACATTCCCACTATTCTAATCTCTACTGACGCAGAAAAAGCGTTTGACCGGCTGGACTGGAACTTTCTGAAACATAGCTTGACAGGTTTTGGCTTTGGTCCAGTTATGACTCACAGAATCTTTAGCTTGTATACCTGCCCTACAGCAAAGGTCAGAACGAACGGGACTCTGTCGGATAGTTTCACCATACGAAACGGCACGAGGCAGGGGTGTCCCCTCTCCCCTCTTCTATTTGCCATTTCCATAGAGGTACTTGCGTCCCACATCAGAAACAACCCTAAGATAACTGGCATACAACTAGGTACCAATACACACAAACTTACTCTCTATGCAGATGACGTCCTCACTTTGCTCACCAAACCCACTGACTCCCTGCCTCATCTACTTGAGGAGTTTGAAACCTTTAGTAGGCACTCTAATTTCTTAATAAATACCCAAAAATCTGAAATCCTTAATATAAATATGCGGAAAAGAGAGTTTGAGGCCCTACAATTCCACTGCCCGTATAAGCTCTTACACGACAAAATCAAATACCTAGGGATATATCTGACCCCATCTGTGGATAAAATATTCAAATACAACTACCTACCCCTTTTAAAGAAGATAAGGAAGGACTTTGACACTTGGCACAATAAACCCATATCTTGGTGGGGTAGGATCCAATCGGTTAAGATGACCACTCTCCCCCAGATTCTATATATTCTTCAAGCCGCTCCGATCCACTTACCTGAAACATATCTGACTCAACTCCAGTCACTGATAAATAAATTTATTTGGGGGAGCCTCAAGCCCCGTATTAGTAAAAGAGTCCTTGTTAAACCACTGGGGGAGGGGGGTCCCCTGTATCTCTCATTACTACAAAGCGGTCATACTGCAGAGGATTTGGGAATGGCACGACCGTTCATCCACGAAAATCTGGGCCACTATTGACTCTCACTTGCTAGACACTGGTTTCATAGGCCCACTCTGTTGGATCAAACATAACTGCAGGCCCGCACATGCTAGGACTTCTATGATAAACTCGCATATCTTCCGGACATGGGACTCAATTAGGACCAAACATAAAGGTATATCCACTTTTGTTTCACCAATGACCCCAGTGCCAATTAATGCAGAGCTTAGTGGTGGTATAATACCCTCAGAAGCAGGGCACATAGACATAAATCAGACAATACCGTTCACATGCCTGACCGACAGGGGTACTCTAAAACCTAGATCACAATTAAAAGACACTAAAGGAGGAGTTTTCTCCCATTGGTTAAAGCATGCACAGTTGTCTCACTTATTGAGCTCCTCACCCTACAAGAGAGACCTCCTGAGGGATATGTCACATTTTGAGCATCTATGTTATGAAGGGACAGTACCCAGAGGATCTTTATCGATTACCAAAAAACTCCTAGATGCTACCCTTAAATTACCCCCGTCATCCTACGAATCCCAATGGCAGGTGGATCTTGGACTACCTGTTTCCAAAGAACAATGGGAAAACATATTCTACCAATCCTCTAAATCATCATCCTCTCCCAGGGTTTTAGAAATGAACCACAAAATATTGTACCGTTGGTACCTCACCCCAGACAGACTTAAACGAATTTATCCCAATACTAATGCGACATGTTGGAGGGGTTGTGGGTCTCCTGGCACAATGTCCCACATTTGGTGGCACTGTCCTAAATTGCTCCCCTTTTGGAGAGACATAACGACATATCTGAAACAGGTTTTAGGAGACCACTTCTGCCTGTCTCCTCTCACTGCCTTATTTAGCTATAGACCGGATAAAGGGTGTAAAATTAAATGGAAGCTCCTCCAATACTGTTTAAACAGCGCCAGATTGCTTGTTGCCCGTAGATGGAAATCTCCAGATGTGCCGACTGTGCAAGAGTGGCTACACAATACCTCTGAACTCCTCCTAGTGGAGGAATCCTCATATTACAAAAATAACTGCCTGCCACTATTCCACAACATCCAATTTTACTGGGAAACCCTACTCCACTGAAATATTACCTTAGATCATTAAGAATTAATTGACAAATGACCCTAGCCCAGGCGGACCTCTTCCTCTTCTCTTCCTCTCCCTCCCCCTCACCTCCTCCTCTCTCGCTATACTTCCCCCCCCCCCCTTTTTTTCAAATCTTTTATCTTAAGCTGAAATGGTTGTTATAATGTTTTACTTTAGATTGTTTGTTTTGATTAGGTTGGAATAACATTACTTTTAAGGTATGATGTGAATACCTATCTAGAATGAATGCATACCCTCTACTTACCGGATAAGTATGGGTCTTTCTTGCCGACTCATCAATAGACTTTCATTTACCCAATTTACACAATCCCATTTGTTGTATGAAGGTAGGACTTTTTGTACTATATCTATTCCATCTAATAGAGTTATATTTACAATATCCCTATGCACTTTATTGTTGAAACTAAGGGCCCAAGAGAGGTCCTTAATGCTGAAGATAGGGGTAAAAACGAGGAATATCACTCAGTACCTGAAAATATGTACGCACAGCATGATTTGTACTTTTCTTTATTTACATGTATTACAGTTACATATTTGTATTGTACACTTCCTCAATAAAAAATATTTAAAAAAAAAAAAAAAATGCGGTACCAAGCTTGACAGGAGAGGGTGTACCGCTCACTTTTTGTCAGACTCGTAATACCGGCGCTATGCAAGTCCCATTGAAAATATAGGATACGCAATTGACGTAAGTGGATTTGCGGTATTTCTGAGTCTGGCCAAAAAAGTGAGCGGTGAGCCTGTCATTTCAAAACTCGTAATACCAGCGTGCGTTAAAAAGCAGCGTTGGGACCGGCCAACGCTGCTTTTAAAGCCTAACGCACAATTCGTAATCTAGCTGCATCTGTTTTTAGGTAGGAGGCAAAGTCAAATCTGGATGTGTTGGTGTGCAGTGTAGACAGGAAGTTCCTACAACACTCATTGAGGCCTACTTATCAAGCCGTCAACTTACTTGCATTCGATGGCACCAATACGCTCGCCTAAGATCTAACATCGCAGCCGCAGACCTGAATACGCTCTCCATATTTAACAAAAAAAGCTGTCAAAAAGCCGCGCACCAAGTACGGGGCGATGAGCAGCGGACTGTTGTTAACTAACAGTCATCGATCTTACTGCTATTGGGCTTTTTCCCAGCTTTATTTGTAAACTGTCACTATACTAAAATGTTTAACCCATATCCCGCCACTTCCCGACCCCGCTGCAACTAAATAAAGTTATTAACCCCTATCCTGACGCTCCTGGAACCCACTGCAACTCTAATAAACTTATTAACCCCTATTCCGCTGATCCCCGACACCGCCGCAACTCAAATAAACTTATTAAACCCTATTCTGCCGCTCCCCGACACTGCCGCAACTTACTAACTGTATTAACCCCTAAACCCCTGGCCTCCCACATCACTACCACTTACTAAACCTATTAACCCCTAAACCACCAGCCCCCCACATCGCCATAAACTAAATTAACCTATTAACCCCTAAACCTAACAACCCGCTAACTTTATATTAAATATTAACTCATCCCTATCTTATAATAAATTAAAACTTACCTTTAGATTTAAATTAAACTATATTAAACTAATAATTAACCTACCCTATTATACTAAAATTACATTAAACTATATTAAACTAATAATTAATCTACCCTAACTATTAGACTAACATTACAATAAACTATATTAAACTAATAATTAACCTACCCTAACTGTTATACTAAAATTACATTAAACTACAAATTAAATTAAATACATTACATATGTAAGCACCTAACCCTACTCAAATAATTGAAATCTACAATTAAAAATTACAAAGTTACAAAAAACTAACAACTAAGTTACCAAAAATAACACACTAAGTTACAAAAAAAAAAACACTAAGTTACACAAAATAAAAAATAAATGATCAAATATTTAAACTAATTACACCTAATCTAAGAGCCCTATAAAAATAAAAAGCCCCTCAAAATAAAAAAAAACTTAGCCTACAATAAACTACCAATGGCCCGTTGGTTTCAGAAGAAGGTTGCTATACATTGCATAGCTGCAGTCCTAACTGGCAGTGAAGGGGTTAGCTGAGTAATCCAACACCTAATAAACATTTTTTTAAACCTTGACTACCAAAGTGATAAATAAAACATTGCTTTGCAGTGCATTACCATCCTTTTTTACAACCAAGGGTGCAAGTAGTCATTGTGATCAGTGTTTTTTTAACACGCACTCACACAGACATACAGACACACACTAACACACTAAAGCAAACATACAGAAACACTAACACAGACAAATCGGCTTCTTCGCAGCTTTCTTGCTAGCCTGTCACTAAGCACCCAAACTGTACTATACTGTATTACCCCCTAAACCGCCGCTCCCGGAGATGCAACGTCAATTCTATTGGCTGATCCAATCAGCCAATCGGATTGAACTTCAATCCGATTGGCAGATTACATCAGCCAATCAGATTTTTCCTACCTTAATTCCGATTGGCTGAATCCTATCAGCCAATCGGAATTTGAGGGGCGCCATCTTGGATGACGTCATTTAAAGGACCAGTCATTCGTCGGGAAGTCGTCGGTAGAGATGGATGTTCCATGCCGGAGGTCTTCAAGATGCCGCTTGGATGAAGACTTCTGCTGGATGGAGGACCACTTCTGCCACGATCGGATGAAGACTTCTGCCTGGCTGGAGGACCACTTCTGCCCGCATCGGATGAAGAGTTCGGCCCGGTTGGGTGAAGATGGCTCAAGGTGATCTTCAATGGGGTAGTGTTAGGTTTATTTAAGGGGGTATCTGGTGGGTTTTAGAGTAGGGGTGTGTGGGTGGTGGGTTGTAATGTTGGGGGGGTATTGTATTGATTTTTTTTACAGGTAAAAGAGCTGATTACTTTGGGGCAATGTCCCGCGAAAAGCCCTTTTAAGGGCTGGTAAAAGAGCTGGTTACTTTGGGGCAATGCCCCGCAAAAGGCCCTTTTAAGGGCTATTTGTAATTTAGTTTAGGGTAGGGAATTTTACTATTTTGGGGGGCTTTTTTATTTTATTAGGGGGCTTAGATTAGGTGTAATTAGATTAAACTTCTTGTAATATTTTTTTATTTTTTGTAATTTAGTGTTTCTTTGTTTTTGTAATATAGTTTAGTTTATTTAATTGTATTTTATTTTAGATCATTGTAGTTAATTAATTTAATTAATTTATTGATAGTGTAGTGTTAGGTGTATTTGTAATTTAGATTAGGATTTATTTTACAGGTAAATTTGTATTTATTTTAGCTAGGTAGTTATTAAATAGTTAATTACTATTTAATAACTATTATACCTAGTTAAAATAAATACAAAGTTGCCTGTAAAATAAAAATAAACCCTAAAATAGCTACAATGTAATTATTAATTATATTGTAGCTATCTTAGGGTTTATTTTATAGGTAAGTATTTAGTTTTAAATAGGATTAATTTATTTAATGATAGGAATATTTATTTAGATTAATTGAAATAATATTTAAGTTTGGGGGGTGTTAGGGTTAGGGTTAGACTTAGGTTTTGGGGTTAATACATTTAATATAGTGGTGGCGGTGTAGGGGGGGTAGATTAAGGGTTAATCAATGTACTGTAGGTGGCGGTGGTGTAGGGGGGGCAGGATAGGGGTTAATAAATGTAATGTAGGTGGCGGAGGGCTGTGGGTGCGGCGGTTTAGAGGTTAAACAATTAATTTATTTGCGGTGGGGTCCGGGATCGGCAGGATAGGGGTTAATAACTTTATGTAGGGGGCGGCAGATTAGGGGTTAATAAGTATAATGTAGGTGGCGGCGGGGTCCTGGAGCGGCGGTTTAGGGGTTAATACGTATAATGTAGGTGGTGGCGGGGTCCAGGAGCAGCGGTTTAGGGGTTAATAAGTATAATGTAGGTGGCGGTGGTGTAGGAGGGGCAGATTAGGGGTGTTTAGACTTGGGGTACATGTTAGGGTGTTAGGTGCAGACACTTCCCATAGGAATCAATGGGATATCAGGCAGCAGCGAACATGAGCTTTCATTGCATAAAGTCAAAAGGGCCCTGAAGGGGGTCTCTAGACTCAAAAGAATGCACTTGGGTAGCACTTCTTTAACCCTTTAATTAGAAAACATCGACCTTAGAGGGCAAACGTAGAGTAAGGGTTTGTTGAATTAAAACTTAACTTTTATTGTCTCTAATAATTATTATAAAATACAATGTGAGTGTGTGTGCAAGGTGAGATTAAAATTACAAGAAGACTAGATTTTGCATCATTAATTGTTAGTTGAAGAATATATGTATGTGTACGCTATGGTAGGAGGAAGATTCTAATATTGTGAATGTGTTCCCAACTCTGGGGAGGGAAATTAGTATTTGTCTTGTGTTGAGAATTGATGCTATATTGGACGTTCAGATATATGATGGTGCAATTTGTATCTTTGTATAATTAATAAAAGAGAGAGTACCCAAATCAACCTTGTCTGGATAATACACTTGTATTAGAATATGTCTATAACTGGGTTATTGGATGTTTGCACTTAAGTTAATTTACTGTATTATCTATTGGTGTTCTTGTGCTGAGACACTTGTAAGGTTACCAATGATTTTTAATTCTAGTACAATCAAATAACACCTATTGGGTTTATGTAATAATTCTCCAGCTTTATCTAATGGGTTTTCATCACTTGCTTGAAGTTTAAGTTTAATTTAGGGTGTTGCAAGGTTATAACGTTATTATCATAAATGCATTTTATTGCACTGCAAGTAGTTATAAATTAAGTGAGTTAGTGTGCCCACAAAATTTTTTAGCAAACGTTATAATTGCGCACTTCTTCAATAGGTAATGTGTTCAAAGTTTGTTCCAAAGATCTTTATTGCACCTAAGGAAGTTGTCATTTAGATTTTACACAACTTATGTTAATATTTGGCTGTCCAATTTTGCATAATGCATATATCAGAATACTCAATGTTATAAGTATTATATTCTTTCAAGTATATGATATGCTTATATTGCAGTCCGTAAATAATACCTAGCGAGTAAATCTAAGAGTGTACTGTGGTTTGTGTGAAAGGACCACTTGTTGATAGTGAATTAACACCTTTATCGAGTGTGTTTGTTTGGCTCTCTACACTGTATATACTGGTGTAAGCAGTTTATTTAGTACAAAAGGGGATCCCAAAAGCTGACACCGTATTGATATTGTGTCAATGTGTACTGTGTTAGTGACTGAGCTCTACTAGTTCAACAGTGTTAAATTAGATGTCCATCCATTGTTTTTATTGTTTATAAATTTATATCGTCATATCTTGTAATAGTGTCCCTGTTTAATCGGACCAGTTTGAGTGTGTCTAATAATTTATAAATAATATAGCGGTCTATCTACAATCCACAGTGTCTTCACTGAGACACACAATATATAATCTGTGTATTATTAGGTTTATTAACCTGCTGCAACGTTTTATAAATATACCTGTGGTCACTTGTGTATACAGATTGTTATAATCCACTTAGTGTCAATAGTGACAATCTTGAATTGAGCTAGATTGTATCTCTATCTCAATATATTATCTAAGTGGTGCCAGGCTGAATATCAAAAGATTACCTGTATTATACTTAAGCTTGTATCATTATATATGTAAATTGTGCCACTATTTCGTTTTTTCGTTATGTTGCTATAAAATGTATCAACTTGTTTGAGCAATATAGCGATCTGTATTAGTAATATACTCCACAATATTGTCTTTAGCCTCAATTATAAAGTTCCATAGCAATACTATCTACTTAGATTCTAAGAGTAAGCGGCTACACTTGCCAAGCGTATTGCTTAGCTGGACGCCATTGTAGCCGTTACACTGCTAGTGAAATAGCGTATATTTTGCTATTTTACGCTATATGAGGATAATATTGAATTAAGGTATAAAGTATGCCGGTACACTACGTTACTAATTTCTACGTTAACTATATTTATTTGCAACACTAGTCTACTTGCGATTAAAATTGACTAATAGGGTATTAAGGAATACCCTTCCTTAACATGTTTCGCCGAATTGATCTCGGCTTTTTCAAAAGGTGACGTGCTCCGGCGTCAGCGGGTATTTAAGCATTAAGCCCCACCCTTCGTTTGAACTTCTTAGCCAATCCTTTTTTTTGACCAATTCAGCTGTATATTCTATTGGGTTTTTTGTATTTTCTCGAGGCGGGGACAGGGATGTGAGTGACAGAATAGTGTTCCTAAATAATGATGGCTGGATACAGGAATTGAGTCAGACAGTTTAGCCTAATCTATTTCTGATACATATCACGTTTATTATTTGAAAAGATCTAATCTGTAAAACAGTTCCGCAGTTTTTCTATGTGGTCTTTATGTTTTCCATACTTAATAAAATTCCGATGTTGACTGCAAATTAAAATTTATGGCATAGGTGATCCGTTTTGTTCTATTTAACAGGGTTACATATTCCTTTAGTTGTAAAGATAAATTAATGGTTTATCTCACACTTCTCTTCACACCAATAATTCCACAAGTATAGTCAAGTTTATAGTGTGTTGTATGTCTATATTAAAACAGACCCTTATACTGTCAGAGACTATACACCAGTTGGTTTGTGCATATCGAATTGTAAGTTAGGGTTTAACATCGAAAGAGTAATATTGAAGGTTTCCAGTTAGTGAGACATGTATTCGTCTGTAATGGATAAGTTAGAATAAGGATGAAGTGAAACAAGAACAAGGGACAATGTGATAAAAGTGAAAAGTTTTTTTCTTTTTAAATAGAAAGAGTGAAAGAAAAGGGGGCTAATTGAGTTCCAAAAATTGAAAGAAAAACAAAAGTGTGAAGTGTTTATTAGAAATGGAAGTTTTTCCAATATCAGGGAGGTGAGTGTAACACAAATACTGTGTCAAAAATTGTGTGATCATGGCATTATGCCTTTATAAATCTCCTCTGTGAACTGCTATGGGGGGTTTTTCATCAAAGAGAATAGAGGTGTAAAACACTTGTGTTGTGGAGTGCTATAAGATTATGTGATCTAAGAAATATCTTTATTCGCCTCTCTATTGGCTCTTAAGATTGAGGGA
Source organism: Bombina bombina (assembly GCF_027579735.1). Lineage (NCBI taxonomy): Eukaryota > Metazoa > Chordata > Amphibia > Anura > Bombinatoridae > Bombina > Bombina bombina. The sequence continues at coordinate 754,032,274 of NC_069499.1, read as the reverse complement.
AACCTTACATGATTAATGTTGATCATCCTGTTGTAATTGAATTTTTTTTTGCAGATTTCTGCACATTGATATTTGAGAATTTGTAATCTGACTTGATTATCTTAGCAAATCTCCATGGGCTGTTTGTTAATTTTAGGATTGAAAGAGAGTGTATGGTTTATTACTATATGGATTTATAAGGTTAATTATAACCTAGGTCATATGGCGTATGTATCATACTGGTTATTGGTATGCTTAATTGTTGTCAGACTGTTTAGCCTTTCTAACACATATACCTTTGGTATGTTATAAAGTTCCTCCCTAAGATGAGATAAATGAGAGAGTTTAAATAAAGTGGGTAAAGGTGGGGTAGGGTGGAAAGGAAAGGAATAGAGTAGGAGTGAAATAGAATAGGGCACCCGGACTCCCCCCCCCCTCCTGAACATTACGGCTTATGGATCCTGTATCGCTGATGAATCTCTGCAGGGTTTATGTAACCAAATTCCCATTAAGTGTCCAGTAAAACCAGACTCTCTCAAACTGGGCTTGAGTATCTAGAATTTTAGAAGCAGATTTATACATAAGGTATGTCATGTTCAATCTGTTCCTCACCTCCTCCCACGCAGGGGCCTTCATTTTCCAGTATTTTGCAATACTCATTCTAGTGACCGTACAAGCTATCTTAGGCCTAGATTTGGAGTTTGGCGTTAGCCGTGAAAACCAGCGTTAGAGGCTCCTAACCCTATTTGGAGTCACTCAAAAAAGGGTCTAACGCTCACTTTTCAGCCGCGACTTTTCCATACCGCAGATCCCCTTACGTCATTTGCGTATCCTGGCCTAGATTTGGAGTTTGGCGTTAGCCGTGAAAACCAGCGTTAGAGGCTCCTAACGCTGGTTTTAGGCTAACTCCGGTATTTGGAGTCACTCAAAAAAGGGTCTAACGCTCACTTTTCAGCCGCGACTTTTCCATACCGCAGATCCCCTTACGTCATTTGCGTATCCTATCTTTTCAATGGGATCTTTCTAACTCCGGTATTTAGAGTCGTGTCTGAAGTGAGCGTTAGAAATCTAACGACAAAACTCCAGCCGCAGAAAAAAGTCAGTAGTTAAGAGCTTTCTGGGCTAACGCCGGTTCATAAAGCTCTTAACTACTGTACTCTAAAGTACACTAACACCCATAAACTACCTATGTACCCCTAAACCGAGGTCCCCCCACATCGCCGCCACTCGATTAAATTTTTTTAACCCCTAATCTGCCGACTGCCACCTACGTTATACTTATGTACCCCTAATCTGCTGCCCCTAACACCGCCGACCCCTGTATTATATTTATTAACCCCTAATCTGCCCCCCACAACGTCGCCGCCAACTACCTACAATAATTAACCCCTAATCTGCCGACCGCAAAGCGCCGCCAACTACATTATAGCTATGTACCCCTAATCTGCTGCCCCTAACACCGCCGACCCCTATATTATATTTATTAACCCCTAATCTGCCCCCCACAACGTCGCCTCCACCTGCCTACACTTATTAACCCCTAATCTGCCGACCGGACTGCACCGCTACTATAATAAAGTTATTAACCCCTAATCCGCATCACTAACCCTATAATAAATAGTATTAACCCCTAATCTGCCCTCCCTAACATCGCCGACACCTAACTTCAAACATTAACCCCTAATCTGCCGACCGGAGCTCACCGCTATTCTAATAAATGTATTAACCCCTAAAGCTAAGTCTAACCCTAACACTAACACCCCCCTAAATTAAATATAATTTTAATCTAACAAAATTAATTAACTCTTATTAAATAAATTATTCCTATTTGAAACTAAATACTTACCTGTAAAATAAATCCTAATATAGCTACAATATAAATTATAATTACATTGTAGCTATTTTAGGATTAATATTTATTTTACAGGCAACTTTGTAATTATTTTAACCATGTACAATAGCTATTAAATAGTTAAGAACTATTTAATAGTTACCTAGTTAAAATAATTACAAAATTACCTGTAAAATAAATCCTAACCTAAGTTACAATTAAACCTAACACTATACTATCATTAAATTAATTAAATAAAATACCTACAATTACCTACAATTAAACCTAACACTACACTATCAATAAATTAATTAAATACAATATCTACAAATAACTACAATGAAATAAACTAACTAAAGTACAAAAAATAAAAAAATATCTACAAACATAAGAAAAATATTACAACAATTTTAAACTAATTACACCTACTCTAAGCCCCCTAATAAAATTACAAAGACCCCCAAAATAACAAAATGCCCTACCCTATTCTAAATTACTAAAGTTCAAAGCTCTTTTACCTTACCAGCCCTGAACAGGGCCCTTTGCGGGGCATGCCCCAAGAAGTTCAGCTCTTTTGCCTGTAAAAAAAACATACAATACCCCCCCCCAACATTACAACCCACCACCCACATACCCCTAATCTAACCCAGACCCCCCTTAAATAAACCTAACACTAAGCCCCTGAAGATCTTCCTACCTTATCTTCACCATACCAGGTTCACGATCCGTCCTGAAGAGCTCCTCCGATGTCCTGATCCAAGCCCAAGCGGGGGGCTGAAGAGGTCCATGATCTGGCTGAAGTCTTCATCCAAACGGGAGCTGAAGAGGTCCATGATCCGGAACAGCCAGTAGAATGCGAGCTCAATCTGATTGGCTGATCGGATCAGCCAATCGGATTGAACTTGATTCTGATTGGCTGATTCCATCAGCCAATCAGAATTTTCCTACCTTAATTCCGATTGGCTGATAGAATCCTATCAGCCAATCGGAATTCGAGGGACGCCATCTTGGATGACGTCCCTTAAAGGAACCTTCATTCGGCTAGTAGGCGTCGGGAGAAGAGGATGTTCCGCGTCGGATGGAAGATGATGGCTCCCGAAGAAAGAAGATTGAAGATGCCGTTGATAGAAGACTTCATCCGGATCATGGACCTCTTCAGCTCCCGCTTGGATGAAGACTTCATCCGGATCATGGACTTCTTCAGCTCCCGCTTGGATGAAGACTTCAGCCGGATCATGGACCTCTTCAGCCCCCCGCTTGGGCTTGGATCAGGACATCGGAGGAGCTCTTCAGGACGGATTGGTGAACCTGGTATGGTGAAGATAAGGTAGGAAGATCTTCAGGGGCTTAGTGTTAGGTTTATTTAAGGGGGGTTTGGGTTAGATTAGGGGTATGTGGGTGGTGGGTTGTAATGTTGGGGGGGGGGTATTGTATGTTTTTTTTACAGGCAAAAGAGCTGAACTTCTTGGGGCATGCCCCACAAAGGGCCATGTTCAGGGCTGGTAAGGTAAAAGAGCTTTGAACTTTAGTAATTTAGAATAGGGTAGGGCATTTTGTTATTTTGGGGGTCTTTGTTATTTTATTAGGGGGCATAGAGTAGGTGTAATTAGTTTAAAATTGTTGTAATATTTTTCTTATGTTTGTAGATATTTTTTTATTTTTTGTAACTTAGTTCTTTTTTATTTTTTGTACTTTAGTTAGTTTATTTCATTGTAGTTATTTGTAGATATTGTATTTAATTAATTTATTGATAGTGTAGTGTTAGGTTTAATTGTAGGTAATTGTAGGTATTTTATTTAATTAATTTAATGATAGTATAGTGTTAGGTTTAATTGTAAATTAGGTTAGGATTTATTTTACAGGTAATGTTGTAATTATTTTAACTAGGTAACTATTAAATAATTCTTAACTATTTAATAGCTATTGTACCTGGTTAAAATAAATACAAAGTTACCTGTAAAATAAATATTAATCCTAAAATAGCTACAATGTAATTATAATTTATATTGTAGCTATATTAGGATTTATTTTACAGGTAAGTATTTAGCTTTAAATAGGAATAATTTATTTAATAAGAGTTAACTAATTTCGTTAGATTAAAATTATATTTAATTTAGGGGGGTGTTAGTGTTAGGGTTAGACTTAGCTTTAGGGGTTAATACATTTATTAGAATAGCGGTGAGCTCCGGGCGGCAGATTAGGGGTCAATAATTGAAGTTAGGTGTCGGCGATGTTAGGGAGGGCAGATTAGGGGTTAATACTATTTATTATAGGGTTAGTGAGGCCGATTAGGGGTTAATAACTTTATTATAGTAGCGCTCAGGTCCGGTCGGCAGATTAGGGGTTAATAAGTGTAGGCAGGTGGAGGCGACGTTGTGGGGAGCAGATTAGGGGTTAATAAATATAATATAGGGGTCGGCGGTGTTAGGGGCAGCAGATTAGGGGTACATAGGGATAATGTAAGTAGCGGCGGTTTACGGAGCGGCAGATTAGGGGTTAAAAAAAATATGCAGGGGTCAGCGATAGCGGGGGCGGCAGAATAGGGGTTAATAAGTGTAAGGTTAGGGGTGTTTAGACTCGGGGTACATGTTAGGGTGTTAGGTGCAGACGTAGGAAGTGTTTCCGCATAGCAAACAATGGGGCTGCGTTAAGAGCTGAACGCTGCTTTTTTGCAGGTGTTAGGTTTTTTTTCAGCTCAAACAGCCCCATTGTTTCCTATGTGGGAATCGTGCACGAGCACGTTTTTTAGGCTGGCCGCGTCCGTAAGCAACTCTGGTATCGAGAGTTGAAGCTGCGTTAAATATGCTCTACGCTCCTTTTTTGGAGCCTAACGCAGCCTTTATGTGGACTCTCAATACCAGAGTTATTTTTATGGTGCGGCCAGAAAAAAGCCGGCGTTAGCTACGCGGGTCCTTACCGACAAAACTCTAAATCTAGCCGCCTATCTTTTCAATGGGATCTTTCTAACTCCGATATTTAGAGTCGTGTCTGAAGTGAGCGTTAGAAATCTAACGACAAAACTCCAGCCGCAGAAAAAAGTCAGTAGTTAAGAGCTTTCTGGGCTAACGCCGGTTCATAAAGCTCTTAACTACTGTACTCTAAAGTACACTAACACCCATAAACTACCTATGTACCCCTAAACCGAGGTCCCCCCACATCGCCGCCACTCAATTACATTTTTTTAACCCCTAATCTGCCAACCACCACCTACGCTATACTTATGTACCCCTAATCTGCTGCCCCTAACACTGCTGACCCCTGTATTATATTTATTAACCCCTAATCTGCCCCCCACAACGTCGCCACCAACTACCTACAATAATTAACCCCTAATCTGCCGACCGCAAAGAGCCGCCACCTACATTATAGCTATGTACCCCTAATCTGCTGCCCCTAACACCGCCGACCCCTATATTATATTTATTAACCCCTAATCTGCCCCCCACAACGTCGCCTCCACCTGCCTACACTTATTAACCCCTAATCTGCTGACCGGACCGCACCGCTACTATAATAAAGTTATTAACCCCTAATCCGCATCACTAACCCTATAATAAATAGTATTAACCCCTAATCTGCCCTCCCTAACATCGCCGACACCTAACTTCAAACATTAACCCCTAATCTGCCGACCGGAGCTCACCGCTATTCTAATAAATGTATTAACCCCTAAAGCTAAATCTAACCCTAACACTAACACCCCCCTAAGTTAAATATAATTTTAATCTAACGAAATTAATTAACTCTTATTAAATAAATTATTCCTATTTAAAACTAAATACTTACCTGTAAAATAAATCCTAATATAGCTACAATATAAATTATAATTACATTGTAGCTATTTTAGGATTAATATTTATTTTACAGGCAACTTTGTAATTATTTTAACCATGTACAATAGCTATTAAATAGTTAAGAACTATTTAATAGTTACCTAGTTAAAATAATTACAAAATTACCTGTAAAATAAATCCTAACCTAAGTTACAATTAAACCTAACACTATACTATCATTAAATTAATTAAATAAAATACCTACAATTACCTACAATTAAACCTAACACTACACTATCAATAAATTAATTAAATACAATATCTACAAATAACTACAATGAAATAAACTAACTAAAGTACAAAAAATAAAAAAGAACTAAGTAACAAAAAATAAAAAAATATTTACAAACATAAGAAAAATATTACAACAATTTTAAACTAATTACACCTACTCTAAGCCCCCTAATAAAATAACAAAGACCCCCAAAATAAAAAATGCCCTACCCTATTCTAAATTACTAAAGTTCAAAGCTCTTTTACCTTACCAGCCCTGAACAGGGCCCTTTGCGGGGCATGCCCCAAGAAGTTCAGCTCTTTTTCCTGTAAAAAAAACCATACAATACCCCCCCCAACATTACAACCCACCACCCACATACCCCTAATCTAACCCAAACCCCCCTTAAATAAACCTAACACTAAGCCCCTTAAGATCATCCTACCTTGTCTTCACCTCACCAGGTATCACCGATCCGTCCTGGCTCCAAAATCTTCATCCAACCCAAGCGGGGGCTGGCGATCCATCATCCGGTGGCTGAAGAGGTCCAGAAGAGGCTCCAAAGTCTTCATCCTATCCGGGAAGAAGAGTAGATCCGGACCGGCAACCATCATCTTCCAAGCGGCATCTTCTATCTTCATCCGATGAGGACCGGCTCCATCCTGAAGACCTCCGACGCGGACCCATCTTCATCCGGCGACGTCCAACTGAAGAATGACGGTTCCTTTAAGGGACGTCATCCAAGATGGCGTCCCTCGAATTCCGATTGGCTGATAGGATTCTATCAGCCAATCGGAATTAAGGTAGGAATATTCTAATTGGCTGATGGAATCAGCCAATCAGAATCAAGTTCAATCCGATTGGCTGATCCGATCAGCCAATCAGATTGAGCTCGCATTCTATTGGCTGATCGGAACAGCCAATAGAATGCGAGCTCAATCTGATTGGCTGATCGGATCAGCCAATCGGACTGAACTTGATTCTGATTGGCTGATTCCATCAGCCAATCAGAATTTTCCTACCTTAATTCCGATTGGCTGATAGAATCCTATCAGCCAATCGGAATTTGAGGGACGCCACCTTGGATGACGTCCCTTAAAGGAACCTTCATTCGGCTAGTAGGTGTCGGGAGAAGAGGATGTTCTGCGTCGGATGGAAGATGATGGCTCCCGAAGAAAGAAGATTGAAGATGCCGTTGATAGAAGACTTCATCCGGATCATGGACCTCTTCAGCTCCCGCTTGGATGAAGACTTCATCCGGATCATGGACCTCTTCAGCTCCCGCTTGGATGAAGACTTCAGCCGGATCATGGACCTCTTCAGCCCCCCGCTTGGGCTTGGATCAGGACATCGGTGGAGCTCTTCAGGACGGATCGGTGAACCTGGTATGGTGAAGATAAGGTAGGAAGATCTTCACGGGCTTAGTGTTAGGTTTATTTAAGGGAGGTTTGTGTTAGATTAGGGGTATGTGGGTGGTGGGTTGTAATGTGGGGGGGGTATTGTATGTTTTTTTTACAGGCAAAAGAGCTGAACTTCTTGGGGCATGCCCCGCAAAGGGCCCTGTTCAGGGCTGGTAAGGTAAAAGAGCTTTGAACTTTAGTAATTTAGAATAGGGTAGGGCATTTTGTTATTTTGGGGGTCTTTGTTATTTTATTAGGGGGCTTAGAGTAGGTGTAATTAGTTTAAAATTGTTGTAATATTTTTCTTATATTTGTAGACATTTTTTTATTTTTTGTACTTTAGTTAGTTTATTTCATTGTAGTTATTTGTAGATATTGTATTTAATTAATTTATTGATAGTGTAGTGTTAGGTTTAATTGTAGGTAATTGTAGGTATTTTATTTAATTAATTTAATGATAGTATAGTGTTAGGTTTAATTGTAACTTAGGTTAGGATTTATTTTACAGGTAATGTTGTAATTATTTTAACAAGGTAACTATTAAATAGTTCTTAACTATTTAATAGCTATTGTACCTGGTTAAAATAAATACAAAGTTGCCTGTAAAATAAATATTAATCCTAAAATAGCTACAATGTAATTATAATTTATATTGTAGCTATATTAGGATTTATTTTGCAGGTAAGTATTTAGCTTTAAATAGGAATAATTTATTTAATAAGAGTTAATTAATTTCGTTAGATTCAAATTATATTTAATTTAGGGGGGTGTTAGTGTTAGGGTTAGACTTAGCTTTAGGGGTTAATACATTTATTAGAATAGCGGTGAGCTCCGGGCGGCAGATTAGGGGTCAATAATTGAAGTTAGGTGTCGGCGATGTTAGGGAGGGCAGATTAGGGGTTAATACTATTTATTATAGGGTTAGTGAGGCGGATTAGGGGTTAATAACTTTATTATAGTAGCGCTCAGGTCCGGTCGGCAGATTAGGGGTTAATAAGTGTAGGCAGGTGGAGGCGACGTTGTGGGGAGCAGATTAGGGGTTAATAAATATAATATAGGGGTCGGCGGTGTTAGGGGCAGCAGATTAGGGGTACATAGGGATAATGTAAGTAGCGGCGGTTTACGGAGCGGCAGATTAGGGGTTAAAAAAAATATGCAGGGCTAAGCGATAGCGGGGGTGGCAGAATAGGGGTTAATAAGTGTAAGGTTAGGGGTGTTTAGACTCGGGGTACATGTTAGGGTGTTAGGTGCAGACGTAGGAAGTGTTTCCCCATAGCAAACAATGGGGCTGCGTTAAGAGCTGAACGCGGCTTTTTTGCAGGTGTTAGGTTTTTTTTCAGCTCAAACAGCCCCATTGTTTCCTATGGGGGAATCGTGCACGAGCACGTTTTTGAGGCTGGCCGCGTCCGTAAGCAACTCTGGTATCGAGAGTTGAAGTTGCGTTAAAAATGCTCTACGCTCCTTTTTTGGAGCCTAACGCAGCCTTTATGTGGACTCTCAATACCAGAGTTATTTTTATGGTGCGGCCAGAAAAAAGCCGGCGTTAGCTACGCGGGTCCTTACCGACAAAACTCTAAATCTAGCCGTTAATAAATATGTTTATCTGTTTGTTGTATTGTGGTAACGGTTCGTGTAGCAGGGCTTGTATCGGTTTTAGTTGTATTTGATCCTCTAAGATCACACTTAGGAGGAAGGATAATTGAATCCAGATAGGTTGTATTATGGCGCAGTCCCACCACATGTGAAGATATGAACCCACTCCCCCACATCCTCTATAACAGAGTCTATTGTTTGTGATAGTCATGTGATTTTGATCGGGGTTAAATACCACCTATAGATAGTCTTAATAGTGTTTTCTCTTAAATCGGCGCTTAGAAGGCCAGAGCATGCTGAATGTAGAATTTCATCCCATTCTTTTTTGAGTTTGTGTGTGTTTAAATCTTTTTCCCAGTGTAAGATTATTGAGGGTTTAGTAGAGTTATTTTGGGACTGGATTTCTATATACAGTCTGGATATCATTTTTTGGGGTCTATGAGCTGAGTTCAGTAAAGATTCTGTGAGTGAGAGAGTATGGATCTCAACTGATCTAATATAGTGCTGAATAGCAGAGTTGACCTGGAGGTATTGAAACCACATTAGCTTCAAAGGGGTTATTTGAGTTTGGATTTGTGTGAATGTCTTAGATTTTCCGCCTTCCAACCAATCCGCCACCCTGTAAAGTCCCTTATTTGCCCATTTATCCACCATCAGCTGGATGTCAGAAGAGAAGAGTTATCTAATTGGGCACATGATCGATTGTGTAGGAGATAGTTTGAGTTGTTTACTTAGTAGGGACCATAAGTGTGTGGTGTGGTCAGAGATATGTGAGTGGTAACTAACTGGTGTTATGTCTGTCGGTTGTTTGCACCACAGTATATCATCAATGTGGGTGGATCCCCTTATGTCTGCTTCTAGTTTGGGCCAGAGGACTAACTTTTCCCTTCCCCCCAAGAGTAATGTTTGTGCTAGCCTCGCCGCTCTGTAATATTCAACTATGTTGGGAGTTCCTATTCCTCCCAGACTCCTATGTTTTGTTATTAGTGTGGATGGTATCCTAGCCATTTTCTTCCCCCTAATAAAGGTTAGAAGTTCTGCCTACATCTTTTTCAAATCTGAGATCGGGACCTCAATGGGTCCTAAATAATAAATAAATATAGTAAACGGGGTAGAATCGTCATCTTTACTGTTGCAAGCCTGCCCAACCATGAGAATGTATACGTTCTCCACTTAGTCAGGTCTTTCCTAATGTTTCTATATATGACTTCATAGTTATGTTTATATAATTGATTGATTAGGGGGGTTAAGTAGATCCCCAAGTATTTAAGAGAATGTGCGGGCCACTTCAGATCAAAGTTGGCTTCAATGAGTTTTTTAGTGTGTTGTGGGAGTCCTAATGACAATGCTTCACATTTGTCATGGTTGACTTTGTATCCTGAGATTTGGGAGAATTCTTCTAGGGTTTTATACAGATTGGGTAGGGAGATTAGGGGTTTAGTCAGTGTAAGTAAAATGTCGTCCGCAAACAGCGTTAATTTGTATTCCTGGTCTTTAATTACTACTCCCGAGATATCTACTGTCTGTCTGATTTTGGCTGCCAATGGTTCTATACACAACGCGAAGATAAGGGGTGACAGAGGGCAGTCCTGTCTTGTACCATTTAGTATAGGGAAAGATTTAGATTTATAGCCTGACATGGATACCTGAGCCGTTGGAGCAGAATAAATTTTACTTAAGGCTTGATAAAAGTTCCCTGGAATCCCATCCGACGCAGGACTGCTATCATGAATTCCCAATCTATTCTATCAAATGCCTTCTCTGCATCCAACGAGAGGAGCAGAGAAGGCATCTTGGCTTTTCCCACATAATCTATGATGTTTATTAGTCTACGTACGTTGTCCGGTGCTTCCCTGTCTTTACCAAACCCCACCTGGTCCAAGTGGATCAGTTTTGGTAAGATAAGTTTTAGGCGGTTGGCTAAGATTTTTGTAAGGATCTTCAGATCCTGATTAATGAGTGAGATGGGGCAATAACTTGAACAAAGCTTGTGATTTTTCCCTGGTTTTGGTATCACCACAATCCTTGCCTGTAAAAGGTCTTCTGGGATATCATGCCCCTCCAGAACACAATTACAGAAGTCTGTAAGATGGGGTACTAAAATTCCCTTAAATGCTTTATAGTATTCGCTGGCAAATCCATCTGGGCCTGCTGCTTTCCCTGACTTAAGGTCTCTAATAACACTGAGAACTTCCATGTTTGTTATGGGGGTATTTAAGCTATCTAGATCTTCCTGTGAGAGGGAATTTAGTTCTGTCTCCTCTAGAAATTTCTTGGCTTGAGAGGCTACCTGTTGTGAGTGTACTACTTTGGTTCCGTCGTATAGTTTCCCATATAAATCCGCGAAGGCATTCACTATTTGTTGTGGATGAGACACTAATGTGCCACAAGGAAGCATTATGGATAAGATAGTGGATGCCCTACATCTTTCCCTGAGTTTGTGAGCCAAAAACTTGTCTGGTTTGTTTGCGTAAATGTAGTATTGCGTGTTGAGTCTCTGAATCGCTCTCATTGAATGATCGCTTAAAAGTTTAGCTAAATGTGTTCGTTTGGATTCTAATATAGGTAGTATGTCTTGCTTATGAGTTAGCCTATGTCTAGTCTCCAGGTCCTGTATCTCGTCATGAAGTTGTGAAAGTAGAGTTCTATATTGTTTGTTGCATAGTGCTTTTTCCCTAATGAGTAGCCCTCTGAGGTATGTTTTATGTGCTGCCCATGGGGAAATGGGGTTTGATGTGGACTCTTTGTTGATATCCCATAATTCTGTCAGTAAAGTGTAAAGTCTCTCTTTTATTAAGGGATCTTTTATAAGCAGTAGATTGTAGGTCCATGTTCGTGTTCTAAGAGTGTCAACAAAACCTTCAAGGTGTAAAGTGAGGACAGAATGGTCCGACCACACACAGGGGTGAATCAAGGAATTTCCATAAAGAGGTTGCAATATTTGGCTCGTATAAATGTAGTCTATTCTCGTGTATTGTTTATGAGCTGAGGAATAGAAAGTTGTGTCTGATGTTTGTCCATGTAGTGTGGACCAAGAGTCTATCAGTGAGTGTAGGATTAAGTGTTCCTGTATGGCGTTAACTATTCTATTATGTCTAAGCTGTTTGGGTGATAATTTAGTGCCTTTATCAATATGTTTGTTCATTGTTATATTGAAGTCTCCCGCTAGTATTATTTTGTGTTGGGACCAATTGGTAAGTAAATTGAAGATATTTTGTAAAAAGGAATGTTGGTTATCATTCGGTGCGTATATATTACACAGAACCACATTGGAGTCTCCCTTGACTAAAATATATCTGCCCTCTTTGTCTGCTATAGTGGACTCATGATCGAATGATAAGCTAGAATGGATCAGGATCGAAACTCCTCTTTTTTTAGAATCTGTGGTGGCATGATAATGTTGTGTGAAATGTTTGGCCCAGTATTTTGGGATAATAGCTTGTGCAAAGTGGGTTTCTTGGAGAAATATGATATTTGCTCCCAAGTGTTGGTATTGAGTCATAGCAGTGCGTCTTTTGACATTAGAATTTAACCCTCTAACGTTATGGGATATAAGACGAATTTGGTGAATCATCAAAATGTTGTGGTGGGGATGCATAACATTACCAGACTAGCTATAAACAGCTGTGGTTCCTCCGATGTTGTATGGATTTCATTGCCAGGAGGGAGAGTGTGGTTGCCTTTTTGCAGAAGGGGGAGAAGAGAAGCCCCAGAGCCCTTGGGAGATGGAAAAGATAAAGTTAGAGCAAAAGAATAGTACATGAGACAAAAAAAACAATAAAATAAACAATAATACAAGTAAAACCAAAACTTATGCCCGTCTCGTGGGCCCTTTAACAGCACAGAATCTAACAGTCCTATGTTAATGATGATAAGGCTGCCTGTACATTAAAATATCTAACTTTGATAAGTCAGCATTGTATAAACCTTTCAAACTTTATTTAACACTAAACATTACAACAATAATTCTATTCAGTCCTTGTCAGGGGTAGCTTTCACTCGTGTGTCCTTTATAGGATCCCTGTCTAGGGATCTAAGGGTGAGGATATTTAGCAAAAGTTAACTTGTCAAGAGATTAATCTCTCCGATATTCCAGGGTAAACCCTGTAAAAGAGCTTCCTGGTACTGGGGAACTGTCTCTAAAGTAGTGAACATCCACCTATCCTGGTGGTGAAGTTTTGAGGTCTTATTTCTTTGTTCCTTTGCGGTTCACTTTTGTCCATTTAGTTTGCCTGATGGGGCCCGCTTGTTTTGATGGTTGGTCTTCTGTGGGAATAAGGGGGGCCTCCAGTCCTAGGAGTTTACATGTCGGGTCAATTTCTCCTGGATCACGCACTGTAAGGGTTTTGTTGTCTTTCAGGATGTATAAGGTGAAGGGGAAACCCCACTTATACTTGACTTGGTGTCTTCTCAAGAGGGAAGTGAGTGGTCGTAAGGAGCTTCTTCTTTGAAGTGTTCTAAGGCTAAGATCTTGAAAAAATTGTATTACAGTCCCTTGAAATTTGAATGTTGGCTTGTTTCTGGAAGCTTGAAGTATTTTTTCCTTATCCTGAAAAAACGACATCTTGATGATGACATCTCTGGGGGGGGCCTCTCCTTTAGGCTTTGCTCTTAATGCCCTGTGTGCCCGCTCTATGTCATATTCTGATTCTTCCGGGTCTCCGGTGATATTATGGAATAGTTGTTGCAAATATGTATGTAGATCCGGGCTAGCTATGGATTCTGGGATTCCCTTCAGTCTGATATTGTTTCTGCGAGATCTATTTTCTAGGTCATCGACCTTATCCTGCAGATCTGCAATGGATTGTTGTTGTACTTGGATAGTATGGGTGGATGCTGCTAGTTCATCTGTAATTGTGTCATTGTGCTCTTCCAAAGCATCAATTCTGCCTCCTAGATCAGCTATATCAGATCGTATGTCTGTAAGACTAGAGGTTACAGCATTATGCATAGAGTCAATTTTATCCCATAACTTTTTGAAGTTGCTAGCGAAATCTTGCTTAGAGATTAGGTTTTTTAGGTCAGCTTTTGTCACTGGATGCTTGTCCACATCTATGGTGGGGGGTACAGATTCAGTTTCTGAGTCTCCGGCGTCCTCCATTGTTAGTGAGTCTGAGGTCTTAGGTTGCTTGGAGGGTTTAAAAAAGGAGCTCACTGTTGCAGGTTTGAGTAGCTTTTCTCCCCTAGATGGTTTTCTAGCTGACATAATAATCAGAGTAAAAAGCACAGGGATAGCTCAGTCCCAGATTCAAAGTCCCCAATACAGATTCTATAAAATATTCGTATGGTGAAGGTGTTAAATCTTGGAAAGTTCAAGAATCAGTTAGTAAAATCGGAAGGGGGGTAGCTCAGCAGAGCCCAATGTCATTAGCACATTTGTAAGAATAAACTGAGATTCCAGCTCCTGCTGTTTGTCAAATCTATTTTTTCTTTTTGTCTCCTCCTCTGTATATGTGACTGCAGGAAAAGAGGTGCAGGCAACTAGTTTGTGTATTTGTAGCCTATTATTCCCAGCTTAGATCATCTTCTATCCTCCTCAGTCTGATATCAAATATACTGCCACTTTTGTACCTTAGTGTAGTTTTGACTTCTCCAGGCCTCTATAAGCTCTGATGGTTTAAACTTCTTAGCAACTTTCCCCAGGATATGAAGTTTTAACAGCTGCTCATTCCTTTATATAACTCTCACACAGCGATTATCTCTATAATGGGTATATCCCCATCTCTTCTCAGGTATCAATTAGACCCCCTCACACCCTCCGGTGTTAATATGGCGGCTCCATGTGTTACCGCAAGAGTTCTCAGACCCTTATAATTACATATCTTGCCGCTTTATTATATGCCTTTTTCGCCCCCCAGGCCTTTCTCCTATGTGCTGAATGTCGCGGCTCCCACCCGCTCTACTTCACTATGTCATTCTGTTGGGGCCTGAAAGGAGCAGCGTTAGGAAACCTCCAGCGCTCAGAGTGCCTTACGTGTATAGCGCATTATGGATGGCAGCCCTTCTAAATGTGGGTCGTTGTTTAGGATCGTAGGGCATATGGTGCTTTCGTTGAGAGACAAGGTGATCTGCTGGAGTGTGCGCCGCTTTCCCTGTATGTCGTTTTGGCGGGAATATCCTGGATAGAGTAGCAGAGTATTAAAAGCTTCCCTGTAGTTTGCGAGTGTCACATATTTATTGTGTGCCGGTTAAGACACTCCTGCATCTGTAAAATTGCGGTCTTGGCTTATTGTATATCGTTACAATACTGGCTTTTTAACAGTAGCAGCATGGAGCTTAGAGATTAGGGAGCCATCTCCAAGCTCAGTCAGGCTCCGCCCCCCTTGTTTTTGGCTTTTAAAAGGTCGGATCTCTTGGTTTTTAAGGCTCTCCTTTTTGCCTTTAAAATGGATCTTTTGCTGTATCCACGTTGTAATAACCTATTTTCAAGTTCCTTGGCTCTCTTCTTAAAGACTTGCGTGTCTGAGCAGTTTCTTCTTACTCTTAAAAATTCCCCAATGGGTAAAGATCTGGCTGTATTGGGTGTGTGTGCACTGGTGGCAAAGAGGACATTATTGGTAGCTGTTTCCTTTCTAAATAGATCAGTACTCAATAGACCACTTTCTTCTTTATGGATTGTTATATCCAAAAATGAGATGAAATTTTGGCTTTTGGAATAGGTTAGTCTGACATTTAGATTGTTGTTGTTCAATTTCTGTAAAAATGTGTCTAGATCTTTCTCGGTACCTTCCCATAAGAACAGGATATCGTCTATGAATCTGATCCACAGAGGAATACAATTAGAATATTGGTCATTGTCATCTGAGAAAACACAGGTTTCCTCCCACCATCCTAGAAATAGATTGGCATATGTTGGCGCACACGCCGTCCCCAATGCCGTCCCCTGTGTTTGCAAGTAGTATTTGTTGTTAAATAGGAAGAAGTTTTTTGTAAGGACAAATTTCAATAGATCTACTACAAATTGATTGTGGTCTGGACTTTCATCGGTTGACATGGATAGGAAATATTGGACTGCTTCTATTCCTAAATTATGTTTGATACTCGTGTATAAGGATTCCATGTCGGCTGTTACAAGCCATGTAGTTTCTGAAATGTGAATGGCTTGAATTATCTTTAGGACTTCCATAGTGTCCTTAACATACGAGGACAGTTGGGTAAGAAAAGGTCTTAAGCGTAGGTCCATGTATTGACTTGCCTTTTCTGTTAGATTTCCATTTCCCGATACAATCGGTCTACCCGGGGGTTGTTCTGTATTTTTATGAACTTTGGGAATCAAATAGAAGGTCGCTGTTTTCGGATGGGATACATTTAAGAATTTCTTTTCTTTGTTGTTAATGATTCCATTTTTACTGGCTTGGTCGATTAATTTCGTATACTGAGTGTGAAATTCCGCAGTTGGGTTTCCCCATAGTTCTCGGTAGCAGATTTTGTTTTTTAGTTGTACATTGGCCTCTTTGAGATACATCTCTTGTGGCCAAATCACAATGTTTCCACCCTTATCAGCACTACGGATGATGACATTGTTCCAAGATTCCATCTCTGTTAACGCTTTTCGTTCATTATTTGTCAGATTTTCAGATTTAAAGTGAGTATTCAACTGATTAATACTATTACAGACAATCTGATTAAAGACATCAATATTGGAGCAGCTATTGTGTGCAGGGACAAATTTAGATTTGCTCTTAATATTTGTACGCCAGTCTGGTTCTTGGGATTGTTCCTGTAGGGATAGTAAGTCTTCAAGAGTTTGAAGTGATTCTTGTTCTTCTTCTGTCCAAGTAGATGGGGGGTTACTTGTATCTTTATTGGCAAAATGTTTTTTTAGTAATAATTTACGTAGGAACAACTGTACGTCTTTTATGACTTCAAATTTATCTGTGGGTACATTCGGACAAAAGGACAGGCCTTTGGATAAAACACTTATATGATGTTCGGTTAGGGTTTTATCTGATAAGTTAATTATTCTTAGTTTTTCATCCTCATTTGCGAGAATGGACTGTGATTTCTTTTGTATGGTTTTGAAGTTTGTGGTTTGTCTTTTTGATTTTTCTTGTTCCTGGTTTGCCTTTTGTTTTTTCCACCCACCTCTCCTGGTGGCTCTGAATCTGTGCTGTTGTCTTCTTCTAAAAAAGACTTCCTTTTTCTATTTTCAATAATTACTGAACCAGTTGAAGTTGAGGGTTCTATAGTTGTTTCTGTTCCCACATTTTCTTGATCTTCATTGTCTGTATCTGAGATATCTGTTTCTACTATGTTTATTCGTCTTTGAGATCTTGGATTGGAAGTGTTTAGCCTGTTTTTCCATTTGTACACTTTGTTAGCATTGAAGTCTTGTATGTCTCTCTGTAATTTCCCTTTCTTGGTCATTTTGATTTCATTTTCATATTTATCGAGTTCTTTTTGGTATTTCTTATACGTGTTTTCAAACTGTTTAAGTTGTTCATTTTGGGCTTGAATCAAAATTTCCAATTTCTCATATTCTCATATTGAGCTTTCGCTGCTGTCAGACTCCCATTGATTCCTATGGGATCCGCCGCCTCCAGGGCAGTGGATTGAAAACCAGGTACGCTGGCCCGGAATAGTGGCGAGCGTACCTGCTAGTTCTTTGATAACTAGCAAAAGTAGTCAGATTGTGCCGAACTTGCATTCGGAACATCTGGAGTGATGTAACCATCGATCTGTGTCGGACTGAGTCTGGCGGATCGTATGTTACGTCACTAAATTCTACTTTTGCCGGGCTGTAGGGCTTGATAACTACAGCAAATCAGCCTTGCCACAAATACGCTGCGGAATTCCAGCGTATTTGCAGTTGACGACTTGATAACTAGAGGCCATAGACACTAACACAGACAAATAATAACACATACATACACATAGACACTAACGCATTGACACTAACACAGACACACACTATCAAATAAAAAAACACACAGACACTAAGACACAAACAAGCGCACACCCTGATTACCAAGTTCAGTGAAAGGGTTTAAAGAGAGATGGCAAAATAGATGCACACAGAGGGTCTAAACAGGGGTCAGGTCCTACAAAAAAAAGTGTGGGAACTTACCAAGACTTTCACCCCCCCTCAAAATGAATACTGTTTTATATACATATACACACACACTTGCACCCACACACTGTATTTATATGTACATAATCTATACACTTTGGTTAATGAAAGCAAATTAAATCCAATGAAGGGTTTAATGGTTTCCTGAGAATCCTCCTCTGTCACAGTCTTGCCCACTTAAAGGGACACTGAACCCAAATTTTTTCTTTCGTGATTCAGATAGAGCGTGAAATTTTAAGCAACTTTCTAATTTACTCATATTATCAAATTTTCTTTATTCTCTTGGTATCTTTATTTGAAATGCAAGAATGTAAGTTTAGATGCCGGCCCATTTTTGGTGAACAACCTGGGTTGTCCTTTCTGATTGGTGGATAAATTCACCCACCAATAAAAAGGGCTGTCCAGAGTCCTGAACCAAAAAATAGCTTAAATGCCTTCTTTTTCAAATAAAAATAGCAAGAGAACAAAGCAAATTCGATAATAGGAGTAAATTAGAAAGTTGCTAAAAATTGCATGCTCTATCTGAAACACGAAAGAAAAAATTTGGGTTCAGTGTCCCTTTAAGGTGCAATAGTCCTATTTCTGCTGAGGGGAACTAAATAACCCCAGAGCAAGCCACACAGAAATGTAAGCACTATGTGTTTCACACAGTGAGGGGTGATCACACAGCAGGACCGCTGACAGGCTTGCATTTAGTGTATTGTAAGAAATGTTACTGCCCATTACTAGAGGATCTCACTATCCCTCTATCTAGACTGTGCTCCAGCTCCTCCCACTAGCAGCAGCATTGTTTACTGAAGCATTTCTGATCATTTATTTTTTATTTTGTGTAACTTAGTGTTTGTTTATTTTATGTTACTTAGTGTTTGTTATTTTTGGTAACTTAGTTGTTAGTTTTTTGTAACTTTGTAATTTTTAATTGTAGATTTAAATTATTTGAGTAGGGTTAGGCATTTAAATATGCAATATAGTTACTTTAATTTGTAGTTTAATGTAATTTTAGTATAACAGTTAGGGTAGATTAATTATTAGAGGCATATTTATGAAATGTCTTGCGGACCTGATCCAACAATGTGTATCAGGTCCACAAGACATCACTGAATGCGGAGAGCAATACGCTCTCCGCATTTAGCATTGCACCAGCAGCTCACAAGAGCTGCTGGTGTAACGCCACCCCCTGCAGACTCGTGGCCAATGGGCCGCCAGCAGGGGTGTCAATCAACCTGATCGTACTCGATCGGGTTGAATTGTTGCGATTCCAGTCCGCCTGCTCAGAGCAGGTGGACAGGGTTATGGAGCAGCGGTCTTTGTGACCGCTGCTTCATAACTGCTGTTTCTGTCGAGTCTGAAGACTCGCCAGAAACACGGGCCGTCAAGCTCCTTTAAGAGCTTGATAGATAGGCCCCTTAGTTTAATATAGTTTAATGTAATTTAGTATAATAGTTAGGGTAGATTAATTATTAGTTTAATATAGTAAATTTAAATCTAAAGTTAAGTTTAAATTTATTATAAGATAGGGATGAGTTAATATTTAATATAAAGTTAGCGGGTTGTTAGGTTTAGGGGTTAATAGGTTTAGTAAGTGCTAGTGATGTGGGAGGCCAGGGGTTTAGGGGTTAATACATTTATTTAGTTGCGGTGGGCTCTGGTAGCGGCGGGATAGGGGTTAATAACATTATGTAGGTGGCGGCAGGGTCCAGGAGCAGCGGAATAAGGGTTAATAACTTTATGTAGATGGCGGCAGTGTCAGGCGGTAGATTAGGGGTTAATAAGTATACAGGCAGTGCAGAATTATTAGGCAAATGAGTATTTTGACCACATCATCCTCTTTATGCATGTTGTCTTACTCCAAGCTGTATAGGCTTGAAAGCCTACTACCAATTAAGCATATTAGGTGATGTGCATCTCTGTAATGAGAAGGGGTGTGGTCTAATGACATCAACACCCTATATCAGGTGTGCATAATTATTAGGCAACTTCCTTTCCTTTGGCAAAATGGGTCAAAAGAAGGACTTGACAGGCTCAGAAAAGTCAAAAATAGTGAGATATCTTGCAGAGGGATGCAGCACTCTTAAAATTGCAAAGCTTCTGAAGCGTGATCATCGAACAATCAAGCGTTTCATTCAAAATAGTCAACAGGGTCGCAAGAAGCGTGTGGAAAAACCAAGGCGCAAAATAACTGCCCATGAACTGAGAAAAGTCAAGCGTGCAGCTGCCAAGATGCCACTTGCCACCAGTTTGGCCATATTTCAGAGCTGCAACATCACTGGAGTGCCCAAAAGCACAAGGTGTGCAATACTCAGAGACATGGCCAAGGTAAGAAAGGCTGAAAGACGACCACCACTGAACAAGACACACAAGCTGAAACATCAAGACTGGGCCAAGACATATCTCAAGACTGATTTTTCTAAGGTTTTATGGACTGATGAAATGAGAGTGAGTCTTGATGGGCCAGATGGATGGGCCCGTGGCTGGATTGGTAAAGGGCAGAGAGCTCCAGTCCGACTCAGACGCCAGCAAGGTGGAGGTGGAGTACTGGTTTGGGCTGGTATCATCAAAGATGAGCTTGTGGGGCCTTTTCGGGTTGAGGATGGAGTCAAGCTCAACTCCCAGTCCTACTGCCAGTTTCTGGAAGACACCTTCTTCAAGCAGTGGTACAGGAAGAAGTCTGCATCCTTCAAGAAAAACATGATTTTCATGCAGGACAATGCTCCATCACATGCGTCCAAGTACTCCACAGCGTGGCTGGCAAGAAAGGGTATAAAAGAAGAAAATCTAATGGCATGGCCTCCTTGTTCACCTGATCTGAACCCCATTGAGAACCTGTGGTCCATCATCAAATGTGAGATTTACAAGGAGGGAAAACAGTACACCTCTCTGAACAGTGTCTGGGAGGCTGTGGTTGCTGCTGCACGCAATGTTGATGGTGAACAGATCAAAACACTGACATAATCCATGGATGGCAGGCTTTTGAGTGTCCTTACAAAGAAAGGTGGCTATATTGGTCACTGATTTGTTTTTGTTTTGTTTTTGAATGTCAGAAATGTATATTTGTGAATGTTGAGATGTTATATTGGTTTCACTGGTAAAAATAAATAATTGAAATGGGTATATATTTGTTTTTTGTTAAGTTGCCTAATAATTATGCACAGTAATAGTCACCTGCACACACAGATATCCCCCTAAAATAGCTATAACTAAAAACAAACTAAAAACTACTTCCAAAACTATTCAGCTTTGATATTAATGAGTTTTTTGGGTTCATTGAGAACATGGTTGTTGTTCAATAATAAAATTAATCCTCAAAAATACAACTTGCCTAATAATTCTGCACTCCCTGTAATGTAGGTGGCGGCGGTGTAGGGGGCAGCAGATTAGGGGTTAATAAGTATAATGTAGGTGGCGGCGGTGTCGGGCGGTAGATTAGGGGTTAATAAGTATAATGTAGGTGGAGGGGCGGCAGATTAGGGGTTAATAAGTATAATGTAGGTGGCGGCGGTGTCGGGGCGGCAGATTAGGGGTGTTTAGACTCGGGGCTTATGTTAGAGTGTTAGGTGTAAACGTAACTTTTATTCTCCCATAGGAATCAATGGGATATCGGGCAGCAGCGAACATAAGCTTTTGCTGCTTTCAGACTCCCATTGATTCCTATGGCATCCGCCGCCTCCAGGGCGGTGGATTGAAAAGCAGGTAGGCTGGGCCCGGCCGGAATAGTGGCGAGCGTACCTGGTAGATATTTGATAACTTGCAAAAGTAGTCAGATAGTGCCGAATTTGCATTCGGAACATCTGCAATGACGTAAGCATCGATCTGTGTCGGACTGAGACTGGCGGATTATATGTTACGTCACAAATTTCAACTTTTGCCAGTCTGTAGGCTTTGATAAATAAGGGGAATCGGGCTCTCCACAATTACGCTGCGTAACTCCAGCGTATTTGCTGTTGACGGCTTGATAAATAGGCCTCAATAAGTGCTTACAGCAGGCCATAAATTCAGAATAACTATTTCTAAGCATAATGAGTCAGTCAAAGTGATTGAAATAGTGATTTACCCATCTGACACACAGACAAGGATATCCTAAAAAGGGCATGGAAAGTATATTTTTTAATAAACCCAAACAAGGTATTTCAAGATATGTCACTTTCATGAACACAAATTTCTCCCATTTCATATTTTATCTTATGTGATTATTCAGTTCAGACATGAATAACTACGTTACACAGAGGTGAAAAAGGGGTCGATTATCTATAGTTCTATATAGATAATAGATACTGTGTATGTATGTATGTATATATATATATATATATATGCATACAGAAGAGAGAAGCGCTCTAACAGGAACGAACAACAGTAGTAAAGTATTATGTACAGCGCCAATGCAGGCTAAGGGATAAATATAAACACTGAAAAATGAGATGTATACCTTGAATCCTTCATGTGATTCCATTTCTAATTTACTGTTATTTGGATTACAACACAACTTTTGTTCTTTTTTGATCTTTATTAACATTTGTTGAACATCACTTTTGTTTTTTCGCTTTTTACTGGATTTTTTGACCTATTTTTTCCACATATATTTTTTCCATTTTTTCCTTGTGTCACCTCATCTTATTTTTCCACATTTTGTCACTCATTGGTATTAACTCACCTGTGATTATTTTTTGTTCATTCTTTGTTCCTTTTTTATTCTTTTTTGCACTGCAGTGTAATCAGGACTGTTCAAATTATTTTTTGTGAATTTTTGATTATTAGTTTGTGGATTGTTTCTTTTTGTATTTACATACAGTGCTCATACTTTCATCATCACACTTGGCTGCTCACTTATGCTGTAAAAACACTCTGCACATTTATGCACATTTATGTTGCATAAACACTTTGCTTATTTGTTTATTCGCACTCACACGTGGATTTTATAATATTATTATTTAATATTTCTCATCACAATACCCTTGGATCCAATTGTCATCCACGCATTGTGAGTTTTTATAGGGATTTCAAACATATTTTACCTCTTCCACCTTACCATTGTTTTTATCCATTATTTTTATCCATCATTTGTAACAAAATACTATTCTAATTTGTATTAAATCCTTTTAGCCTTAGCAGGTATACATCTCATATTTCAGTGTTTATATTTATCCCTTAGCCTGCATTGGCGCTGTACATAATACTTTACTACTAGTTCTTTCCCTTGGGGGTTGGTTAGACCCTTCATTTGTATTCAGCTTAAGGGATTGTCAGCGCTTGGCTACCACACCATATTCTCTAGGAACGAACAACAGCTCATCAGCTAGTTCTCTGGTGATTTACCACCTGGAGCAGCCTCTTTTAGACCAGTGTGCCTTTCACATTGGAAAACTATCCTGAAGCATATCAGTCTGATCCCGCCAGTTAAGGTCAGTCCAGCCCCGAAATACCAGGCAATTCTCCTTTGAACAAGGAACATGACAACCCCAGACGATCGTTTCGGCCTATGGCCTCATCGGTGAGGTGCAGCCACATTCCTCTAAGCAAGCACTGGCGAAGGAGTCCATATCTGGTTGCCCCCATCACCCATAGGGAGAGTTCCCCAGGGTCATAATTAATTTGCATACAGAAGAGAGAAGAGCTCTAACAGGAACAAACAACAGCTCATCAGCTAGTTCTCTGGCGATTTACCACCTGGAGCAGCCTCTTTTTGACCAGTGTGCCTTTCACATTGGAAAACTATCCTGAAGCATATCAGTCTGATCCCGCCAGTTAAGGTCAGTCCAGCCCCGAAATACCAGGCAATTCTTCTTTGAACAAGGAACATGACAACCCCAGACGATCGTTTCGGCCTATTGGGCCTCATCGGTGAGGTGCAGCCACATTCCTCTAAGCAAGCACTGGCCAAGGAGTCCATATCTGGTTGCCCCCATCACCCATAGGGAGAGTTCCCCAGGGTCCTAATTAATTTGCATACAGAAGAGAGAAGCGCTCTAACAGGAACGAACAACAGCTCATCAGCTAGTTCTCTGGCGATTTACCACCTGGAGCAGCCTCTTTTTGACCAGTGTGCCTTTCACATTGGAAAACTATCCTGAAGCATATCAGTCTGATCCCGCCAGTTAAGGTCAGTCCAGCCCCGAAATCCCAGGCAATTCTCCTTTGAACAAGGAACATGACAACCCCAGACGATCGTTTCGGCCTATTGGGCCTCATCGGTGAGGTGCAGCCACATTCCTCTAAGCAAGCACTGGCCAAGGAGTCCATATTTGGTTGCCCCTAACACCCATAGGGAGACTTCCCCAGGGTCATAATTAATTTGCATACAGAAGAGAGAAGCGCTCTAACAGGAATGAACAACAGCTCATCAGCTAGTTCTCTGGCGATTTACCACCTGGAGCAGCCTCTTTTAGACCAGTGTGCCTTTCACATTGGAAAACTATCCTGAAGCATATCAGTCTGATCCCGCCAGTTAAGGTCAGTCCAGCCCCGAAATACCAGGCAATTCTCCTTTGAACAAGGAACATGACAACCCCAGACGATCGTTTCGGCCTATTGGGCCTCATCGGTGAGGTGCAGCCACATTCCTCTAAGCAAGCAATGGCCAAGGAGAACATATCTGGTTGCCCCTAACACCCATAGGGAGACTTCCCCAGGGTCATAATTAATTTGCATACAGAAGAGAGAAGCGCTCTAACAGGAATGAACAACAGCTCATCAGCTAGTTCTCTGGCAATTTACCACCTGGAGCAGCCTCTTTTAGACCAGTGTGCCTTTCACATTGGAAAACTATCCTGAAGCATATCAGTCTGATCCCGCCAGTTAAGGTCAGTCCAGCCCCGAAATACCAGACAATTCTCCTTTGAACAAGGAACATGACAACCCCAGACGATCGTTTCAGGCGCACTGCAGTGAGGGGCGTCTGCCAGCTGCCTGTATCGGCAATTAGGAACAATGCAAAAGCCATTTTTTTTCTTTTGCACCTATTTCAGGCACAAGACTGGCTAGCAGCTCACAACATCAAATGAGCCATACAAACATTCCTTCTCCTCTGCTCCCTTCCTCCCTCCCCCCTTTCAGACTGAAGTGTGTTTTTAAACCGGGCCAGTGTGGTAAAGGGTTGACCCGGTGTCAGGCAACTGAGAGATGTACTGCAAGCATTAGCAGGCACCGCCCCTCCTCTCCCCGTGCAGACATCAAGGAAGTGATTTACTGCATGTTTTGAAACAGAAGCATGGCACCATGGACCAGAAGGTAGGGAGGGGGTCTGACTACTGTCTAAGTTGTGGGACTGCTTGTCACCGAGGATAGCTAAAGATGTGCCATTAACTCACTTACCGCTGACAGCATTTTGCATATAGTGTTAGGTACATTACTGTTTGAACAATTGGCAGCTGCTGAAAATAAGTTTAACTTATTGTACCCAAATAACACTATATGCAGCCAGCACTTAGTTTAAGGGACATTTAAAACTAAACAGTTCATGTGAAATCCCCTAAAATAACAATAGTCAAAACAAGTCCACCCAACAAAAAGAGAGCAGTGGAGTACAGAGTAAGGAGTGTGCTGGGTTATTCCTACCCCCCCCCCCATACAACAAATAACCATAAATCCATTTAATGCACAATAGAAATATGTCCAGGATTTCACAACTGTCTTTATTTCTCTAACAACCTGCCAGTGAACAGGATGGGTTACTAAATAAATCTACTAGAGCACTATAGCTGTGACATCTTTATTTTACTATGTGCTGTTTCAAAAGAGAAGTATGTTAATACATAAACCCACTACACATGCATGCTACAAATATACACACAAGACACTCATCAAGTCACATATTACTATTAACTTTTATTAATATTGTTATGTCCTTATGACACTAGATTAAGAAGCATATGTAATATATCTGATGTTATAGCTCCACATTACAAAAAAAAAAAAAAAAAAACATTAGAGGGAGTGACACCATGAGTTACAACTTTCAAATTCGCTTCTATTATCTAATTTGCTTTGTTCTCTTGGTATCCTTTGTTGAAAAGAATACCCAGGTAGGCTCATGAGCTGGGACCTAGCTGCTGATTGGTGGCTGCACATATATGCCTCTTGTCACTGGCTTACTGATGCATTTAGCTAATTCCCAGTAATGCATCGCTGCTCCTTCAATAAAGGATACCAAGAAAATTAAGCAAAATTGATAATAGATGTAAATTGGTAAGTTGTTTAAAATGTAATGCTCTATCTGAATTATTTTAGGTTTCAAGTCCGTTTAAGGATGGAATAGTTTATCTAAAGTTTTAAAAGCATTTTTTTTTTCATTATTCAATTCAAGTATGTTTGCAATAGATTTGTTTTCATTTTGCTGCAGTGAATTCTAATTAAAGGGACAGTAAAGTCACAATTAAACTTTCTTGATTCAGATAGAGTATGCAATTTTAAGCAACTTTTCAATGTACTTCTGTTATCAAACTTGCTTTGTTCTCTTGGCATCTTTTATTGAAGAGTAAAACTAGGTAAAACTAGAGCTGCAGAATCTGTTGGCGCTCTACAAATAACCGATAATAATAATAATAATAATAGGTAGACTAATAAGAGCTCAGGAGTGTCCACGTGTCTTTAGTACTCTATGGCAGCAGTGTTTTGCAACATTATTTGTAGCTTTATTATAAAAAAAACTAAAACAAATATTATTTTTTCACTTTTTTTGTAAGGGGGGGGCGCTTCAGGTTTTTGTGCCTACAGGCACCTGAGATGTAAATCCGGCCCTGTGAGTTCGAGCTACACTGGAGGTCAGTCTGCTGGGTGATTATTTAAAGGGCCATAATACCCAAATATTTAAACACTTGAAAGTGATGCAGCATAGCTGTAAAAAGCTGACTAGAAAATATCTCCTGAACATCTCTATGTAAAAAAGAAAGATATTTTACCTCAAAAGTTCCTCAGTAGCCACCTCCCATTGTAAAGGATTTCTAAGCAGCATTTTAGTATGTCTGTCCTAGGACAGATGAAAGGATGAGCCTCGTGAACTCTCATATTATTTCACCAATCAGGTAAAGGAAGCTTACTATGAAATCTCATGAGAGTTAAGTCAAATCTCATGAGATCACAGTAAGAGTTCATTACCTCAGCACTGCTGATGCTGATTGGCTGCTGTTCATTTCTTCATTTTTTTTTTTTTACCTGCAGCTGGGAGCAGCTGAGTATAACTTTTTACACAGTACTTACTCTGCTGAGCTGAGGAGATTGTGAAAAAGTAAAATATCTTCCTTTTTTACATAGAGATGCTGAGGTGATATTTTCCTGTCAGCTTTTTACAGTTATACTGCATCAGTTTCAAGTGATTTAGCATATGAGTATTATGTCCCTTTAATTCCAGCCTGCTCTATTTGCACCAAGAGGGGTGCTCTACGGTAGAGAAAAAAATTGGTGCCAAGAGAAAGTCTGTGCCGCCAAAGCGCTACAGAGAAGTTGTGAAGGAGGTTCCAGGCATGAGGGGAGCTGCAAGAGAGAGTGGATCAGCATCAGAGGATGTGGTACCCCCTTCCCCAGTGGAAAAAACCAAGGCAGCCCCCAGGGCCCAGGGCAGGCCTAACACAAGGGGGGGGGCTGGGAGCCAGGGCCACTGCTGTGGGCTCTGGATCCCAGGGCCCTCCCTCAGGCTCTGATTCCATTCAGATTGACTCCCCTGGGATTACTGGGGTCCCGGTTCCTGAGTTGGTTGGTGGGCCTAGACCTTCCTCAAGTCGGGGGGTTATGGGGTCTGTATTAAATACCCCACCCAGGGGTCCCTTAGTGCATGCGGCTTCCTCCCCATCCCTTTACCCACACCTAGATGATGTTACTACACCTACCTGTCCCCCTCTGGGGGAGAGGGCGCTAACGGACCAAGCTGCTGCCGGGCAGGTGTCATGGCAGCAGCTTCAGGCCCTTCCGCCTGAGGCCTTGGCCTTGGCCTCGGTCCTTACACTGGCCCATGCGCTTGTGGGGAGCTTGTCCCCGGGAGGTCTGGGCGGTGGTTCAGTGGTGCAGGACGGAGGGCAGGGCGCCCACGTGGTCCGGGCTCTCCATGAGCCTGGGCGTGCGTCGGGCCTTAGCCCCGCCCCTTCCGGCGTTGCGTTGCGCGCATCCTCCCTGAGTGACGTCTCAGACAGGGAGGAGCGCGGGCGCTGCAGAGTACGCAGCGGAGCAGACAGGAGCAGGTCACCGCACGGAGCACACACTAGTGAGTTGGGGAGGCTCCGTGCGGGTGAGGGGGCACCTGGGGCGGTTGGGGCGCATGCGAGAGGGAGTCTTGGGGGTATGTCTGGTAAGGCACTGGGTAAAACGCCTGGAGGCAGGAGAGCTACTTTGTTGCGACAAAGGGGGAGAGGTGTTATTTCCGGTCGTGCTGCTCAGGCCAGATTGCTTACAGGGGTCCACAGGGGGATAACTGTGGCTAGACAGGGGGATCAACTGGGGATACTAAATATCTGGATGTGGCAGGCACAGCTTCAGGGGGAAACGTTGCAAGGGATATTAATAGGCAGGTGACTCCAGGCCTGAGGCGGGCGGCCGCCAGTGAAAGTGTGAGTGGGCCACAGGGCCAGATTGCCAGTGGGACTGAGGAGATCATAAGGAGGGCGGTTGCAGCAGCGCTTGGTGTATGTTTGTCTGGGGATCAGGGTGGGAACCCCCCAGGGGTTCAGTCATCCACACGGAGTACTCCCCAAAATGTCTTGTTTCCACAGGGTTTCCAGATGGATCAGGCAGTTACAGCTATGGCATCTGCATCACGGCAAGGGACGGTACCGCTTGCTGCTTCATCGCCAGCTACCACAGAGGACAGACATCAGCAGTCGCCTGCAGGAACTGCGCCACCACTGGCCCCCGGCAGTGAGTTTCTCTTACACACATCTGCACATGTAGAGCCGGGTTCATTCTCTAGTGGGTCAGGATCTGAGGGTGAGGGTGATTTGGGCTTAGTGGGAAAGGGGTAGAAGGAAATGTTTAAAATGATAAAAAAGCTGGTTGCTGCGCAGGTGAAAGGGAAGGTTCCTAGAGCGGAGAGTAGTCACGTAGTTCCGTTAGCGCAGGAGCCCCCCTTGGGGTTTCCGGCCATGGGGGCAGCCCCTGTGTCTAGGAAAGTGGCGTCTCACTGGGACACATACCCGTGTTTGGTGCACTCCTTATATGGACACCTAAAATCTAAGGTGGTCAAAAAGATTCAAGATGGATGTTATGTCAACATTTTTGAACTATCCCCCGAGTCTTGTAGGGCTAGAGAACGCGCGGCGGATGGCACCGGACCAAAGAAGGTCCAGCGGCCAGAGACATTCGAGGAGTGGCATCGTTGCTTTAGGGTATTGGCCACGTGTTATGTAGATAAGTGGCCCTACCAGGGTCATAATCTATTTAAATACGAGGATACCATTGACGATATACGGTCTAGGTTTAAGCAAGGTGTGTGGCGGGAGTACGACATGGCCTTCGGCAGGAAAATGGTGGGTAACCCCCTCCTGCACTTTGGAACTAAGGATATTGACCTGTGGTCCAAACTGGGGTTGGAAGGGGGTGCGGGCAGCACCCCTGCCCCTCGGCAAGGGGTCAGTAGAGTGGCCCAGAGGCAGAAGCGGCGTGGCAGAGAATGCTGGAAATTCCAGGATAAACAATGTGACAGAGGGACTAGTTGTTCCTTTCGTCACATCTGCAAATTCTGTAGCGGACCTCATTCGGGGGCGGATTGCATCAAGCGGAAGGATGCCGGCACTGACAAGCCGGCATCCAGAGGGGGTCCTGGGTACAAGGGCCCCAACCCCACTTAGATTACCAGCCATGGAGCCTTGGCTGGCTCATTACCCTGACCAAGAAGCTGCTCAGCTGCTTAGGTCCGGGTTACGGGAGGGGTTTAGGATCTCGGTGGGGGGAGACGTTGTGGGTTCTGTGGTTCACAGGAACCTTAAGTCGGCATATGAATTCCCGGAGGTGGTGCGGGAAAAACTGAATAAGGAGCTGGCGTTGGGCAGGGTAGCTGGCCCCTTTGGGGCTAGGCCGCTGCCTGATTTAGTGGTGTCCCCTTTGGGGGTAGTCCCCAAAAAGGACACAAGCAAGTTTCGGCTTATACACCACTTCCAAAAGGGGGGTCGGTGAACGATGCCATTGACCCAGACATGAGCTCGGTCCACTACCAGTCATTTGACGATGCTCTGGCGAAACTGGACATAGAGTCAGCTTTTCGTTTGCTGCCCCTGCACCCGTCGACATTCAGGCTGATGGGTATGAAGGCGGATGGGGCTTTCTATGTGGACAAATGTCTTCCCATGGGATGCTCGCTATCATGCGCCTTGTTCGAGTGTTTTAGTTCCTTTCTACACTGGGTGGTGCAGAGGGCATCTGGGGGTGGGGCCGTGGCCCACTACCTGGATGACTTCCTGTTGGTAGGTAGGGCAGATTCGGATGAATGCTCACGCATGATGGTTATCATGCAAGACATATTGGGTAGATTTGGGGTGCCTCTGGCAGAGGATAAGACACAGGGCGCCAACAAGAGGCCAAGGGATAAATATACTCACAGAGAGATAAAAGAAGATTATTTAATGAACCATGTTAAAAAGCATCAGTAATAAAAGACTATATATAAAAAATGTAAAAAGCACATATAAATAAAATTACAAATACAGGAATATCTTACAGAAGCGGCTCAAAGGGCCAAAGCTGATAATTACAATAAAAACAGAGGTAATAACAGGTGATCAGTGTGAGTGGTACACCAGAATAAGAGTGTATACTAATAAAACAGAATTAGCCTAAGTACAACTGTAGCAAGTGCATCAAGCAAAAAACTAATAAACAATAATACAAACAATAGTGTTCAAAATTAGTGTTACAAAAATAGTGTTCCAAAAAATAGAAAAATGCACTGCAGTGCAAAAAAAAGGGGGGTAGCAAAATAATTGTATAGATACAATCAAATAATGAGTGAGTGCAAATGGATATAAAAATGCTAGCTACTTAATCCAGGGAGGTTAAGATATAATTAAATAAAATACACAATATGCAATAACATAAAAAATAAAATACACAATATGCAATAACATAAAAAATAAAATATAAAATATAATCCAAAAAAGTGTTCAAAAAGTTGATCAACAAATGTTAGTGAAGAACAAAAATAAGTCAATCAAAACAAAAAAATGGAAAAAATGGGTGATGAAAAGCAAGGTGAAAGTGAGGAAATTGATTCCTTCCAATGTTAGTTACTTTAACAGATCCAAATTCCTGAGTGTGGTTGCTGAAGTAGCTGATTGGATCCTAGCACCTGTCAGCTGCTCCTATGGTATCCTAAAAAGTGTCCCTGTAAAAAAAGAAATTCACAACATAGTGTATCCAATATGAGAATGAAGTAAAGATTAAAGTAATGCTTACCAATATGTCAACGCGTTTCTGCCCTCAAAAAAGGGCCTTTCTCAAGAGGATACCATAGGAGCAGCTGACAGGTGCTAGGATCCAATCAGCTACTTTTTTGTTTGGATTGACTTATTTTTGTTCTTCACTAACATTTGTTGATCAACTTTTTGAACACTTTTTTGGATTATATTTTATATTTTATTTTTTATGTTATTGCATATTGTGTATTTTATTTTTTATGTTATTGCATATTGTGTATTTTATTTAATTATATCTTAACCTCCCTGGATTAAGTAGCTAGCATTTTTATATCCATTTGCACTCACTCACTATTTGATTGTATCTATACAATTATTTTGCTACCCCCCTTTTTTTGCACTGCAGTGCATTTTTCTATTTTTTGGAACACTATTTTTGTAACACTAATTTTGAACACTTTTGTTTGTATTATTGTTTATTAGTTTTTTGCTTGATGCACTTGCTACAGTTGTACTTAGGCTAATTCTGTTTTATTAGTATACACTCTTATTCTGGCGTACCACTCACACTGATCACCTGTTATTACCTCTGTTTTTATTGTAATTATCAGCTTTGGCCCTTTGAGCCGCTTCTGTAAGATATTCCTGTATTTGTAATTTTATTTATATGTGCTTTTTACATTTTTTATATATAGTCTTTTATTACTGATGCTTTTTAACATGGTTCATTAAATAATCTTCTTTTATCTCTCTGTAAGTATATTTATCCCTTGGCCTCTTGTTGGCGCTGTATTCACTTCTTACTACTTGTGCATATTTTTTGGAGGTTGGTTAGGATCTCTGTTTGGATACAGCTTGGGGATTACCTTAGCGCTTGTACACACACCCTTTTTCACGATAAGACACAGGGCCCCTGTCTGTGCCTTACTTTCCTTGGTATCGAAATAGATACGGAGGCTGCGGTTTGTAGGTTGCCACTGGACAAAGTCGACCGCCTGTTGCAGGTGGTTTTGTCCGTGCGCAGTGCGGAATCGATTTCCCTTAAGGAACTCCAGTCCTTGTTGGGTCTCCTTAATTTCACTGGCAGGGCTATACCCATGGGAAGGGTATTCAACAGGAGGCTGGAAAGTCAACTGCAAGGCCCGAAGGGGAGGGGTTCCAGGGTTAGGGTGTCCGCGGAGATGAGAGAAGATCTCAGGGTGTGGGAGGAATTTCTAAAGAAATTCAACGGTGTCTGCATTTGGCAGGAGGGCCCTATGTCCAATCAATCACTTCATCTATTTACAGATGCGGCGGGCGGTTTTGGGTACGGGGCTTACTTCAATGGTGAATGGAGCGCGGCTCCTTGGCCGGTGGATTGGGTTTCCGCTGGTTTAACCAGAAACCTAAATTGGAAATTTTCCCAATCATTGTGGCAGTCGAACTCTGGGGCCAGAGACTGGCAAATCGGGCGGTGATTTTTTGGTCCGACAACATGAGCGTTGTCTTTGCCATAAACCAGCTATCTGTGTCTTCTCCCAGGGTGGTTACATACTTACGACACCTGGTGTTGCGTCGTTTGCAGTTGAACGTGCGTTTCACGGCGCGGCACGTGCCGGGCGTTTGGAACGTCGTAGCAGATGCTCTGTCCAGATTTCAATGGGATCAGTTTAGGAGGGTGGCGCCAGGGGCCGCGAGAACCGGTCTAAATTGCCCTCCTTTTCTTTGGCAGATGGCGGGGGTTGGGAAAGTGTCCTCCCCCTGGTGAGGGCGTCCTTGGCTCCCAAGACTTGGTGTGCATATGAGAAGCACTGGAGATCATGGGTCTGCTTCGCCGGCCAACAGGGATTTACCGTACAGTCAGCTACACAGGTACAGGTGCTTGATTGGCTTGCGGGGTTACATAGGGTGTATCCAGGCTTGCTGCTCAGAGCAGGCTTACGGCCGTTGCATTCTTCAATAAGACGTTCGGTATTGCGGATTTTTCCCGGTCATTTCTAGTGAAACAAGTAATGAAGGGTTGGGGGCGGTTGTCCCCACGTGGAAAAGACTGTAGAGAACCCATTACACCTATAAGATTGCGCAAACTGGTGGGTACGCTGCAGTCAGTGTGTTCGTCACTGTTCGAGGCGGCACTGTTTAGGGCAGCCTTCTCGTTTGCCCTGGCTGGGGCATTGAGGGTCGGTGAAATTGTGGCTGCATCGAAAAGGGATAAGGATGGTGGGATACAATGGGAGCATGTTCGGCCATCGGACGATGGGCTGCTGCTTCTAGTGCCTAGGTCCAAGACAGATCTGGAAGGCAAGGGAGCTTGGCTCTTGCTGGGTAAAAATGAATTCCCTGAATGTTGCCCGGTTAGGAGTTTCAACGATTATTGCCAGCTTAGACCACAGGGTTTTCGTCAGTTATTTATTCATGAAAATGGGTCTGCGTTATCGTTGTTTCAATTTAAAAGGGTCCTGGCCAAGGCGGCGGCTGCTGCCGGGCTGGATCCTTTGAGAATTGCGTCCCATTCCTTTAGGATCGGGGCGGCCACTAGCGCGGTGATCAGTGGTGTTTCGGAATCAGGTATCAAGAAATTAGGTCGTTGGAAGTCAGGTCGTTTTAAATCATATATACGTCCTTTGGGGGGCGAATCCCTTTAGGCCGGGTTCCGCACGTTTTGATAAAAGGGGGCCAGAATTTGATGGTAGTTGTGGTATTGAGGGAAGCAACGGTAGGTCATGGTTGGCTCAGTTTTGTATCCTATGTTTTCAGGCAAGAATGCCCCCACGAAACGGGTGTGGATAGTGGGGCATTCCTTCGTGCACTGGGCGTCCATCAGGGCGTAGCAGAGGCCAGACGGGCAGCAATTGGGATTGGCAGCATTCAGAGCTAATGTGCGGTGGCTAGGGCGCAGGGGGTTAACATGGGAAGAGTTACCCACCTTGCTCCAGGATGCACACAGGCGGTGGGGAAAGCCTCACATTATTGTGCTGCATTTAGGGTGGAACGACATGGGGTCCGTTCCTGTTTTGGACTTGATTCGGAAGATGGCTTCTGACATACGCTGGATCTGTGCTTGGCTTAATGATGTACAGATTGGTTGGTCCAACGTAGTTGCACGACTGCGTTGGAGGTATATTGTGAATCAGAGGGCAGCGTATAACGTGAGGAAGAAGCTGAATAGGGAGATGGGGCGGACGGTCATGGCGTTAGGTGGTTTTGCCATTAGGCATGACGAGTTGACGGCTGACAACAAAGCTCTCTATCGCCCTGATGGCGTTCACCTGACAGAGGTGGGCTTGGACATTTTTCTGGGGGATATTAGAAAAGCATTGTTATTGGTTGTTTGAATGTATATGTTTTAAAATTGAAGGTTGTATTGTTATAGTTTTAATATATATGGTAAGAGCTTGTCAGTTGTGGCGGCAAGAGGCGGTTGACTCTTGAGCCGGTCGGTCAGGGCCCAGAGAGCGGGCAGGGAGAGAGATGAGTGATGTCATGGGATGGGGGAGGTGACACTCACTAGGTGCCGACCTAGGGGTTACTCCCCCCTACGAATCTTAGGCAAATACCTCTTTCAGCTTACAGCTCTCTCTCTCTGCCAATTAAGTGTGGCAATCGTGCCACACTGCACACACCGTGTAGGGCTCTGGCCGTCTGTTAGTAGGGGTTAATTTTAGCTAGTTCATTGCCGCCACCAGCGAAGAACTGTTACAGTTCTCCTATTTGAAGTACTTTGGTTGCCTAGTTGGCATATTTACATAGGCCTAGTTTTAAAGGCTTATGTGATAATAAATGTGACCGTGACCAGTCTTTTGCCCATTTAACCTGTTGTCGAGTGTTTTATTTCATGTAACCTATTGTTAAGTATAGTATTTCATTTAAGTCATGTGGGTACAGGAAAGACGTAATAGAAGGTTTATCCCTTATGGAAGTGGAGGGCCCTCTACTGGGCCTGTAACAAAATTAAGGGATAACTGAGTTGAAGTCTGGAAGGTACTAGATGTTACATTGTTGCAAGTGGGGGGGGCGGGTGTTTCTGCTTACCTTTATAGGTCCTGACTGCAGTGAATCCAGCCCTCTTTTGTTCCTGGTTCCAGACTTCAAGGAAGAATTTTTCCCGCCCACCCGACCCTGGATGAAGATGTGTCAGCTTAGGGTAATGTCGAGGGCTCACCCTGGCTTGGGTGGGTTTAATTGAACTAGCTCATTAAGACCAGGGGGTAATTTAGTCTTCCACCCTCTTGGAGCGTGTTTTTACGACTCGTCCCGGGGGGGTCGCCTTACTGGGCTGGTAGTATGTGCCTTAGCTGGCGGTCGGTCAGGGCCCAGAGAGCGGGCAGGGAGAGAGATGAGTGATGTCATGGGATGGGGGAGGTGACACTCGCTAGGTGCCGACCTAGGGGTTACTCCCCCCTACGAATCTTGGGCAAATACCTCTTTCAGCTTACAGCTCTCTCTCTCTGCCAGTTGGGTGTGGCAATCGTGCCACACTGAACACACCGTGTAGGGCTCTGGCCGTCTGTTAGTAGGGGTTAATTTTAGCTAGTTCATTGCCGCCACCAGCGAAGAACTGTTACAGTTCTCCTATTTGAAGTACTTTGGTTGCCTAGTTGGCATATTTACATAGGCCTAGTTTTAAAGGCTTATGTGATAATAAATGTGACCGTGACCGGTCTTTTGCCCATTTAACCTGTTGTCGAGTGTTTTATTTCATGTAACCTATTGTTAAGTATAGTATTTCATTTAAGTCATGTGGGTACAGGAAAGACGTAATAGGAGGTGTATCCCTTATGAGTGTAAACATTCTATGCGCCATCTCATACAAATATATACAGTGCTAGGCCTAAATATTATAATATTTGTTATTCCTAAAGAAATACTCTTGTTACGCCTATTTTTTAGGGCGTAACAAGGGTAATTACATTAATATTTAAATGCGTTTGAAAATATTGACAGTAGAATTGAAAACATTTTTCTATATAACTGACCTATGTAAATTGCAAAGGTGCTTTATAAGATAATACATTTTACATGTTTTAACATTGATTTTTATGAGTTACATAATGTTATAAATTGTATTCATGTGATGGTTTTCTCTTTTTCTTTTTTATGTAATAAATTCTCATTATGTAATATAAATGATATAATAATAGCTCTTAACAGACCATTAAACACAGTAGAAAATCATAATAATTAAATGCATACGTCTAGATTTAGAGTTCTGCGTTAGCCGTCAAAACCAGCGTTAGGGGCTCCTAACGCTGGTTTTGGCCGCCCTCTGGTATTTAGAGTCAGTCAGGAAAGGGTCTAACGCTCACTTTGCAGCCGCGACTTTTCCATACCGCAGATCCCCCTACGCCATTTGCGTATCCTATCTTTTCAATGGGATCTTTCTAACGCCGGTATTTAGAGTCTTGGCTGAAGTGAGCGTTAGAAATCTAACGACAAGACTCCAGCCTCAGCAAAAAGCCAGGAGTTAAGAGCTTTCTGGGCTAACGCCGGTTCATAAAGCTCTTAACTACTGTGCTCTAAAGTACACTAACACCCATAAACTACCTATGTACCCCTAAACCAAGGCCCTGCCATATCGCCGCCACTCTAATAAATGTTTTTAACCCCTAATCTGCCGACCGCACACCGCCGCAACCTACGTTATCCCTATGTACCCCTAATCTGCTGACCCTAACACCGCCAACCCCTATATTATATTTATTAACCCCTAATCTGCCGCCCCCAACGTCGCCACCACCTACCTACAATTATTAACCCCTAATCTGCCGACCGGACCTCACCACTACTCTAATAAATTTATTAACCCCTAAAGATAAGTCTAACCCTAACACCCCCCTAAGTTAAATATAATTTTTATCTAACGAAATAAATTATTTCTTATTAAATAAATTATTCCTATTTAAAGCTAAATACTTACCTGTAAAATAAACCCTAATATAGCTACAATATAAATTATAATTATATTGTAGCTATTTTAGGATTTATATTTATTTTACAGGCAACTTTGTATTTATTTTAAACAGGTACAATAGCTATTAAATAGTTAATAGCTATTTAATAGCTACCTAGTTAAAATAATTACAAAATGACCTGTAAAATAAATCCTAACCTAAGTTACAATTAAACCTAACACTACACTATCAATAAATTAATTAAATAAAATACCTACAATTATCTACAATTAAACCTAACACTACACTATCAATACATTAATTACATACAAATACCTACAAATAAATACAATTAAATAAACTAACTAAAGTACAAAAAATAAATAAAGCCCCCTAATAAAATAACAAAGCCCCCCAAAATAAAAAAATGCCCTACCCAATTCTAAAATAAAAATTGAAAAGCTCTTTTGCCTTACCAGCCCTTAAAAGGGCCTTTTGCGGGGCATGCCCCAAAGAATTCTGCTCTTTTGCCTGTAAAAAAAAAACATACAATACCCCCCCCCAACATTACAACCCACCACCCACATACCCCTAATCTAACCCAAACCCCCCTTAAATAAACCTAACACTAAGCCCCTGAAGATCTCCCTACCTTATCTTCACCACGCCGGGTATCACCGATCTGTCCAGAAGAGGCTCCAAAGTCTTCATCCAAGCCGAAGCAGGGGCTGAAGAGGTCCATCATCCGGCTGAAGAGGTCCATCATCCGGCTGAAGTCTTTATCCAAGCGGGGGCTGAAGAGGTCCATCATCCGGCTGAAGTCTTCTATCAAGCGGTATCTTCAATTTTCTTTCTTCCGGATCCATCTTCATCCCACCGACGCGGAACATCCATCCTGGCCGACGACTTCCCGACGAATGACGGTTCCTTTAAATGACGTCATCCAAGATGGCGTCCCTCGAATTCCGATTGGCTGATAGGATTCTATCAGCCAATCGGAATTAAGGTAGGAAAATTCTGATTGGCTGATGGAATCAGCCAATCAGATTGAGCTCACATTCTATTGGCTGTTCCGATCAGCCAATAGAATGCAAGCTCAATCTGATTGGATCAGCCAATCGGATTGAACTTGAATCTGATTGGCTGATTCCATCAGCCAATCAGAATTTTCCTACCTTAATTCCGATTGGCTGATAGGATTCTATCAGCCAATCGGAATTCGAGGGACGCCATCTTGGATGACGTCATTTAAAGGAGCCGTCATTCATCGGGAAGTCGTCGGCCAGGATGGATGTTTCGCGTCGGCGGGATGAAGATGGATCCGGAAGAAAGAAGATTGAAGATGCCACTTGATAGAAGACTTCAGCCGGATGATGGACCTCTTCAGCCCCCGCTTGGATCAAGACTTCAGCCGGATGATGGACCTCTTCAGCCCGATGATGGACCTCTTCAGCCCCCGCTTGGATCAAGACTTCAGCCGGATGATGGACCTCTTCAGCCCGATGATGGACCTCTTCAGCCCCCGCTTGGGCTTGGATGAAGACTTTGCAGCCTCTTCTGGACGGATCGGTGATACCCGGCGTGGTGAAGATAAGGTAGGGAGATCTTCAGGGGCTTAGTGTTAGGTTTATTTAAGGGGGGTTTGGGTTAGATTAGGGGTATGTGGGTGGTGGGTTGTAATGTTGGGGGGGTATTGTATGTTTTTTTTACAGGCAAAAGAGCAGAATTCTTTGGGGCATGCCCCGCAAAAGGCCCTTTTAAGGGCTGGTAAGGTAAAAGAGCTTTTCAATTTTTATTTTAGAATAGGGTAGGCCATTTTTTTATTTTTGGGGGCTTTGTTATTTTATTAGGGGGCTTAGAGTAGGTGTAATTAGCTTAAAATTGTTGTAATATTTTTATAATGTTTGTAAATTATTTTTTTATTTTTTGTAACTTAGTTCTTTTTTTATTTTTTGTTCTTTAGTTAGTTTATTTAATTGTATTTATTTGTATGTAATTAATTTATTGATAGTGTAGTGTTAGGTTTAATTGTAGATAATTGTAGGTATTTTATTTAATTCATTTATTGATAGTGTAGTGTTAGGTGTATTTGTAACTTAGGTTAGGATTTATTTGACAGGTAATTTTGTAATTATTTTATCTAGGTAGCTATTAAGTAGTTATTAACTATTTAATAGCTATTGTACCTAGTTAAAATAAATACAAAGTTGCCTGTAAAATAAATATTAATCCTAAAATAGCTACAATATAATTATAATTTATATTGTTGCTATATTAGGGTTTATTTTACAGGTAAGTATTTAGCTTTAAATAGGATTAATTTATTTAATAAGATTTATTTTATTTCGTTAGATTTAAATTATATTTAACTTAGGGGGGTGTTAGTGTTAGGGTTAGACTTAGCTTTAGGGGTTAATACATTTATTATAGTAGCGGTGAGGTCCGGTCGGCAGATTAGGGGTTAATAAATATAATATAGGGGTCGGCGGTGTTAGGGGCAGCAGATTAGGGGTACATAGGGATAATGTAGGTTGCGGCGGTGTCCGGAGCGGCAGATTAGGGGTTAATAATAAATTGCAGGGGTCAGCGATAGCGGGGGCGGCAGATTAGGGGTTAATAAGTGTAAGATTAGGGGTGTTTAGACTCGGGGTACATGTTAGGGTGTTAGGTATAGACTTAGGAAGTGTTTCCCCATAGGAAACAATGGGACTGCGTTAGGAGCTGAACGCTGCTTTTTTGCAGGTGTTAGTTTTTTTTTTTAGCTCAAACGGCCCCATTGTTTCCTATGGGGGAATCGTGCACGAGCACGTTTTTTAAGCTGGCCGCGTCCGTAAGCACCGCTGGTATTGAGAGTTGCAGTGGCGGTAAATTATGCTTTACGCTCCCTTTTTGGAGCCTAACGCAGCCCTTCTTTAAATTCTAAATACCAGCGTTATTTAAAAGGTGCGGGGGGAAAAAAGCACACGTACGCGTAACGCACCCCTTTGGCCGCAGAACTCTAAATCTAGCCGAATATAAATAGACAATGCAAAAGCACTTTGAATTCACATGAATAGTAGATTTTTACTGACAAGTTAGTTCTATTTTTCTTCCCACTGCATCATGTGACAGCCATCAGCAATTCACAATATATATATATATATATATATATATATATATATATATATATATATATATATATATATATATATATATATATATATATATATATATTGTGAATTAAAGATTGCGCATATTTAAATAATGGATGTGAAATGGAAAGTTTTTTTAAAACTGTGTGCTTTATCTTAAAACAAATATTTTATTTGGAAAATAGAACTTATAATTATTTTTTATTTTTTTTATTGAGGAATAAATATTGCATATAAAAACTTCATGCAGTTTCTACTGAACAATACTCAGAGACGAAACAAGACACAACAGGTTTATCGTACAGAAACAAAATTGTCATGTTAATGAGCATATCAAGAAACAAATGCATGACTCAAAAACCTTGGTTTTAGTATGGTGTAATAGATTATATCCCCTTATAGCAAAATTGAGGAATAAGGGGGGCGGAGCCAGCCGGGCTTTAAAGCGGTCGCAAAAAACAGTAGCTCCTGCTAAACCATCTCTACTAACTGTAATTTTAGCCCACTTTTTTTGCCACTTAGGCCAATTATCAGCGGTATTGTGAAAGCCCGAGTCTTATCAAGTTAATGGCTGGAGGATTTTCCCCGTTTCTCAGTAGTGCAGTACTTTTCAGCAGTGACTTGTGAGATACGCAGTGGGGAAAGAGGTGAGGCGCCATTTTGTCCCCTTCTACAGCACAATAATAAAGATGACATCTACTTGGGAAACAGAATTGCTCCGTATCTTTAACGAGTACTGCGATAGGATGGACCACACTCTGTTATTTGCTCTCCAAGGGGAGCCGAGCAGTGTCTGGCTTGATGGGGGAGAGACTCCTAGAGCTAAGCAGGTAGCGATGACCATACCTGCGCAGGGCTACACCGGAGTGGGCCTTTCAGGCATACATGGAGCTGCAGAGAATATGAGTGTACAGAAAA
This sequence comes from Bombina bombina, assembly GCF_027579735.1. Taxonomy (NCBI): domain Eukaryota; kingdom Metazoa; phylum Chordata; class Amphibia; order Anura; family Bombinatoridae; genus Bombina; species Bombina bombina. The sequence continues at coordinate 753,991,110 of NC_069499.1, read as the reverse complement.
AGGCGGGGAGCTGTCCCTCAGACCTGACTGCAGAGTTGATTGTAAATACTCAGCTCGCATCTGGTACAAAGGACCCTGCTGAATTTGAGACTTTACGACCTAAATGGATTAAAGACATAACTTAGATTGTCCCGCTGCTGGGGTTTCTAACCCAACACACAATATCTGCTAATGAGATAGAACCTGCATGGGGACCGATATTGCAGAAGAAAATATTTATATCCTCGACTCCAGTATCCAGTTTGAGAGAGCTAGTGGTATGTAAAGTGGAGCAGATGAAAAGTCACTGGAATGTAACATTTACAGAACTGCTTTATCAGGAACTTCATATGCGATCTCCCACTTATACAGTAAAATTTTACACTCCTTCTGAGAGAGTTGGTGTAGGCTAACATGCAAACTTTGTTTCTTATCATCATCTCTTCAGACTGGTATTTAAAATAGCCTACAAACTGAGAGATACTAACAAATGATATGACATGTTTGATGTGCGCATGTTTTGATGTGTATTTTTTGTGCAGGTTATTGATATGTCTTCCTACCACAAGATTTAAGTGCTATGTGACGACTGTAGAATTTGACACATCATAGAAGCTTGACAATGTGGATGAAAATTATCCCCATAGCTTGCTGAATAGATTAGTTCTTATCTAACAACAATTCATTGTCAGGGGAAATCAGTAAATCTTTTAGCTTAAATCTCTTTTCTATCACAATAGGCATTAAAAATATTATTCAAGTAGCTCAGGGACAACTATAAATATAATTGTCTTGCCTGTCGTTTGGACATAGGGCCGTGTCTGGGTGACAGGGTATGCAAATTACAAGTTTGTGGAAAAACAATACTGCCTATTTCATTATAATGCCTAATTAATTAACTATTGGTATAGCTATACTTTAAATTTTGGTGTTATTTCTATTTCTCTCTAACTAGGTAGGCACTTTTGCCTGACAGTAAAAGATTTAATCGATTAAGTTTTGAGGGTTATGATGGGTGGAGGACGGTGATTGACACCTACCCTTATATTTATGGTTCTTTAACCTGTTTCATTCCTATAAATCTACAGCTAGGACTTGCTTAGCCGGCTGGCTCCATGGTTCTAGTCCACCCATTACTGTACTCTGGCATTAGTTGAGTTTGTCCAGAGGCAGATTTAGCGGGTTATCTTGCAAATACCGCTATCTCAATATTTATTTACATTATTATTTTTCTTTTTTTCTACTGAGACTGTTGTGCTATAGGCACATATATATAGCTCTATATGTAAGTGTGGAAGGTCCTACGATTAAGTTTGCAATTACCAACCTATATTAAGAGGAAGCTCATTTCATATTGCAATCCACAGTTAGCTGACATACAACATTCTTTTGGTCCACTTTACTTAGCTGGTTTCTAGGTTCAATAGGGGACTCTTTTATTCACTGTGTTGGTCACCCTTATATCAACATTGGAATATTTTATGTTGGTGTTTGCAGCTATATAGTAAAACATTGTTATTTGGAGACCTATTTTTTATAAATCTCTAATTCATCATGTACTGTATGCCTTATAATACAGTATTAAGTGATAGCTACCCCACTATTAGAGCCTACAAAATTTTTAAGAGTTTAAAATTAGCATATTTGCATAGGTAGGTTTGGTAGTCATATATACATTTTAGTATTTTCCAGCTCAGTATGAATACATGATATTTTATATTATAGTTTTAAGCATAGCTATCTCACTAATAGTCTAAATATTATATCATTACTCTTTATATCTTATTTACATGGATTATTACTACATGTTTAAATTCTTAATGTTAATACTTTATGTAACAGGAGCAATTTCATGTGTCTTCTATTATGTTTTACTGCTCCTAAATTCAAAGGGGAAAAAAAATAGAATATGTGAGGTTTATCTCTAATATATTATACATGACTGTGACGTAACAGATATGTTCATATATTGTGGCAAAGTGATTGGTATGTATTTATAGGATCTTTCTTTCTGCACCAACACATCAGTTGATATATTGCTTGTATGTTATTGTTTATCAAACCTCAATAAAATAAAATAAATAAATTGAGGAATAAGTGATTTCCCCTATTTGAAATAAAGAGGCCACTCTTGGACCGCTGCCAAGCAGATAAGATTAGAAAGAGGAATATAAGGATAAGAGGGTGGAGGGGCCACTTTTGGACTCATTGTCTAAGATTAAAAGGTGAAATGATAAGAGAACCATCATAACTAAGGATTTCTAAAGTTAAACAGCTGGGACATAATTCACATGAAAATATCACTAGGGAAAGAAGATAATTCTGTATGAATATGGTAAATCTTCTGAACGGCAATGAGTGGACAGCTATTGATATGGCTACATTAGGTTATACATAGCTTCCCTGCATCATTAGGGAGGGTGATCAGGACTGCACACAGTTTTATGAACTAACCATTGTCTAATAGAGGTTAAAATGGTAAAGTACTGTCTATCGGTGCCTTAGGGTGTGTTTCATATTAAAATTAGAGCATTACATACACCATCTATATCAGTCTAACAGATTGATATCAAGCCATATATTATCTTACTCACATGCGAATGCCCAACAGGGATGCAATATACAGCTGACAGTTTGATTATAGGCTATTATGTCTAGGCAAAAACGGAATAAGTAAAGATCTACCTTATCTTGGCGGCCAATAAGGCAAATAATTACAAGCGTATCTTGAGGAATTATAACATACTTTAGCTGCAACTTAGAACCTTGCAGAAATAGTCAGAATGGGTACAGGTATACCCTGCTCATACAGCGGGTTAGGGACCGGAGCCCCGCTGTAAAGTGAAAACCGCCTTAAAGTGAAACAAGGCAGTTTTAGCTTTTTATTCACTTGCCAGTGTGTTTAAAGACTTTAAAAAATATTTGAACTAACATATATTAGGGGTGCATTAGTGCTACGTTTACGTTTAGTTTAAAACTAGCACAGTATTCAATTAGGATTCAATAAATACTGTACCTGTAAAATAGTGACAATTACTGTAGTAAAATTTGCCAGACTATAGCACTGAGACACAGATTGCACTGTAATGCTGTAAACAGAGTGCACTGTGCATAACAAAATGGTGCCAGTCACTTTTCTTGCAATTTCACAATGATTACATCACTGTTTCAAAATCCTTGGAGGCTGAACTTCAGCTCCACAGAGCGCTGTATTAGCGAAGCGCTGTAAAGTGAGGTATACCTGTATTATAAATGTCTAAATAAAAGCCTAGCTATAACAAAGAACATGAGGGCAACATAGGATACGTAAGATTGCAGAGTCCAGAAATAGTGTAATAGAGTAATTAAGTGTGATAATCTGATTCTTCTATAGCCATTATTTATGTCTCAAACAGATAGTCATCATGCATATAATAGCTTTTTAGTGTGTGCTCATGCTGACTCTAGTGAGTTCACTATAGTGTCTTTTGAGTTGTGTGATCCTGAGCCTGAGTTAAGGGTATTAGACCTCGTTACCTACTCAACCCACTCCGTGCCGGACCTTTTATCCTATTCCAGATCGATCTCGGAGGCTGTGACAGCTCTTTTCGTATTGCTGGAAGCTCCAGATCTTGTGCACTGTAATTAACCTCTCTTTCTCGAGCAGTTGCAGAAACTTCAGCACAGACCTTAGCTGAATGATATGCGGCCATAGGCTTTTAAGGGTAGCTCTTACCGGCTGGGAACACAGGGAATCCAGGATCACAGGCATACACTGCAGATCATAGCCACACACCAGAGATTCATATTGATCACCAGGCTGGACATCCACCTCTGCTGTAGCAATGTGTGTGGAGGTCCAGTAATTGACTGCAGCGGCCATTCCGGTCTTAACATGCAGAGACTCACTGCTCCTTGTCAGCGCCCATCCGTTGGACTGCAGCGGGTCATCTGAGACTGTCCCTGAAAGAGACTCTTGCAAGAGATCAGGAGGCAGGTAAGCAGTGTCTCCCTCTGTATTGCTCATCTGAGGAGCTTCTGCAGATAGGGTGTCTGAGACCGCGATTCTTAGTCAGGGCCCCACAGCATCGTCACTAACACTCTGCTCATTGGTGGTTCCACAATCTCCTGCCGCTTTAGGGCAGCATGTGTCTAAGGGCTGGTTAAGTGAGGCCTGTAGGGCTTCAGCACATTTTTCTCTGTAGTGGCAGAGCAGGGTACGTAGTTCCTCTAGTATGTGGATATTAGGTTCCATATCTAGACTGCATGGCATATGGATTTTTAGAGAATATTAGCGCACTCTGGCACTATACGACAGTGGCAGCACAAAGGCATACCCTTGGGGGGTAGAAATTAAGCCGTAACCTCTAGATTAGCTCCGGATCATTGTAGCAGGCAGCATTCCTCCGCAAAAGACTTCATTAGGTAGAGAGACTGATCTATAAGCAGTTGTCTAATGTTTGAAGTCTGGATGGTAACTGGATCTAGGGATATTTTGCAGAAATTGTGGGAAAGCTGGAGCAGCTCACAACAACACGACCAATCATGGCCACCACCCAGAAGTCCTCCCTATAATTATTATTTATGTTGCATTACGTTATGAAAAATACATGTGAATATAATTTAATTAAAATTACACATATACGTTACATAACAAAACACAGCAAAAACAACACTATAAACAACAACGAAAAATAACAATAATTGAACACACACCATTAAAAACAAATACCAATACATCATTTCAAACAGACAACGAACTATAGATAATCGATAATCAGTTATTTGTAGAGCATCAACGTATTCCGCAAACGCCATGAGTTCCTTACCACAAAATATAAATTGTACATTTTGAATAACTTTCTTACAATTATTAGTCAAGATATGCTAGTATGTTTGTTTGTTTGTTTTTATTAAATATAAGTTGTGAAGAGTTGGAATTGCCCACCAATGAATACATTGAAAACTGTCCCTGTTAGCCAATTGTCATTTACACATGAATCTCCTGCTAGTAAACCTTATTTTAAGTTACTTTTTTTTATTCATTTTTAAAACATTTAGGTATTTTCATGTGCAAATGTATTTATTTCTCACTTTAAAAGGTGAGGGTCCCTTTCTGGGTAAACCTGTTCCAAGGCGCCCTGCCCTTCACAAACAACAGAGAACTCTCCCTGGGGTTCATATGCACATTAATTTGGTGTCCGAATGCCCTTTCAAGGATAGGTTCACTAACAACCCTTTTTACTTATCTCTCAACAAACCCTCAATCCTAAATTATCCTGTAGAGCCCATTCATTAAAGAAAGGAGAGGCCTGTGATTGGGTGCCGTAGAAATCTTAAACTAGAAATGATATATTTCAGTAATAAATCTCTTTTTTATAACTGCAATCAGTTACCACACTCATGTGCAATATATGTTCATGGAATATGTTAAATTTAATGGACCATCATACCCTCTCCTTTCAGAGTTATTTTACCCTTGTGTAATCCCCCCCCCCCCCACCCCGTTTATGCCATCTTTGTCAGTTTGGTGCATTCACTTTTATCCAGTTTGCTCTTATTAATCCCCTACCTCTTTTTTTTTTCTACAATATATGGCACTTATTTGTGCCTTCTACCTCTCTTTTCAATGTTTTTTTTTTCTACTTTGTGTCATGTTCCCTTCTGTTTATGCCATTATGTTTTCTATTCTTAAAATGTGTATTAGTCATAAATTCCTAAACATAACAATATAGAAACAAGATCAAACAAATATTGTTGTGATAGTATTAAATGTTCTCATTCTTTACAGTTGTACAACTTTATATGTAATAGATGAATCATCATAAGGAAAAAATACAGCATTTTATAGATTATATTTAATTTGTGCCAATTCTTTCACACCCGTGACCTCACGCGTATTACATGTTGAAAGTAAACGCGTTCGCTTGAGCGCAAATTAATTTAATACACGTCTGGATAGAGCGACTTCAGACCTCTGGACAACGAATCAAAGAAGTTGCACAAAACACATAAAAATGATATTTAAAAGCACAGTTACACTCATAATAACACTATCTAATAAAAGTTATTGAAAAAATAATTGCATAAAAAAATGTATAAGGGCTCAAAGATATGAGGTCTTGTGTTAGAAAAAAAAAAGGACTTTAACATAGAGATACATACATATTCATACCTAAATATATAAATGTGTGTGTGTATATGTATATATATATATATATATATATATATATATATATATATGTGTGTGTGTGTGTGTGTACATATGTATTTATGTATTTATATGTGCATATATGTATTTAGACATATATACACATAAAAACATATGTATACGGGGGCGGAGCATGCGGGTGTCCATGATAGCCGCACCACACTAGAGCTCCTGCGACGGTAACAGCCGAGCTTCCTCCCAGGCTTATATGGCATGAGATCTATGCCCGGAAAATACTCCCAACAACTTCAGGAGTGACCAGCATTCTCCCGGACCTCGCATTTGTATCCCAACTTGCAAACGAGGACCTCCATCTGACCCGCAGTGTAGGCCACAAGCAAAGCCTACTTCCAGTGACGGTCTGTCACATCGCGGTTCAGAACTGCAGCTGCACATCATCAGTCTGTAAAAATTGCCTGCCGGTGCAGGTTTTCTTTTCTGTGACTCCCGGCTCCTCTAAAGCACCGAAGTTGAAAAGCATAACGGACCGACAGACAGAATAGCCGGATGACGCAGTTCTTTTTTCCCGGTCAGCTAAGAATAGGGTAAGACAGCATGATAGCTATGCTAAATAACTGACTACATGTTCATATATAGCCCCAAGCACAATGTATTCAATTCATTATATAATTGAAAAGGACTGCAACTTTTGAGCAATTGTGAACAGTTAAGCTACGGATATTAAAACAAACCAACTGAGGGGGCGTCCAAGTGGTAATATTGAAATAATATTTAAACATATATAACAGATCTTATCTCCATGAGAAATACGAACAATTAATCTGTTACCAAACAGTTAGGCAATAATAGTCCCAAAAGAATCTGTGCTCTGCACTATTCAAAGGGCCTCGATGGATATCAAGGTAACAGACGAATCCGAACCAAACTATGAAGTGAAACACAAAACAGAGGGGCGCCTCATGTGCAGATCAACCAAAAGTGAGCATGAAATGATGCAACCAAAATCCAAAAATGGGAACTCACATTTGACAATAGCACACCAATGTGCTGGTAGTGACGTGCTGATATCTCAGGGTGTATCACCCTCTCTCCAGGTGTTGCTCAGCCAGTTGAATCACAAGAAAGATCCAAGGATATGAAGCTCAACTCCGTGTAGCATTCAAATGGGAAAAACAAAGGTGCTAGAACTGTGCTTAAAGGGCCACTAAACCCAAAATCTTTCTTTCATGATTCAGATAGAACATACAAATTTAAACAACATTAAAATTTACTTCTATTATTTATTTTGCTTCATTTGTTAGATATCCTTATTTGAAGAAAAAGCAATGCACATGGGTGAGCCAATCACATGAGGCTTCTATGTGCAGCAGCCAATCAGCAGCTACTGAGCATATCTAGATATGCTTTTCAGCAATGAATATCAAGAGAATAAAACAAATTAGATAATAGAAGTAAATTAGAAAGATGTTTAAAAATGCATTCTCTTTCTAAATCATGAAAGAAAAAAATTGGGTATCATGGCCCTTTAACCCCTTAATGACCACAGCACTTTTCCATTTTCTGTCCGTTTGGGACCAAGGCTATTTTTACATTTTTGCGGTGTTTGTGTTTAGCTGTAATTTTCCTCTTACTCATTTACTGTACCCACACATATTATATACCATTTTTCTCGCCATTAAATGGACTTTCTAAAGATACCAATATTTTCATCATATCTTATAATTTACTATAAAAAAAATTATAAAATATGAGGAAAAATTGAAAAAAACCCCACTTTTTCTAACTTTGACCCCCAAAATCTGTTACATATCTACAACCACCAAAAAACACCTATGCTAAATAGTTTCTAAATATTATCCTGAGTTTAGAAATACCCAATGTTTACATGTTCTTTGCTTTTTTTGCAAGTTATAGGGAAATAAATACAAGTAGCACTTTGCTATTTCCAAACCATTTTTTTTTTTTCAAAATTAGCGCTAGTTACATTAAAACACTGATATCTTTCAGGAATCTCTGAATATCCATTGACATGTATATATATATTTTTAGTAGACATCCCAAAGTATTGATCTAGGCCCATTTTGGTATATTTCATGGCACCATTTCACCGCCAAATGCGATCAAATAAAAAAAATCGTTCACTTTTTCACAAATTTTTTCACAAACTTTAGGTTTCTCACTGAAATTATTTACAAACAGCTTGTGCAATTATGGCACAAATGGTTGTAAATTCTTCTCTGGGATCCCCTTTGTTCAGAAATAGCAGACTTATATGGCTTTGGTATTGTTTTTTGGTAATTAGAAGGCCACTAAATGCCACTGCGCACCACACGTGTATTATGCCCAGCAGTGAAGGGGTTAATTAGGGAGCATGTAGGGAGCTTTTTGGGGTAATTTTAGCTTTAGTGTAGTGTAGTAGACAACCCCAAGTATTGATCTAGGCCCATTTTGGTATATTTCATGCCACCATTTCACCGCCAAATGCGATCAAATTAAAAAAAACGTAAAATATTTAAAAATTTTAGGTTTCTCACTGAAATCATTTACAAACAGCTTGTGCAGTTATGGCACAAATGGTTGTAAATGCTTCTCTGGGATCCCCTTTGTTCAGAAATAGCAGACATATATGGCTTTGGCGTTGCTTTTTGGTATTTTGAAGGCTGCTAAATGCTGCTGCGCATCACACGTGTATTATGGCTAGCAGTGAAGGGGTTAATTAGGTAGCTTGTAGGGAGCTTGCAGGGTTAATATTAGATTTAGTGTAGAGCTCAGCCTCCCACCTGAAACATCAGACCCCCTGATCCCTCCCAAACAGCTCTCTTCCCTCCCCCACCCCACAATTGTCCCTGCCATCTTAAGTACTGGCAGAAAGTCTGCCAGTACTAAAATAAAAGCTATATTTGTATTTTTTGGTGTGTGTTTTTTTAAAGCATATTTACATATGCTGTTGTGTACTATCTCCCCTTAGCCCCCAACCTCACTGATCCCCCCCAAACAGCTCTATAACCCTCCCACTCTAACTTAATGGGCGCCATCTTGGGTACTGGCAGCTGTCTGTCAGTACCCAGTTTAGAAGAAAAAATGTATTTGTTTTACATTTTTTAGACTTTTCTGTAGTGTAGCTTCCCCCCCACACAAAAACCAACCCCCCACCCCTCCACGATCTCTTTTTGTGTTTAATTTTTTTTTGTGCTTAGGCCACTTAACATTTAACTTTTTATTCATTTTCCGTAGTGTAGCGGTTCCCACCCGCTCCCGCCCTGTGCACGCGCCGCCCGCCACCCTCCGTGCCCCCGACGGTCCCGCCCCCGATCCCGCCCCCCTCGTCGTCACACGGCACACCGATGGCCGCCCACCTGCCTCCCAAGTCGGCTCCCACCCACCAACGATACCGGCCATCGATGTCCGGTGCAGAGAGGGCCACAGAGTGGCTCTCTCTGCATCGGATGGCCATGTAAGGTTATTGCAGGATGCCTCCATATCGAGGCATCACTGCAATAACCGGAAAGCAGCTGGAAGCGAGCAGGATCGCTTCCAGCTGCTTTCCACACCGAGGAGGTGCAGGGTACGTCCTCAGGCGTTAACTGCCTTTTTTTTGAGGACGTACCCTGCACGTCCTCGGTCATTAAGGGGTTAAGTTTAAAAAATTGTTTATTTAAAAACAACACATTACAAACAAAAGCAGTGAGTTAAAATAGGGGTGTCCAAGTTTTACCCCCTATCTGCAACGTGTTTCTCTGCAGCTGCTGTTTCATCAGGTAGATGCCTGATGAAACCCTTCCTCCCAAAACCCTCCTTCCCTCTAGTTCTATTTTTCGTTTGTTTATTTAACAGAAAATATTTCAGCTACAACAATTGCAACTCTTATTAGTCTTATCTAATCACATCTACAATATATAGGGGGATATTTATAAAAGCCTCAACTATGCTGCATTCACCACCAATACGCTCGCCTAACATTGCCTAACATTGCAGTCGCGGACCTGAATGCGATCTCCACATTTATAAAAAAAAGCCGTCAAAAAACTGCGCACCAAGTACGGGGCGATGAGCATTGGACTGTTGTTAACTAACAGTCATCGATCTCGATGCTATTCGGATTTTTACCAGCTTTATTTATACCTTGTCACTAAACGCCGCCACTATACTAAAATGTTTAACCCCTATCCCGCCGCTCCCAGACCCCGCCGCCACTAAATAAGCGAATTAACCCCTAAACCTCTGGCCTCCCACATCACTACCATTAACTAAACCTATTAACCCCTAAACCGCCAGCCCCCCACATCGCCATAAACGAATTAAGCAATTAACCCCTAAACCTAACAAGCCGCTAACTTTACACTAAAATTACAACATCCCTATCTTAAAATAAATTTAAACTTACCTGTAGAATTAAAAGAAACTAATTCTAAACTATTAATTAACCTACCCTAACTATTATACTAAAATTACATTAAAGGGACACTGTAACCAAAAATTTTCTTTCGTGATTCAGATTGAGCATGACATTTTAAGAAACTTTCTAATTTACTCCTATTATCAAATTTTCTTCATTCTCTTGGTATCTTTATTTGAAATGCAAGAATGTAAGTTTAGATGCCGGCCCATTTTTTGTGAACCTCCTGGGTTGACTTTGCTGATTGGTGGATAAATTCATCCACCAATAAAAAAGTACTGAAACCAAAAAAAGCTTAGATGCCTTCTTTTTCAAATAAAGATAGCAAGAGAACGAAGAAAAATTGATAATAGGAGTAAATTAGAAAGTTGCTTAAAATTGCATGTTCTTTCTGAATTACAAAAGAAAAATTTTGGGTTCAGTGTCCCTTTAAACTACCAATTAAATTAACTATATTACATATTAAAAAACCCTAGCCCTACTCAAATTATTTAAATCTACTATTTAAAAATTACTAAATTACAAAAAAAATAAGTTACAAAAAATAAAAAACACTAAATTACGGGAAAAAAAACCCCACAGTATCAAAAATAAAAACATATTAACCTAATCTAATAGCCCTATCAAAATAAAAAGCCCCCCCAAAATAAAAAAAAACCCTAGCCTACAATAAACTACCAATGGCCCTTAAAAGGGTCTTTTGCGGGGCATTGCCCCAAATACATCAGCTCTTTCACCTGTAAAAATAAAAATACAAACACCCCCAACAGTAAAACCCACCACCCAACCAACCAACCCCCCCAAATTAAAAGCCTCTCTAGAAAACCTAAGCTCCCCATTGCCCTGAAAAGGGCATTTGTATGGGCATTGCCCTTAAAAGGGCATTTAGCTCTTTTACCTGCCCAGACCCTATTCTAAAAATAAAACCCACCCAAAAAATCCTTAAATAAACCTAACACTAACCCCCGACGATCCACTTACAGTTTTTGAAGTTCCGCTTGAAGGATCCATCCAGCCGGCATGAAGTCTTCATCCGGGCGGCCTCTTCCATCTTCATCCATCCGGCGACGTCTTCATCCATGCAGCCTTTTCTATCTTCATCCATCCGGCATGGAGCAGGTCCATCCTGAAGACATCCGGCGCAGAGCTCCTCTTCAATACGGTCGCCGCCGTAAACTGGAACTTGAATGCAAGTGACGTCATCCAAGATGGCGTCCCTTGCATTCCTATTTTTTTAAAGGTTCCAATCAGCCAATAGGATTAGAGCTCAATCCTAATGGCTGTTCCAATCAGCCAATAGGATGAGAGCTCAATCCTATTGACTGTTCCAATCAGCCAATAGAATGAAAGCTCAATCCTATTAGCTGTTCCTATCAGCCAATAGAATTGAGCTCTTATCCTATTGGGTGTTTGGAACAGCCAATTCGGATTTTAGCAGCTCTAATCCTATTAGCTGATTGGAATCTTTCAGCCAATAGGAATGCAAAGGACGCCATCTTTGATGATGTCACTTGCATTCAAGTTCCAGTTTACGGCGGCGACCATATTGAAGAGGAGCTCTGTGCTGGATGTCTTCAGAATGGACCCGCTCCGGGCCGGATGGATGAAGATAGAAGAGGCCGCATGGATGAAGACTTCGCCGGATGGATGAAGATGGAAGAGGCCGCCCAGATGAAGACTTCTTTCCGCCCTGATGAAGACTTCTGGATGGATCCTTCAAGCGGAACTTCAAAAACTGTAAGTGGATCGTTGGGGGTTAGTGTTAGGTTTACTTAAGGTTTTTTTGGGTGGGTTTTATTTTTAGAGTAGGGTCTGGACAGGTAAAAGAGCTAAAGGCCCTTTATAGGGCAATGCCCATACAAATGCCCTTTTCAGGGCAATGAGGAGCTTAGGTTTTCTAGATAGGCTTTTTGCGGCGGTGTTGGGGAGCGGCGGAATAGGGGTTAATAACATTATGTAGGTGGCGGCGATGTGAGGCTGGCAGATTAGGGGTGTTTAGACTCAGGGCTTATGTTATGGTGTTAGGTGTAAACGTAACTGGTTTTCTACCATAGAAATCAATGGGATATCTGGCAGCATCGAACATAAGCTTTCGCTGCTTTCAGACTCCCATTGATTCCTATGGCATCCGCGGCCTCCAGGGTGGCGGATTTAAAACCAGGTACGCTCGCAGCAATAGCCGCGAGCATACCTGTTAACTATTTGATAACTTTCAAAAAGTGTCAAATAGTGCCGAATGTTTATTCGGAGCATCTGTAATGACGTAAGCATCAATCTGTGTCAGATTGAGACCGGCGGATCATATGTTACGTCACAGATTTCAACTTTTGCCGGTCTGTAGGCTTTGATAACTAGGTCGGATCAAGCTCACCACAATTACACTGCGGAATTCCAGCGTATTTGCAGTTGATGGCTTGATAAATATCCCCCATAACCTCATACAGGCATTCATGGCTTCCCACTCTCTAGTTAACTACTTTAAAGTAGCTACACAAAACATAAAGGGCTTTCTATCCACACAAAAGCACTCAATAGCGTTTCATGACTTTTATAAAAAGCAAATATACATCATAATTATTAAGGAAACACATTTAAGAAAAATAATGAACCCGCCCTATCCCATTATTACTATGACCAACACTTCCTGAACTCTGACCCAACAAAACATAATGGGGTGTGTATTTCATTTAGGAAGGGAACATCTTTCAAACTCCTACAAAAATACCAAGATCTGGAGGGCAGAATACTGATCCTAGTGGGGCTATACTACAGTAGACCTGTAACTCTGGCCAATATATATGCTCCTTTCCGCCCATCCCTTCTTTCGTAAAGTCATTAATCAACTTATAGATATCTCCAAAGGCCCAATATTATTTGGAGGAGACTTTAACTTTCCTATTAACCCAGCACTAGACATATCCACAGGCAAATCCTATATCCGAAACAACCAAACAAAAGCCAACTGGGAAACAATTCGAACCATACCCTTCTTTGACACATAACACATCCCAATACAAATGATTTCACATTCTTTTCCAACCCGCAACGCTCCTATACACATTTGGACTATATTTTCTGCGATCAAAATACACTGACTACTTTAATAGATTCCAGACTATACCACACTACATGGTCTGATCACAGCACAGTCAGTTACACTTTCACATGGCCTTCAAAACCGCAATATCAACAGCTTTGGAAGCTTAAAGTGAAGGTAAACTTTGATGAATGAAAGTTCGTTTTTTAAAAATACTATTAAAAACAGGGGCACTTTCATTCATCAAAGTTTACAAATCCAGCAGGGGCACTTTCATTCATCAAAGTTTACAAAGCAGCCGTTTTGATTAAAAAATTACCTTTGTTTCTTTTCACAGCTTCCTCCAATCACAGCATGGCCTCAGGCAATAACCACCCTGGGGGGAAAGCCATGATTGGAGGAAGCTGGATTAGTCATTGCTGATGTGTGAAGAGAGGATTTCCAGGAGGAGAAAGCTGCTGTAGCTGTGAAAAGAAACAAAGGTAATTTTTTAATCAAAACGGCTGCTCTGTAAACTTTGATGAATGAAAGTGCCCCTGTTTTTAATAGTATTTTTAAAAAACGGACTTTCATTCACCAAAGTTTACCTTCACTTTAACTATCAAATCTTTTCTGATCCATTAACACACAAACAATGTAAACAAAAGGTGGCACACTTCTTATCACTAACCCCAAAGTAATCAGCTCTTTTACCTGTAAAAGAAAATACAAACAACCCCCCAACAGTAAAACCCACCACCCACACAACCAAGTACCCAAATAAAACCCTAACTAAAAAAACCTAAGCTCCCCATTGCCCTGAAAAGGGCATTTGGATGGGCATTGCCCTTAAAAGGGCAGTTAGCTCTTTTGCGGGCCAAAGCCCTAACCTAAAAATAAAACCCACCCAATACACCCTTAAAAAATCCTAACACTAACCCCCTGAAGATCGACTTACCGGGAGACGTCTTCATCCAAGCCGGGCAGAAGTCCTCAACGAAGTCAGCAGAAGTGGTCCTCCAGACGGGCAGAAGTCTTCATCCAAGCCGGGCAGAAGTGGTTCTCCAGACGGGCAGACGTCTTCATCCAGACGGCATCTTCTATCTTCATTCATCCATGATTGGATCAGCCAATAGGATTAAACTTCAATCCTATTGGCTGATTGCATCAGCCAATAGCATTTTATCTACCTTAATTCTGATTGGCTGATAGAAATCTATCAGCCAATCGGAATCTAAAGGAACCTTCATTCGTCAGGTAGTCGTTGGAAGAAGAGGCTACTCCGCGTAGGATGTCTTGAAGATGGAGCCGCTCCGCGCTGGATGGATGAAGATAGAAGATGCCATCTGGATGAAGACTTCTGCCCGTCTAGAGGACCACTTCTGCCCGGCTTGGATGAAGACGTCTCCTGGTAAGTCGATCGTCAGGGGGTTAGTGTTAGGATTTTTTAAGGGTGTATTGGGTGGTTTATATTTTTAGGTTAGCGCTTTGGGCCGCAAAAGAGCTAACTGCCCTTTTCAGGGCAATAGGGAGCTTAGTTTTTTTTAGCTAGTATTTTATTTGGGGTGTTGGTTGTGTGGGTGGTGGGTTTTACTGTTGGGGGGGTTGTTTGTATTTTTTCTTACAGGTAAAAGAGCTGATTACTTTGGGGCAATGCCCCGCAAAAGGCCCTTTTAAGGGCTATTGGTAGTTTAGTTTAGGCTAGGGGTTTTTTATTTGGGGGGGGGGGCTTTTTTTTATTAAGATAGGGCTATTAGATTAGGTGTAATTAGTTTAAATATCTGATAATTTGTTTTTTATTTTCTGTAATTTAGTGGGGGGTTTGTACTTTAGATAATTGTATATAATTTAGTTAATTGTATGTAATTTATTTAATTGATTTAATTGTAGTGTAAGGGTTAGGTGTTAGTGTAACTTAGGTTAGGTTTTATTTTACAGGTAAATTTGTATTTATTTTAGCTAGGTAGTTATTAAATAGTTAATAACTATTTACTAACTAGTCTACCTAGTTAAAATAAATACAAACTTGCCTGTAAAATAAAAATAAATCCTAAGCTAGCTACAATGTAAATATTAGTTATATTGTAGCTAGCTTAGGGTTTATTTTATAGGTAAGTATTTAGTTTTAAATAGGAATAATTTAGTTAATGATAGTAATTTTATTTAAATTATATTTAAGTTAGTGGGTGTTAGGGTTAGGTTTAGACTTAGGTTTAGTGGTTAATAAATTTAATATAGTGGCAGCGACGTTGGGGACGGCATATTAGGGGTTAATAAGTATAATGTAGGTGGCGGCGGTATAGGGGGGCGGTTTAGGGGTTAATAACTTTATTTAGTTGCGGCAGGGTCCGGGAGCGGCGGTATAGGGGTTAAACAGTTTAGTATAGTGTGGGTGCTTAGTGACAGTATACCATTAAAGCTGTGAAAAAGCCAAAGAGCAGCGAGATCGATGACTGTTAGTTATCAACAGTCCGCTGCTCATCTCCCCGTACTTGGTGCGTGGCTTTTTTGGTAACTTTGGAGAGCGTATTCAGGTCCGCGGCAGCGATGTTAGGAGAGCGTATTGGTGCCCGCGAATGCAGCATAGTTGACGGCTTGATAAATAGGCCCCCATGTCTTAGCTTTGGAAAAAATACACTACACCTTCATGGGCAAGCAAGACTTTATTGCAGATATCTTATACATATGGGAACAGAGGACGATATAACTAATTTTTACATTTTTAATAATTAGAACAATGTGTTAAATGAAAATAATTGACTGTTATTCTGGAAATGTTGGGATTCAGCATCATTCTTTCTTTGTTAATTACAATTTTAAATGTGACGATTTGATATATGTAAGTTGTGGTGGGGAATGGGATACGTAGTAGTTTTCTAAGTGGTTTGAACCTTTCTGGATTATGATAAAAAGCCATCATTTTTATGCCATGGCTGCTTGGACTCTTAGGATAACTTTTTGTTCCAATAGATGTTGATGTACACCCGGACAAACGCTTGTTCCTTTCTGAAACTGCCTTTGTTTTCTGTAAGTACATGTACTAATGCATTTTCTGTACACCTGTTTGAAAAAGATAATAAAAACATATATTTAAAAAAATAAAATAAATATATATATATATATATATATATATATATATATAGAGAGAGAGAGAGAGAGAGAGAGAGAGAGAGAGAGAGAGAGAGAGAGAGAGAAATAAGTGCATTGGAGCGCCCTTTCCACTCAAGTAGCTGAAAACATGTGAAATTATATTTATGCAATATTCATTTTAATGAAGTGTTAAACTATGTATTTACTGTAAATATTTCACATTCCAATGTTCTTCACATAATGGAATGTGTTCTAAGAATTTTAAAATATATATTCCTATATATATCTATACCTATATATAATCATATACTGGGTGTATATATATATATATATATATATATATATATATCAGTGCTGGGCCACCGGCTAAATATATATATATATATATATATATACCTTCAACCAAGCACACTGAGATACAAACAAGGGTGACACAGGCAATTTGTTATTTCCCTAGACACACACTAAAACACGAAAATGAACTGAACTCTCTCAAACTGGACTGGGTACACACCTGATGACCCTGCAAACTGACAGCCCTAGGTGCTCACTAGCACTCACAAACAGGTGCATAGCTTTCAGGAACTCAGGCAGTTAACCCTATCTAAGCCTGGGTGCAAAGCCCATAATTTTCCCTATGGAAAATGATGGTCTTTGAACCCAGGTTTGGCTACACTACATAAAAATGTGTTTTAAAAAATAAAAACAATACATTTATATAAACTGGGTGATGGTGGACACCAGTTAGAGGGGGGTTAGAGAGCTGTTTGGGAGGGATCAGGGAGGTGGGAGGGAAAGGGGATCCTACACTGCAGAATACAAAAAAAAAACTTAAAAAAACCCCTAAAACTTTATATTGGCAGACTTTCTGCCAGTACCTAAGATGGTGGTGACCAGTGGCAGGCGAGGGAGGGAAAAGAGCTATTTAGGAGAGATCAGGTAGGGATGTGGGTGGGAGATATCAGGTGGAAGGGTGATCTCTACAGGTAAACTTAAAGTGATAAGAAACCCAATTTTTTCTTTCATGATTCAGATAGAGCATAAAAAAAATCTTCATTCTCTAGATATCTTTAGTTGAAAAGCAAGAATGTAATCTTAGGAACCCACCCATTTTTGGTACAGCACATGGGTAGCACTTGCTGATTGGTGGCTAAAAGTATTCAGCAAGCACTACCCAGGGTGTTCCCAGTAAATATATATGTATATGCTAAAATACAAATATTTATATGTGTTACATTTTTATGTGTTAATATATATTAACACATAAATATATATATAATCATATACATATATATTTGCACTTTGCTGCCATTGCTGCACTACTTACCCCCTTCGCTGCGTGAAGTTCTCATGATGTCTCTCGCGGCATGAAAACGAAGCTCCCATAGGAGCCTATGGCAGTGCGCTCTCATCAGTTACAAAGTTTTTATGTGTTTATAATCTTTGTACAATATATCAGTGTGGCATACAGATATTCAGACTGTCTAAAGTGTCGAAGGAACTAAGAACCTCACAAGAATCAAATCCCACTTAGACAAATTAGTCGAGGAAAGGTGCCTTAACTCTGTGGGAAATTCACTGTGGAGGACACACAACTTGATACTGTAGATAAACCCTAATATGTTCTTGGTTTGCTTTTAATCTTGTATGTAGCTGCCAAAGCTAAGGGCTACAGTAAAGATTTATTTTATAATGTCCTTGATGTGGTGTTGTGTTCTTCTCTCTTTTTGTTTTTACTATCGGAGACTATATTTATACAAGTGACATTGAACAATCCCCGTAATACAAGTAAGAAGACTGAAAAAGTTCTGGGAGACATATCCACTTTTATTTATGGTTGGACTTCCAAGTATTAAAGGTACTGTGTACTGTGTAAGGGGACTAAGCCATATTAACTACAAAGTATTTTACGATAAATTGCATATACATTTGCGCCGTTTTTAGCTGTATATTTCATATTTTAGAATATTCTATATACTGTAACAATTTTGCAATAACTGTATAATCTGAATGGGAACATTCGTTTAGTAATTCATTAAAGGGATACTGAACCGATTTTTTTCTTCCATGATTCAGATAGAGCATGCACTTTTGAGCAACTTTCTAATTTACTCCTATTATCATTTTTTTCTTTATTGTCTTGGTATCTTTATTTGAAAAAGCAGGAATGGGTAAAAGCAAGCGGGGATACTTGCCTAGATGTGCTAATTTCCTATGCAAATATTTACATTGATTTAAAAAAGTAGAAATGTAATCTTACAAAGCCCATCTTTGGTTCAGCACCTGGGTAGCGCTTGCTGATTGGTGGCTAAATGCAGCCAACAACCAGCAAGTGCTATCCAGGGTACTGAACCAAAAAAGGGCCAGCTCGTAAGATTACATTTCTACTTTTTTAAATCAATGTAAATATTTGCATAGGAAATTAGCACATCTAGGCAAGTATCCCTGCTTGCTTTTCCCCAGAAATTCTTAATATACAATGTTACCAATGCACAAGAGAATTGTGGGTAAGATATGCAAATTAGATATGCAAATTCTCAGTTTTTTTGCTTCAAAATACTATTTTGACACAGCGATCCTTTTAACAGGATCATAATTATTAAGGAAAACACATTTAAGAAAAATAATGAACCCGCCCTATCCCATTATTACTATGACCAACACTTCCTGAACTCTGACCCAACAAAACATAATGGGGTGTGTATTTCATTTAGGAAGGGAACATCTTTCAAACTCCTACAAAAATACCAAGATCTGGAGGGCAGAATACTGATCCTAGTGGGGCTATACTACAGTAGACCTGTAACTCTGGCCAATATATATGCTCCTTTCCGCCCATCCCTTCTTTCGTAAAGTCATTAATCAACTTATAGATATCTCCAAAGGCCCAATATTATTTGGAGGAGACTTTAACTTTCCTATTAACCCAGCACTAGACATATCCACAGGCAAATCCTATATCCGAAACAACCAAACAAAAGCCAACTGGGAAACAATTCGAACCATACCCTTCTTTGACACATAACACATCCCAATACAAATGATTTCACATTCTTTTCCAACCCGCAACGCTCCTATACACATTTGGACTATATTTTCTGCGATCAAAATACACTGACTACTTTAATAGATTCCAGACTATACCACACTACATGGTCTGATCACAGCACAGTCAGTTACACTTTCACATGGCCTTCAAAACCGCAATATCAACAGCTTTGGAAGCTTAAAGTGAAGGTAAACTTTGATGAATGAAAGTTCGTTTTTTAAAAATACTATTAAAAACAGGGGCACTTTCATTCATCAAAGTTTACAAATCCAGCAGGGGCACTTTCATTCATCAAAGTTTACAAAGCAGCCGTTTTGATTAAAAAATTACCTTTGTTTCTTTTCACAGCTTCCTCCAATCACAGCATGGCCTCAGGCAATAACCACCCTGGGGGGAAAGCCATGATTGGAGGAAGCTGGATTAGTCATTGCTGATGTGTGAAGAGAGGATTTCCAGGAGGAGAAAGCTGCTGTAGCTGTGAAAAGAAACAAAGGTAATTTTTTAATCAAAACGGCTGCTCTGTAAACTTTGATGAATGAAAGTGCCCCTGTTTTTAATAGTATTTTTAAAAAACGGACTTTCATTCACCAAAGTTTACCTTCACTTTAACTATCAAATCTTTTCTGATCCATTAACACACAAACAATGTAAACAAAAGGTGGCACACTTCTTATCACTAACCCCAAAGTAATCAGCTCTTTTACCTGTAAAAGAAAATACAAACAACCCCCCAACAGTAAAACCCACCACCCACACAACCAAGTACCCAAATAAAACCCTAACTAAAAAAACCTAAGCTCCCCATTGCCCTGAAAAGGGCATTTGGATGGGCATTGCCCTTAAAAGGGCAGTTAGCTCTTTTGCGGGCCAAAGCCCTAACCTAAAAATAAAACCCACCCAATACACCCTTAAAAAATCCTAACACTAACCCCCTGAAGATCGACTTACCGGGAGACGTCTTCATCCAAGCCGGGCAGAAGTCCTCAACGAAGTCAGCAGAAGTGGTCCTCCAGACGGGCAGAAGTCTTCATCCAAGCCGGGCAGAAGTGGTTCTCCAGACGGGCAGACGTCTTCATCCAGACGGCATCTTCTATCTTCATTCATCCATGATTGGATCAGCCAATAGGATTAAACTTCAATCCTATTGGCTGATTGCATCAGCCAATAGCATTTTATCTACCTTAATTCTGATTGGCTGATAGAAATCTATCAGCCAATCGGAATCTAAAGGAACCTTCATTCGTCAGGTAGTCGTTGGAAGAAGAGGCTACTCCGCGTAGGATGTCTTGAAGATGGAGCCGCTCCGCGCTGGATGGATGAAGATAGAAGATGCCATCTGGATGAAGACTTCTGCCCGTCTAGAGGACCACTTCTGCCCGGCTTGGATGAAGACGTCTCCTGGTAAGTCGATCGTCAGGGGGTTAGTGTTAGGATTTTTTAAGGGTGTATTGGGTGGTTTATATTTTTAGGTTAGCGCTTTGGGCCGCAAAAGAGCTAACTGCCCTTTTCAGGGCAATAGGGAGCTTAGTTTTTTTTAGCTAGTATTTTATTTGGGGTGTTGGTTGTGTGGGTGGTGGGTTTTACTGTTGGGGGGGTTGTTTGTATTTTTTCTTACAGGTAAAAGAGCTGATTACTTTGGGGCAATGCCCCGCAAAAGGCCCTTTTAAGGGCTATTGGTAGTTTAGTTTAGGCTAGGGGTTTTTTATTTGGGGGGGGGGCTTTTTTTTATTAAGATAGGGCTATTAGATTAGGTGTAATTAGTTTAAATATCTGATAATTTGTTTTTTATTTTCTGTAATTTAGTGGGGGGTTTGTACTTTAGATAATTGTATATAATTTAGTTAATTGTATGTAATTTATTTAATTGATTTAATTGTAGTGTAAGGGTTAGGTGTTAGTGTAACTTAGGTTAGGTTTTATTTTACAGGTAAATTTGTATTTATTTTAGCTAGGTAGTTATTAAATAGTTAATAACTATTTACTAACTAGTCTACCTAGTTAAAATAAATACAAACTTGCCTGTAAAATAAAAATAAATCCTAAGCTAGCTACAATGTAAATATTAGTTATATTGTAGCTAGCTTAGGGTTTATTTTATAGGTAAGTATTTAGTTTTAAATAGGAATAATTTAGTTAATGATAGTAATTTTATTTAAATTATATTTAAGTTAGTGGGTGTTAGGGTTAGGTTTAGACTTAGGTTTAGTGGTTAATAAATTTAATATAGTGGCAGCGACGTTGGGGACGGCATATTAGGGGTTAATAAGTATAATGTAGGTGGCGGCGGTATAGGGGGGCGGTTTAGGGGTTAATAACTTTATTTAGTTGCGGCAGGGTCCGGGAGCGGCGGTATAGGGGTTAAACAGTTTAGTATAGTGTGGGTGCTTAGTGACAGTATACCATTAAAGCTGTGAAAAAGCCAAAGAGCAGCGAGATCGATGACTGTTAGTTATCAACAGTCCGCTGCTCATCTCCCCGTACTTGGTGCGTGGCTTTTTTGGTAACTTTGGAGAGCGTATTCAGGTCCGCGGCAGCGATGTTAGGAGAGCGTATTGGTGCCCGCGAATGCAGCATAGTTGACGGCTTGATAAATAGGCCCCCATGTCTTAGCTTTGGAAAAAATACACTACACCTTCATGGGCAAGCAAGACTTTATTGCAGATATCTTATACATATGGGAACAGAGGACGATATAACTAATTTTTACATTTTTAATAATTAGAACAATGTGTTAAATGAAAATAATTGACTGTTATTCTGGAAATGTTGGGATTCAGCATCATTCTTTCTTTGTTAATTACAATTTTAAATGTGACGATTTGATATATGTAAGTTGTGGTGGGGAATGGGATACGTAGTAGTTTTCTAAGTGGTTTGAACCTTTCTGGATTATGATAAAAAGCCATCATTTTTATGCCATGGCTGCTTGGACTCTTAGGATAACTTTTTGTTCCAATAGATGTTGATGTACACCCGGACAAACGCTTGTTCCTTTCTGAAACTGCCTTTGTTTTCTGTAAGTACATGTACTAATGCATTTTCTGTACACCTGTTTGAAAAAGATAATAAAAACATATATTTAAAAAAATAAAATAAATATATATATATATATATATATATATATATATATATATATATATAGAGAGAGAGAGAGAGAGAGAGAGAGAGAGAGAGAGAGAGAGAAATAAGTGCATTGGAGCGCCCTTTCCACTCAAGTAGCTGAAAACATGTGAAATTATATTTATGCAATATTCATTTTAATGAAGTGTTAAACTATGTATTTACTGTAAATATTTCACATTCCAATGTTCTTCACATAATGGAATGTGTTCTAAGAATTTTAAAATATATATTCCTATATATATCTATACCTATATATAATCATATACTGGGTGTATATATATATATATATATATATATATATATATATATATATATATATATATATCAGTGCTGGGCCACCGGCTAAATATATATATATATATATATATATATACCTTCAACCAAGCACACTGAGATACAAACAAGGGTGACACAGGCAATTTGTTATTTCCCTAGACACACACTAAAACACGAAAATGAACTGAACTCTCTCAAACTGGACTGGGTACACACCTGATGACCCTGCAAACTGACAGCCCTAGGTGCTCACTAGCACTCACAAACAGGTGCATAGCTTTCAGGAACTCAGGCAGTTAACCCTATCTAAGCCTGGGTGCAAAGCCCATAATTTTCCCTATGGAAAATGATGGTCTTTGAACCCAGGTTTGGCTACACTACATAAAAATGTGTTTTAAAAAATAAAAACAATACATTTATATAAACTGGGTGATGGTGGACACCAGTTAGAGGGGGGTTAGAGAGCTGTTTGGGAGGGATCAGGGAGGTGGGAGGGAAAGGGGATCCTACACTGCAGAATACAAAAAAAAAACTTAAAAAAACCCCTAAAACTTTATATTGGCAGACTTTCTGCCAGTACCTAAGATGGTGGTGACCAGTGGCAGGCGAGGGAGGGAAAAGAGCTATTTAGGAGAGATCAGGTAGGGATGTGGGTGGGAGATATCAGGTGGAAGGGTGATCTCTACAGGTAAACTTAAAGTGATAAGAAACCCAATTTTTTCTTTCATGATTCAGATAGAGCATAAAAAAAATCTTCATTCTCTAGATATCTTTAGTTGAAAAGCAAGAATGTAATCTTAGGAACCCACCCATTTTTGGTACAGCACATGGGTAGCACTTGCTGATTGGTGGCTAAAAGTATTCAGCAAGCACTACCCAGGGTGTTCCCAGTAAATATATATGTATATGCTAAAATACAAATATTTATATGTGTTACATTTTTATGTGTTAATATATATTAACACATAAATATATATATAATCATATACATATATATTTGCACTTTGCTGCCATTGCTGCACTACTTACCCCCTTCGCTGCGTGAAGTTCTCATGATGTCTCTCGCGGCATGAAAACGAAGCTCCCATAGGAGCCTATGGCAGTGCGCTCTCATCAGTTACAAAGTTTTTATGTGTTTATAATCTTTGTACAATATATCAGTGTGGCATACAGATATTCAGACTGTCTAAAGTGTCGAAGGAACTAAGAACCTCACAAGAATCAAATCCCACTTAGACAAATTAGTCGAGGAAAGGTGCCTTAACTCTGTGGGAAATTCACTGTGGAGGACACACAACTTGATACTGTAGATAAACCCTAATATGTTCTTGGTTTGCTTTTAATCTTGTATGTAGCTGCCAAAGCTAAGGGCTACAGTAAAGATTTATTTTATAATGTCCTTGATGTGGTGTTGTGTTCTTCTCTCTTTTTGTTTTTACTATCGGAGACTATATTTATACAAGTGACATTGAACAATCCCCGTAATACAAGTAAGAAGACTGAAAAAGTTCTGGGAGACATATCCACTTTTATTTATGGTTGGACTTCCAAGTATTAAAGGTACTGTGTACTGTGTAAGGGGACTAAGCCATATTAACTACAAAGTATTTTACGATAAATTGCATATACATTTGCGCCGTTTTTAGCTGTATATTTCATATTTTAGAATATTCTATATACTGTAACAATTTTGCAATAACTGTATAATCTGAATGGGAACATTCGTTTAGTAATTCATTAAAGGGATACTGAACCGATTTTTTTCTTCCATGATTCAGATAGAGCATGCACTTTTGAGCAACTTTCTAATTTACTCCTATTATCATTTTTTTCTTTATTGTCTTGGTATCTTTATTTGAAAAAGCAGGAATGGGTAAAAGCAAGCGGGGATACTTGCCTAGATGTGCTAATTTCCTATGCAAATATTTACATTGATTTAAAAAAGTAGAAATGTAATCTTACAAAGCCCATCTTTGGTTCAGCACCTGGGTAGCGCTTGCTGATTGGTGGCTAAATGCAGCCAACAACCAGCAAGTGCTATCCAGGGTACTGAACCAAAAAAGGGCCAGCTCGTAAGATTACATTTCTACTTTTTTAAATCAATGTAAATATTTGCATAGGAAATTAGCACATCTAGGCAAGTATCCCTGCTTGCTTTTCCCCAGAAATTCTTAATATACAATGTTACCAATGCACAAGAGAATTGTGGGTAAGATATGCAAATTAGATATGCAAATTCTCAGTTTTTTTTGCTTCAAAATACTATTTTGACACAGCGATCCTTTTAACAGGATTATTACTATTATTATTATTACTATCATTATTATTATTATTACAATTATTATTTTTTCTAAAAATTTAATGAATTTTCGTTTAACCATGAAAATAGCTTTACCAATGCAGCAACCAGAAATCTATCTCCTACTGATGAGTTCCAAAAAGAACGAAACAGGCTTTCTAGTGAGTGATTTCTGGTTTGCTGTAATAATCCTGATAAAAGGATCGCTGTGTTAAAACAGTATTTTGAAGCAAAAAAACTGAGAATTTGCATATCTAATTTTCATATCTTACCAACAATTCTCTTGTGCATTGGTAACATTGTATATTAAGAATTTCTGGGGAAAAGCAAGCGGGGATACTTGCCTAGATGTGCTAATTTCCTATGCAAATATTTACATTGATTTAATTTTGAGACATGGAGGATTTTAATTTCAGTTTTTTATCTCCCCCATAATTTTAATGAATTTTACTTTTTTAAATAAAGACACCAACAAGAATGAAGAAAAAGTTATAATAGTAGTAAATTAGAAAGTTGTATAAAATTGCATGCTCTATCGGAAAGAAAAAATTTGGGTTCAGTATCCCTTTGTCAGGGTTTTTTCCCTGTTTTGTTTGCCATGTGCTGCTGGCAGCCATTTTACTCACCTCTCTTGCTGACTCTGGTGCATACTGTGTGATGCTGCTCATTTCCTGCACTTCCTTTCATGGCCAGACTGGTGTACATCATCCGTGTGAGACAGGATGCAGTCTCAGAATTTTTGATGTCATCACTTATTATTTAAAGGGCCTCTGTTCAGTAAGCTTTGCCCTTGCGTTGTCTCAGACCTGTTTGTGAGAGCTCCTGTGTATTACCTGGCTGTCTGACGTCCCTCCTGGTTCCTGATCCCTGGCTTGTTCCTGACTCTGCTGTTCTCCTTGTTCCTGATTCTGGCTCGTCTGACTACTCGCTTTGGCTCCTGACTCGGCTCATCTGACTACCAGCTCTTGTTTTGATTCCTGGTTTGTTTTTTGACTTGTGGACTTTTTATTATTTTTTGCTATTAATAAAGGTGTAATTATATTTGTACTTCTCGTCTCAGTCTGATTCCTGGCACCCTGACATTACGCAAGGGCCATGAATCCTGATGGTGCTAATAATCCACCTTTACCTGCCATAATTTCCAGGATGGATGAACAGGATCACCGCTTGGATCAATTTGCACTAGCCCTGCAAACCCTGCTGATTCGCACTGCACATTTGGACCAAAGTGTCCCGCAAGTTATGGCTGCTCCTGTTTCTGCTGCTGCACCTAGTCCTACCAGGAGCATGTCCGGTTCTGCACCTCTACCTCAGCGATATGGAGGTGATCCTAATCAGTGCAGAGGGTTTTTGAACCAGGTGGGCAATTACTTTGAGATGTTACCTCAGGCGTTTCCCTCTGACAGAGCTAAGGTGGGATTTCTCATCTCGTTATTCTGTGACACAGCTCTTGCCTGGGCTAATCCCTTGTGGGAGACTAATAAACCTGTGATTTCAAATTACCCTGAATTTGTGGTCTCCTTTCGAAGGGTATTTGATGTTCCGGCTCACTCCTCCTCTGCTGCTAAACGACTCATGTCCATTCAGCAAGGTACAAGATCTGTTGCTCAGTATGCCATTGAGTTCCGCACGCTTGCCGCAGAGGTTGGTTAGAACAATGAAGCCCTTGTTGCTGCCTTCTTTCATGGGCTCTCTGATGCGATTAAGGACGAAGTTGCTGCCAGAGATTTACCAGACGATCTTGAGGCATTGGTGTCTTTTTTGATCCTAATTGACATCAGATTAAGTGAGAGGCCCTCTTTCAAGGAGCGCTTGCGGAAGCCTCCTGTTCCATTTTCTCCTACGTGTTCATTCCCACCCATGCCTCCTGGTCCTGAGACACCAGGTACTGCTGAGCCAATGCAGTTGGGATTCACGCGTCTCTCCACGGCGGAGAGGGCCTTTAGGAGGAGGGAGGGGCTCTGCCTCTATTGTGGGTTACAGGGCCACCTTTTGAAGTCTTGTCCTACACGGCCGTAAAACGCTCACACTTAAGGTCCTGTCGGGAGCAGACCTTGGGTGGTTTATCCTCGTCCCCGGAACCACTAAAGGAGAAACCTTTGGTCGCGGTTGTCTTTTCCTGGGTGGACTCCTTAGTCACCCAGGCTCTTGTTGACTCCGGTGCTGCAGACTATTTCATTGACAGTGCTTTTGTATCAAAGCACTCCATTCCTGTTTTGCCTCTGTCCGTTCCGCTTGCTATTGAGGCCATTGATGGCAGGCCCCTTCAGCCTGCACTCGTTACTCACGAAACTGCTCCGTTATCCATGGCTGCTGGGGCTCTCCATTTTGAAACCCTGCAGTTCCAGGTGATAAACTCTCTGCATTTTCCGGTTATTCTGGGTTATCCCTGGCTCCAAAAGTCCAATCCCAGTCTTGACTGGCGCAGGTCAGAAATTTTGTCGTGGTCTCCGCAATGTATTTCCACTTGTCTTCTGAAACCAGTTAAAGTCTTGTGCACGTCTTCGGTATCTCAATTGCCAGAGGAGTACCAAGAGTTCCTAGACATTTTTGACAAGATGCGTGCCGGTACGTTGCCTCCTTACCGGTCTTACGATTGTGCCATAGACCTGCAACCCGGAGCCATTCCTCCTCGGGGCCGGGTTTACCCTCTGTCTGTTACAGAGAATTGTGCAATGGAGGAGTATGTTGTCGATGCTCTGTCGTGGGGAATCATCCGCAAATCCTGCTCTCCTGTAGAGGCTGGCTTCTTCTTTGAGAAGAAAAAGGGTGGCGAGTTATGACCATGCATTGATTATAGGGGTCTTAATTGTCTTACCATTAAGAATGCTTACCCTATTCTGATCATTACGGAACTCTTTGACCGCCTCAAGGGAGCTATGGTCTTTACTGAACTTGATTTGAGAGGAGCGTACAATCTCGTTAGGATCAAGGAGGGCCATGAATGTAAAACAGCATTTAACACCAGGAGCGGGCATTATGAGTATCTTGTAATGCCATTTGGAATATGTAATGCTCCTGCTGTTTTCCTGGAACTTATTAATGATGTCCTACGAGATATGTTAAGAACAGCACAGAGGTGTCAGATTAAAAATCCCTTTATTTTAGAACATGGGGATCAACAATGAACACAACGTTTCGGGGCGGTCCCCTTAATCATGTGATGTCATAGTGCAGCCTTACAATTTCCTTTATAGCCTTAGCAATTCATGTGTTTAATTACTCAATTAATTAATTAACTTAGCTAATAAAGGCTGTCAAATTTAAACAAAGTCATAAAAAACCACTTGTCATATAAGAAAAATAGTAGTCCAAACTCTATATATATTTACAATTAAATTAAAAAGACTCACAAAGTGACTAGTTACATGAGATTATATATTGTCTAATTTTCTTGTTACACTAGCAAGAACTACCAAAGTAATGATACATTGTAACCATCTTAGTGTTTCAACCAGCAACCAATTATGCAATAACCATAATCATCAATATTCAAATCGCAACTTGCTGAATTTGTCATGAATATTACAGAGGCACTAACACGAGGCCAAAGAGCCTTAAAGGGAATTCAATAGAGAACTGACCAATCAATCTCTTTATTAAGTCACTTAGGTTCTAAGGTGTCTAATTTAAATATCCAAAAGACCTCGAGTTGTTTTAATAACAAATCTCTATTGCCCCCACGTCTTGGAATCTCAATTTTCTCAATTACCTAAAATCGTAATTGATTAATTTGATGTCCAAATTCCAAAAAATGTGCTGCTACAGGTGCTTTAATGTTCCCGCATCTTATGTTGCTCTTATGTTCGGTTATTCTATCTTTGATACGCCTAGACGTCTCACCGACATAGCCACGCCCACAAGGGCATTTAATCAGATAGACAACATAAGATGCTAGACATGTGTAGTGCCCATTATGTTT
Source organism: Bombina bombina (assembly GCF_027579735.1). Classification (NCBI taxonomy): domain Eukaryota; kingdom Metazoa; phylum Chordata; class Amphibia; order Anura; family Bombinatoridae; genus Bombina; species Bombina bombina. The sequence continues at coordinate 753,961,809 of NC_069499.1, read as the reverse complement.
AAATTTATGTCCTGTTAGGGGATGAGTGAAATAAGGGCCCTTGATTATTGAGCTGCAATTGATGCATCCAAGACATGGAAAGCATCCAACATTTTTATCACTAATATAAGTTTGTTTCGAGATTTTTTTAGCACCAATATCAGCTCTTATCAGTGTGTCCCTTAAATTTGTGTTCCTTTTAAATGCTGGCATAGGTGGAGATTTGAATTCCTCAATATCTTCCATACATTGACTCAATAAATGCCAGTGTTTGCGTATTATCCTTGTTATTTGGTTACTCTCCTGACAGTACTGAGAGACAAAAGTCAATCGCTTATCCTTTTGTTTAATATTTCTTTTCATAGTAAGGTTTTCCTTAGGTATAGCTAATACCTCTGAAGTGACTTTGTCAATCAAACTGTCAGGATACCCATGTGCCAAGAATCTAGACCCCATTTCCTTTAATCTAAGGGGAACCATATTGTCATCAGAGACAATTTTCCTAACTCTTAGTAATTGACTGCGTGGTAATGATGCTATAAGTGGTTGCTGGTGAGCACTGTCAAATTTCAAAATGCTATTCCTGTCTGTATCCTTCTGATAAATGTCTGTGCAGAAACCATTACCTTGTTTCTTTACCGATACATCCGAAAAATCTATTTTACTTTCAGACCAAGTCAATTTAAACTTAATATGGGTGGTTGATCTGTTGAGTTCATCCACAAATGATACCAGGGCTCCAACGTCGCCAAACCAAACACTGAAGATATCGTCGATGTAGCGCCACCAGGCGGCGCCACACCGACGAAACTCCTCATTCTCAAATACAAATTTTTCCTCGAAGGAATTCATAAATAAATTGGCATAGTTGGGTGCGACGTTGGAGCCCATTGCTGTCCCCTGCAGTTGCAAGAAAAAAGAATCCTCAAATAGAAAATAGTTGTTGTACAACACAATCCCTAGTAACTGCATAAGAAAATGGATCTGCCCTTCAGTAAACAAGCCACTGGTATATAATACTGTTCTAGTAGCCCCTAAGCCACTCTCGTGGGTGATAGAAGTATACAGACTGGTGACATCTAAGGAATATAAAATAAACTTATCAGTGTACATCTGCAAATTGCCCAACTTATCCAAAAAGTCACCAGTATCTTTGATGAAAGTGCTTGACTGTTCTACATGTGGGCGTAAAATTTTATCTAAAAAAATTGCAATCTTAGAAAAAATAGACCCAGTCCCTGCCACAATGGGCCGACCCAGTGGCTTGTTGAGGGATTTTTGTATTTTTGGTAGTGCATAGAACACAGGTGTTATAGGGTCCTGCACTACCAAAAATTTTGCCGTATCTTTATTAATAACACCATGTTTCAATGCATTATCAACCACGTTGTGTTCATTGTTGATCCCCATGTTCTAAAATAAAGGGATTTTTAATCTGACACCTCTGTGCTGTTCTTATGATTTGATTGTGGGCTTGGCAGTGGCACACGGATGTGTCAGCTCTCTTGGTTATAGTGCTGGTTCCTGTTGGGATTTTGTGATTGACTCACTGCTGTCTACCGTGCACTAACCACAGACCTAATGGATGAAACAGATGAAATTGGTGGATCACAGACTTTCGCCTATACAGAGGCTGAAGCGTCTAGGATTACTACACTTGTCAGAGGCTCACGTAACTTTTAACACTCTGCACCGGCAGAATTATCTGGCCTCAATTATGAGAGACTCACAAAGAAATTGGTTGCCTACGACCTACATGCAACCACGCTTGCTGAATATTATCGGGTAAAAAGAATCCCGAGGGGTTTACAAATGCATACCCGCCCTACCCTCCTAAGAGACAATAAAGAATATTGCCTTAAGTTTGAATACATCTTGAACAAATGTTCCCTTGATATCCTGGTTTTAACAGTGGAATACTTACAACAAGAGATCAACGAACTAAAGGATTCCATCACCAAATTGGAGACTGAACTCGGTAGTTCATTAAAAGCCGAGGTATGGGAAAAGATGCTAGCTGAAAACAAGACACACACAGCGGACCTCCGTAAGTCGATTGAGGAAAGTAAAAGAACCAAATTCATCCGCGACGAACAAGACTATAGTTCCGGACGTGTGTATCGCTGGGTCTACGATCCATTCGGCAAGGAACGCCGGACCACTTCCGGTCACGTGAGACGCCAAAAACATGTGGGAGACGCCAGCAGCAGCTCTGAATCTTCGGCTTTTTCCCAGGAGGGAATGGATTCCGGTACCGACGGAGGGGGAGAAAACATCATCCCAGGAGGGAAAAAGACAAGAGTGGTCCCCTTACCGCGACGGACGGTCGGAAGAAGAAGGAAACCTAGTGGTAAATATCTCTGACCAGGTATTAACGGAGACAGAACATAAGGTACTACAAAAAGGACTATCATTCTGCCCGACTAAATCTTGTGACTTTTTTACACTCTATCAAGACCTACACAAGTTTTTTAGGACGGTAAGACTCAAACACTGGCATAACAAATTCGGCAAGACAACAGTAAGTGAGGTTTCTACTGTCTGTCCTAATAATGGTTTAAACATCAAGAGACTTGGACTATATAATAAGAGTTCCTTTTTTCCAAGCAATACACACTATGGGATTGAGACTTTTGAGAACTTGGTTCTCAATGATATTGCTAAATTAAGGAATAAGTTACAGAAACCATGCATGTCCAGAAAGTTGGGTCCTGTGAATTTCACTACTGTTGAACATCAAGCCCTTAAAGGATTGAGCAACAGACATGAGATTGTCCTGAAAGCAGCGGACAAGGGCGGTGCCACAGTGGTGTTAAATTCACAGGACTACAAGAGCGAGATTTATTCACAATTAAATGATGATAAGGTGTATAAGAGAATTGAATTTAACCCTGTGTTGAGAATTACAAAAGAGATTAAAGTTGTGGTTGATAATGCATTGAAACATGGTGTTATTAATAAAGATACGGCAAAATTTTTGGTAGTGCAGGACCCTATAACACCTGTGTTCTATGCACTACCAAAAATACACAAATCCCTCAACAAGCCACCGGGTCGGCCCATTGTGGCAGGGACTGGGTCTATTTTTTCTAAGATTGCAATTTTTTTAGATAAAATTTTACGCTTACATGTAGAACAGTCAAGCACTTTCATCAAAGATACTGGTGACTTTTTGGATAAGTTGGGCAATTTGCAGATGTACACTGATAAGTTTATTTTATATTCCTTAGATGTCACCAGTCTGTATACTTCTATCACCCACGAGAGTGGCTTAGGGGCTACTAGAACAGTATTATATACCAGTGGCTTGTTTACTGAAGGGCAGATCCATTTTCTTATGCAGTTACTAGGGATTGTGTTGTACAACAACTATTTTCTATTTGAGGATTCTTTTTTCTTGCAACTGCAGGGGACAGCAATGGGCTCCAACGTCGCACCCAACTATGCCAATTTATTTATGAATTCCTTCGAGGAAAAATTTGTATTTGAGAATGAGGAGTTTCGTCGGTGTGGCACCGCCTGGTGGCGCTACATCGACGATATCTTCGGTGTTTGGGTTGGCGACGTTGGAGCCCTGGTATCATTTGTGGATGAACTCAACAGATCAACCACCCATATTAAGTTTAAATTGACTTGGTCTGAAAGTAAAATAGATTTTTTGGATGTATCGGTAAAGAAACAAGGTAATGGTTTCTGCACAGACATTTATCAGAAGGATACAGACAGCAATAGCCTTTTGAAATTTGACAGTGCTCACCAGCAACCACTTATAGCATCATTACCACGCAGTCAATTACTAAGAGTTAGGAAAATTGTCTCTGATGACAATATGGTTCCCCTTAGATTAAAGGAAATGGGGTCTAGATTCTTGGCACGTGGGTATCCTGACAGTTTGATTGACAAAGTCACTTCAGAGGTATTAGCTATACCTAAGGAAAACCTTACTATGAAAAGAAATATTAAACAAAAGGATAAGCGATTGACTTTTGTCTCTCAGTACTGTCAGGAGAGTAACCAAATAACAAGGATAATACGCAAACACTGGCATTTATTGAGTCAATGTATGGAAGATATTGAGGAATTCAAATCTCCACCTATGCCAGCATTTAAAAGGAACAAAAATTTAAGGGACACACTGATAAGAGCTGATATTGGTGCTAAAAAAATCTCGAAACAAACTTATATTAGTGATAAAAATGTTGGATGCTTTCCATGTCTTGGATGCATCAATTGCAGCTCAATAATCAAGGGCCCTTATTTCACTCATCCCCTAACAGGACATAAATTTAAACATAATGGGCACTACACATGTCTCGCATCTTATGTTGTCTATCTGATTAAATGCCCTTGTGGGCGTGGCTATGTCGGTGAGACGTCTAGGCGTATCAAAGATAGAATAACCGAACATAAGAGCAACATAAGATGCGGGAACATTAAAGCACCTGTAGAAGCACATTTTTTGGAATTTGGACATCAAATTAATCAATTACGATTTCAGGTAATTGAGAAAATTGAGATTCCAAGACGTGGGGGCAATAGAGATTTGTTATTAAAACAACGCGAGGTCTTTTGGATATTTAAATTAGACACCTTAGAACCTAAGTGACTTAATAAAGAGATTGATTGGTCAGTTTTCTATTGAATTCCCTTTAAGGCTCTTTGGCCTCGTGTTAGTGCCTCTGTAATATTCATGACAAATTCAGCAAGTTGCAATTTGAATATTGATGATTATGGTTATTGCATAATTGGTTGCTGGTTGAAACACTAAGATGGTTACAATGTATCATTACTTTGGTAGTTCTTGCTAGTGTAACAAGAAAATTAGACAATATATAATCTCATGTAACTAGTCACTTTGTGAGTCTTTTTAATTTAATTGTAAATATATATAGAGTTTGGACTACTATTTTTCTTATATGACAAGTGGTTTTTTTATGACTTTGTTTAAATTTGACAGCCTTTATTAGCTAAGTTAATTAATTAATTGAGTAATTAAACACATGAAATACTAAGGCTATAAAGGAAATTGTAAGGCTGCACTATGACATCACATGATTAAGGGGACCGCCCCGAAACGTTGTGTTCATTGTTGATCCCCATGTTCTAAAATAAAGGGATTTTTAATCTGACACCTCTGTGCTGTTCTTATGATTTGATTGTGGGCTTGGCAGTGGCCCATGGATGTGTCAGCTCTCTTGGTTATAGTGCTGGTTCCTGTTGGGATTCTACAAGATATGTTGCAACAGTGTGTTTTGGTGTACTTAGACGACATCCTCATACACTCACCCACACTTGAGGCTCATCGTTCTGATGTTACACGGGTTCTTCAGAGACTACGGGAGAATGGCCTGTTTTGTAAACTCGAGAATTGTGAGTTCCATCAGACTCAAGTAACCTTCCTAGGTTATGTTATCTCCGTTGCAGGGTTCTCCATGGATCCTGACAAGTTATCTGCAGTTCTACAGTGACCTCGCCCAGTTGGTCTTCGGTCTATTCAATGTTTTTTGGGGTTCGCCAATTACTATAGAAAGTTTATTAAAAACTTTTCTTCCTTGGTCAAACCTATCACAGACATGACTCGTAAAGAGAATGATCCACTCCATTGGTCACCTACTGCCATTAAGGCCTTTGATAGTCTTAAGACTGCCTTTGCTGCCGCTCCAGTTCTGGCTCATCCTAACCCTGTCCTGTCTTTCCTTCTTGAGGTCGATGCATCTGAGACTGGAGTAGGTGCCCTCTTGTCTCAACGTCCTACGCCTGATGGTTCCTTGCATCCGTGCGGTTTCTTTTCTAAGAAATTGTCTCCAGCGGAGTGCAATTATGAAATTGGTGACAGGGAATTACTGGCCATAATTTTGGCACTTAAGGAATGGAGGCATATTCTCGAGGGTACTAGCGTGCCAGTGCTCATTCTTACTGACCACAAGAATTTAACTTATCTATCTGCAGCATATTTTTTCTTGGTTTAATTATGTGGTCTCCTACCTGCCTGGTAGTAAGAATGTTAGGGCTGATGCCCTCTCTCAACAATTTTCGCCTCTGTCCAAGGAGGAGTCTGTACCTACTCCAGTTATACCTCCTGACCATATTTTGGCTACCATACGTACTAATTTGACTTCTCCCTTGGGGGAGGAGATCCTGGCTGCACAAACCAATGCCCTCCTGAGAAACCTAGTGGCAAGTATTTTGTTCCTGAGAATACACCTAACACTATCCTAAAGCCGCAGGTCACCCAGGCAAGAACCAAATGATTTGGTCTGTCAATCGACAATTCTGATGGCCAGCTCTTTGTTCTGATGTTGCTGCGTATGTTGCCTCCTGCTCATTTTGTGCACAGAATAAGACTCCTTGACATCTTCCTGTGGGTCTTCTACAACCTATTGCTAATGGTGAGCATCCTTGGACACATCTTTCCATGGACTTCATTGTCGAGCTCCCTGTTTCCAATGGCAATACTGTTTTCCTTAAAGGGGTTGACCGTTTTTCTAAAATGTCACATTGCATTCCCTTGAAGAAGTTGCCTACCGCTCAGGAGCTTGCTTCAATTTTTGCCCGGGAGGTCTTCCGTTTACATTGTTTTACCCAAGGAGATAGTGTCGGACCAGGGTAGCCAGTTTGTCTCCAGATTTTGGCATTCCTTTTGTGCTCAAATGGGGATCCAGCTTTCCTTCTCCTCGGCATATAACCCTCAATCCAATGGGGCTGCGGAATGGTCTAATCAAGCTCTGGAACAGTTCCTCCGTTGCTATGTCTCAGATAACCACAATAATTGGTCTGAACTGTTACCTTGGGCAGAGTTTGCTCGTAATAGTGCTATTAATGCTTCCTCCAAGTTATCCCTGTACATAATGAATTATGGGTTTCAACCATCCTTGTTGCCCGATTCATTCATGTCTCAGGGTATTCCGGCTTTGGAGGAGCATCTCTGGTAACTCCGTTCCACGTGGGTCAAGATTCAGGATTGCCTTCATTGTTCTATGCAGCGCCAAAAGTTACAGGCTGTCCTCCTGCAACTTGAACCTTTGTGTGCCTTCCAATAAACTGTCTCCCCATTATGTTGTCGAATACTCCGACGGGTCAATCCTGTGGCCTACGCTCTTGACCTTCCTCCTGCAATGCGAATCTCCAATGTTTTTCATGTCTCCCTCTTGAAACCATTGGTTTGTAATCGGTTTACCACTGTGTTGCCTCGGCCCCGTCCTATCTTTGTTGACAACCATGAGGAGTATGAGGTCAGCAGCATTATTGACTCTCGTATGTCCAGGGGCTGCGTACAATATTTGGTTCACTGGAGGGGCTGCAGTCCGGAGGAGCGTTCATGGGTTCCCTCCTCTGATGTTAATGCTCCCGCCCTCCTCCGTACCTTCCATGCCCGTTTCCCCAATAAGCCTTTTGTCCTCCCGCAGGGGAAGGGTCGTTGAGGGGAGGATTCTGTCAGGGTTTTTTCCCTGTTTTGTTTGCCATGTGCTGCTGGCAGCCATTTTACTCACCTCTCTTGCTGACTCTGGTGCATACTGTGTGATGCTGCTCATTTCCTGCCTTTCCTTTTATGGCCAGACTGGTGTACATCATCAGTGTGAGACAGGATGCAGTCTCAGAATTGTGATGTCATCACTTATTATTTAAAGGGCCTCTGTTCAGTATGCTTTGCCCTTGCGTTGTCTTAGACCTGTTTGTGAGAGCTCCTGTGTATTACCTGGCTGTCTGATGTCCCTCCTGGTTCCTGATTCCTGGCTTGTTCCTGACTCTGCTGTTCTCCTTGTTCCTGATTCCGGCTCGTCTGACTACTTGCTTTGGCTCCTGACTCGGCTCGTCTGACTATTCGCTTTGGCTCCTGACTCGGCTCGTCTGATTACCAGCTTTGGTTTTGATTCCTGGCTTGTTTTTTGAATTGTGGACTTTTTATTATTTTTTGCTATTAATAAAGGTGTGATTATTTTTGCACTTCTCGCCTCAGTCTGATTCCTGGCACCCTGACACCCTTTAACAGTTTACAGAGATAATATTAGGTAGCAGCGCTTTGTGTTTTTCTGCCTTTTTTTTATTTTATTTTTTTTTAAATGGGGTAAAGTGAATTTTGATCTTGAATTTTTTTATTTTATTTTTTCAAATTTTTTTATTGAGGTAAAACATAGTATTTATATATGTACATTGCATGGACAAGTTTCATTATACATAAAGTTAGTATTTCAAAATAGAACAAGTAATAATGACATGACCATAATTGCTTGCAATAACCTCTTTTGTTTTTTTTTAATTTAGAGAGAAAAAAAAGAAAAATATACAGAAAAGAAAGAGTTATGATTGTCAAATAAAGTGTGAAACCCATATTAATTTGGAGAAAATCCTCTACTTCTCTTTTGCAGCGCCAGCACAGGTCAGATCTTTGGGGATATAGGGTCTTTAAATGAGTGGGGATGTAATACCAGTGGTGTAATATCTTAAATCTAATTCCTAAGATCATAGCTGATGTGGAAGCTTTAATTGTTCTTTTATATAATTTACATATTTCCCCAGGGGAAATGTTGGTGTGTAGCTCTTTTTCCTAGTTTTTCATATATTGGTGTTCTGTGTCTATTGGTACCTGTTGTAGCATATTGTATATAAATGACAAGGTGTGTCTGGTGATTTTAAGATGCACAATTTTTCAAAATTTGATGGAGAGCGACCGTGTCAAGTTATTTTTCCCTTTGTGATGTTGGAGGAATGAGTTAGCTTGCAAGAAGAAAAAACAGTTATAAAATATATGTAGGTTATTTTCTAGGAGTTTCAACCTTGGATACAATTTTCTAGCTTCTGTTAGTATATAAAAAGGGAGATTACTCTGCCTTTCTAGAGAATTTAGTTTAACTATTTCAGTTCCCGGGGGGGAATTCTGGGTTACCCAGAAGCGCTGTTAGGGTTTAGAGGAGAGTAGAGGGTATTTAATCATTAATCTATCCCACATCTGAAATGTTTCTATAATTATATAATTGTCTGTTGTCAGTTGCTCAGGGTTTTCCAGCCAGCAAAGTGAGCCAAAATGGTGATAACAGCTTATTTGGTGTTCTATCTTAACCCATATCTTCTCCTGATAATTAGTGTACCAGTCTAATATTCTTTGCAGGTATATAGCCTGTCTGGTACTGCTAATCCCCCTGATGTTTTGGGAAGGCACATTATTTTTTTTGTTGATCCTGGGGTGTTTTCTATCCCAGATATATTTGTTAAAGGGACACTGAACCCACATTTTTGTTCTTTCGGGATTCAGTTAGAGGATGCAATTTTAAGCAACTTTCTAATTTACTCCTATTATCAACTTTTCTTCAGTAGGAGTAAATTAGAAAGTTGCTTAAAATTGAATGCTCTATCTGAATCACACAATAAAACAATTGGGTTCAGTGTCCCTTTAATAATTTTCTGTAGGGAAGTTATATAAGCTGTTGGGAAAGGAATTGGGACAGTTTGAAAAAATATACAAATGTCTAGGTAGTATATTCATGGTAATTGTCCCCATTCTCCCCAGCCAGCTAAGGTGTTTAGATCTCCAAGAGCTTAGGTCAGCAATTATATTCTTTTTGAGGGTGTCATAATTGAGAGCTATTAAATCTGATTGATGGCATGTCAGAAAGATCCCTAAATATTTGATAGATGTAGACTGCCATTTAAATGGCCAGATTTTTTGTGTAAGGTGTCATTCTGTCTTGCTTAAATTTGGATTAATGATTTCTGACTTCGAAAAGTTAATTAAGAAGTTAGAGATTATTCTAAAATTGTTAAACTCATTAGTTCTGGAATTGATATGCTAGGGTTAGTTAGGGTGAGGAGAATGTCATCCGCAAATAGAGACTCTGAGGCCTATTTATCAAGCTCCGTATGGAGCTTGTGGGCCCGTGTTTCTGGCGAGTCTTGAGACTCACCAGAAACAGCAGTTATGAAGCAGTGGTCTAAAGCCCGCTGCTCCATAACCCTGTCCGCCTGCTCTGATGAGGCGGACAGGAATCGCCACAATTCAACCCGATTGAGTACGATCGGGTTGATTGACACCTCCCTGCTGGCAGCCCATTGGCAGCGAGTCTGCAGGGGGTGGGGTTGCACCAGCAGCTCTTGTGAGCTGCTGGTGCAATGCTGAATACGGAGAGCGTATTGCTCTCCGCATTCAGTGATGTCTGTTGGACCTGATCCGCACTGTCGGACAGACATTTGACAATTCGGCCTCAATTTGTATATATCAGTTTGGAGAGTAATACCTCTAAAAGCATTGTTTTCCAAAAATGTTATGGCAAAAATTTTGATGGCGCAGGCAAATAGAAGAGGCGACAGAGGACATCCCTGTCTAGTGCCATTTTTAATATAAAAAGGGTTGGATAAAGTACCATTTATTAGGATAAGTGTGCTTGGATTATTATATAGGGCGAATATCTTTCCTAAAATACCTTCTCCAAATCCAAACCACTATTGTCACGCCGTGCCACTCCTAGCCGTTGCTAGGGGCGCAGCGTCTCCTTCCCTGCTCGTTGCCAGGGGTTGTGTCGGGTCCAGATGCGTGCAGTGCTGACGTCATCGCCGCACACTCCTGATGCCGGTCGGACCACTGTGGCGTGAATCCTGCACCTATGTAATTGTGACTACAACGATATGTCACTGCCCAAGTATAGGTGTTACTTTGTGTGCTCCTGGGTGTGACAGATCGTTGTATTTATTTGCCTTTTTGTGTATGATCCCTGCCTGTCTGACTACTCTGCCTGTTATACCCCTTAACTACTGGATTGATATACTGCTGCTGAACTCTGCCTGTCTGACTACTCTGCCTGCTATACCCCTTAACTACTGAATTGATATACTGCTGCTGAACCCTGCCTGTCTGACTACTTTACCTGCCATACCCCTTAATTACTGGATTGATATACTGCTGCTGAACCCTGCCAGTCTGACTACTCTGTTTATTAACCCCTGTTTTTCTGGATTGTCTCTTTGTTGCAGAACCCTGCCTGCCTGACCATTCTAGTGGTGTGCCCTTGGACTGCTTTACTGTTGCCAAATCCTGCATGCCTGACCATTCTAGTGGTGTGTTCTTGAACTGCTTTGCTGTTGCCAAACCCTGTCTGCCTGACCATTCTAGTGGTTTGTCCTTGGACTGCTTTGTCGTTGCCGCTGGGGACTGTCCTGCCTGTGGTGAGTGCCACCATCCTCATCTTACTAACTTTCTCTGCTCTGGGATATTCCCTATCATTCCAGCTCTACGCCGGGATAACAAAACTACTGGCCAAGTTCGGTCTGATAGAGGAGTATCCCACAAGCATTACATTATACTTGGGCCATGGAGCCAGAGGAGGTGGCACGAGCTGTTTATCTTCAGGGACAGATGTTGGGAACCCATACCACACAGTTGCAGAATATGGATTCCAAGCTAGAGGCTATTACCGCTCAACTCTCCTTACTAGTTACAGCGAAGAATACCGCTCCTGGTGTTTCACCACCAGTCCCTACTCCCAGTACTGTGACTTCTTCCTCTGCTTCTGGAAGTATACCTTGGATACTTTTGCCTGACAAGTATGAAGGTACTACTGATTGCAGGGGCTTTATTAACCAATGCAGGCTGCACTTCCGCAACTGGCCTCTTGGGGTACCCCCTGTTTCCACTCCTGCCTTGCTAAAGTTACTCCTCTGCCCTGCATTCCCATAGCCAGTATACAGACTCCTTGAAACCTTCCTTCAGTATACGTGGACTTTGCGGATGTGTTTGAGATAAAAGCAGTTCATCTTGACACTCCAGCTTTCTTGGTCTCTGTTTTAACCTGGGTTTAGTTACCCTTATGTTGTTTCTTTTTGCACCATTTCTGTATTTGTCCTATGCTGGAATTCACAATAAATGTTATATATGCACTAACTGCTGCCGCTCGAGTGCTTCTCTAGTTTTTGTATAGTTCTGCTCAACTTAATACCACCCTTCTACAAAGATTGAAACGTGCCCAGTCTAGTAAACCTCCTGGAGCCCCTGTGGCCTCTGATATCCTCTTTGTACCTCTGAACCTACGCATCCCTGTGCTAGCCTGGGCTCATGATAGCAAACTCTCAGGACATCCAGGTTCAACTATGACTTTCAAGCATTTTTCCCAACATGTATGGTGGCCTACTATGAAGCCTGATGCTCAGGATTATGTGAAAGCCTGCACAACTTGTGCTGCCAACAAGACTCCCCGATCTTTGCCTTCTGGCTTGCTCCAATCATTGTCCATTCCCAAAAAACCATGGACACACATAACAATGGATTTCATTGTGGACCTTCCTCCTTCTGACCACCATACAGTTATCTGGGTTGTGGTCGATCGCTTTTCCAGACTGGCTCATTTTGTACCCCTAACCAAACTGCCTTCTGCCAAAGAATTATCGCCTCTTTTTCTCTTGCATGTGGTACGACTTTATGGCATGCCTGTAAATATTGTTTCCGACAGAGGTCCACAGTTCATCTCTGCCTTTTGGAGAGCCTTTTGTAAGTTGATTGGAACCACTGTTTCTTTGTCTTCTGGCTACCATCCTTAGACCAATGGACTAACTGGGAGAGTAAACCAGGATCTTGAAGCCTTTCTTAGAGCCTTTGTAAATGCTCACCATACCAACTGGTCTGAGTTGTTACTCCTAGCTGAGCTGGCAAGAAACACTCATTGGCACTCTTCTCTTCGATGTTCTCCATTTCAAGCCGAAGCAGGGTATCAACCTCATGTCCTCCCTCCTTTCCACTGGGGTTCCTGCTGCAGACCGACACGTCACTGGACTCACCACTCATTGGCAACCTATTCAATCTCAGCTAAGTTCAGCTGTCTCTAGACATAAGAAGTTTGCTGATCGTCATTGAGCTTCTGTACATGCCATCCCAGTGGGTGAACGTGTTTGGATCTCTACTCGATTCGTCTACGTCAACCCTGTCACAAATTGGGGCCTAGGTTTATAGACCCTTACAAGGTTCTGAAAAAAACTGTCTCCTGTTGCCTACAAAGTAGCCTTGCCCAAAACCCTACGCATACACCCAGTCTTCCACATTTCACTACTTAAACCTTACATCAAGAATAGATATACCCGGCTCCAATCTCCTCCTCCTCCACTCCTGGTCCGTGGTGACCCTGAATATGAGGTAGCTAAGATCCTGGACTCCAGATACAGGCACAGACAACTACAGTATCTGATACATTGGAAGGGTTACTCTGTGGCAGATCGTTCCTGTGTTCCTGTCCAAGATGTGCATGCTCCGTCCCTGGTCTCCAGAGTCCATGCTGCTCATCCTTTGAGGCCAGCTCTGGTTCACGGAGGGAACCCTTGAGAAGGGGGCTATGTCACACTGAGCCACTCCTAGCCGTTGCTAGGGGCATAGCGTCTACTTCCCTGCTCATTACCAGGGGTTGTGTCGGGTCTGGATGCGTGCGGCGCTGACATCATCGCTGCATGCTCCTGATGCCGATCGGACCTCTGTTGCGCGAATCCTGTGCCTATGTAAGTGTGACTATAATGATCTGTCACTGCCCAAGTATAGGTGTTACTTTTTTGTGTATGATCCCTGCCTGTCTGACTACTCTGCCTGTTATACCCTTTAACTACTGGATTGATATACTGCTGCTGAACTCTGCCTGTCTGACTACTCTGTCTGCTATACCCCTTAACTACTGGATTGATATACTGCTGCTGAACCCTGCCAGTCTGACTACTCTGTTTATTAACCCCTGTTGTTCTGGATTGCCTCTTTTTTGCCGAACCCTGCCTGACCATTCTAGTGATGTGCCTTTGGACTGCTTTACTGTTGCCAAATCCTGCCTGCCTGAACATTCTAGTGGTGTGCCCTTGGATTGCTTTGCTGTTGCCAAACCCTGCCTGCCTGACCATTCTAGTGGTTTTTCCTTGGACTGCTTTGCCATTGCCGCTGGGGACTGTCCTGCCTGTGGTGAGTGCCGCCTTCCTCATCTGACTAACTTTCTCTGCTCTGGGATATTCCCTATCATTCCGGCTCGACACCATGATAACAAGACTACTGGCCAAGTTCGGTCTGATAGAGGAGTATCCCACGAGCATTACAGCTATAGAGATTGTTATAGAAATGTCCAATCCACACGATCGAACTCTTTTTCTGCATTTGTGGAGTTCAGTACTGTTTGACTGTTGGATGTTAGAGCATGTTGTATTAGGTGTAAAGTATGGATAGTATTGTCTTTTGCTTCTCTGTTCATAATGAAGCCACCTTGATCTCCCTGTATGAGATGGGACAAGATGGGGCAGATTCTATTGGCTAATATTTTAGCAAATATTTTTGAGTCTCTATTTAAAAGAGAAAATGGTCTGTAGTTCATAACTTGATCAGAGGGTTTTCCTGGTTAGATCTTGAATTTTTTTTATTTATTTTTTTTATATTTTTTTTTATTGAGGTCAAAAACATATACATTATATAATGCACTCAATACATCAAATATTCACTTCATATCTGATATTATGGCCTGTACATAGCGGTAAGATTACAAATGTTTATACATGCATAAGTACATTACTCTGCTGAAACCAATCCTCAATTTGTCCCATATATCAAGTTTCCAGAACGCTCTTGGGCCTTATATAAATCTAGTTCCAAGAGAAAATTGGATTATTTTTTTTTATTTCTTTTGTGTTAAGTATAGTTATGGAGGCAAAATGTCATAACAGAAACAAAAATAAGGTTAATTCAAATTCACATCTGAACCAACAAGAGCTGTCCCCAAAATTAAAGTAAATTGCGTCCTGCACAAGTGATATTAAACATGACAAGGCAGCTTATTAGTTATACAAGATGGGGTGAGCATTTATATAAACAATAAAAATAATCTATACCAAGAACTGTGTATTATGTATGTGCATACTACTGAATCTCAGGTTTCTAACTCTCACACGCTATGTGAAGTGTGAAATTCTAACAACCCAGGCATTGAGATTATGTGTAAGTGAATCAGGGTAATTAAATGTACCACCCGGGAGAAATTGAATGTTATAATATGTTCCATCTGTTGAGGGTAGTTAAGCTCAGTTGTCATCTCTTTTACCTCCTCTATGACTCCGGCCGCAAGCCACAGAATAAAGGCCCTAGACTCCCATAAGGGTGGCAGTGATGGATTATAAGTGAACCTACTTACAGGTGTGTAATGGGCAAGTTTACAATTATAAGGTCCGTTATCTCTCATATATTTAAAGGAAACCGATCTGAATGTATAAATTTGTTAGTAGCGATATTGCAAAACATTATATACCAATTATGGATTGTTCCATAAGACATGCTATAAATATAAGCTAATGCGGAGCAGGGCAGTCCACTATGTTGTCTTGATAACCATAATGCAGCCAAATGCTGCGTGTCAAAAACCCATTTGTAACTTGTAATATAGATATGCATATATGCTAAGTGAAATTAGAAAGACAATGACCACATCCTCAACAAGCATGTAGATATCAAATTTGCACTCCTTAACATTATGTTAATGCCTAAAACCTAAACATCTACTGTGAGTTAAATAACCATTTACAAGGCATAGTATATAAATAAACTCATGCTGGACTAAGAAGAAAATACTAGCGACCACATTTCCACCAAGCACATGAATATCAGTTGAACATCTTGGGAGACACGTTATCCACTTATAAGAACATAATATTTCAAAACATTAAAGAACTTCTTCAGAACATTAACATTAGTTCCTACAATCTGGGAAAGACAGAAACATTTTTTTAGTCATGTTGCGTTTTGTCAATCCCATACATCTATTTGCAGCCAAGGCAGTGTCTCTTTGTAAATACCTGTTTTTCCCTGTATTTGCCATGTGAAGTTTGAGTGTTCTAGTACGGCCTTCTTAACATCAGATCCAAAGGGAGACAGCCCATAAGTGGTAAGTTGCGGTGTATTTACCGTGGTATGGTGCTTCTGGTTGGATTTTTTTTTTAAATATATGTTTTTATTAAATTTTTCAATTGGTTTAATACAGAAAAGAAAACAAATAATCTATTATCACAATACACTCCAACATTTGTAGGATAACAGCATTGGTATTACTTCCTCTTAGACTTTATATTAAACAAAAGAGAAAAAGAAGGAAAGAGAAATGAGAGAAAGGGAAGAAAAGAGATGCAGGTACATTAATGTAGTTTATATCTGTGCGATCCATTGTGTGATTATGTAAATCCTCTTTTACAATTAACTCCATCACCTGTTTAGTATGTTTGACCCATGACACTATCCCCTCTGTTTAACTAATGTTAGCTGGGTCCTGTTCCCAGAAGAATATTACCTCCAGAATGAAGTTTTTTTTCCCTATATAGCTGTAGTACATTTTTTCTAGTTTTAGTACCATAGTGACCTCCGATATCCACTGTTCTAGACTAGGAATCTCTAACTTCTTCCACTTTCTAGGGATCAGTCTTTTCGCGCAGGTTATCATGCAGGATAATAATTTCCCTCTATATACACAACCTAAGTTAGGGGTTTGGTTCAGTAATATCATGGAGGGGTTAAGTGTTATGTCTAGTTTTATTACATCTCTAATGTAAGTGTTTATCTGGTCCCAGAAAGGTCTCAGGTTTGGGCACGACCACCAGATATGGGTCATGGTTCCTATTTCTCCACAGTGTCTCCAACAAAGAGGCGACACTGACGGAAAAATTTTGCATAATCTATGTGGAGTTAAATACCATCTGGACAGTATTTTGAAATTTAGTTCCACTAAGGTAAGTGAGATAGATGATTTTTTTGTAGAGATGAACGATTGAGACCACTGTTCTTCAGTAATTTCTAATTGTAGCTCATGTTCCCATTGTTTTGTGTAGGACGGCTTGGTGTTAGGCGTCTGTTTACTCAATATTGCGTAAATCAAGGAAATATGTGATTTTGTCAAGGAAGTGGATGTGCATAGGTTCTCAAATGGTGTTAGGGCTCTCAGAAGTTCATTCTTTTGTGGGTCTGTCATAACAGAGTGTCTCGTTTGTAAGTATATGTACCACTTGTCAAAGGGTGGGCCTATTTCTTCTTTTAGGTCATGTTGGCTTTTAAACAGGCCTTTTTGTATCAGTGTGTGGATAGGGACATTTACGTAGTTGGGGCAGGGGTTGGTTAAACCCTCCAAATTATCTGGAAAGAAGTATGGGTTGTGGAATATGGGGGATAAGGGGGAGATCTTCGTAGAAAGTGTGTTGTGGTCTTTAAGTATTTTATCCCATGTGTCCAGAGTGGATTTAATCAGTGGATTGGTCCTTGTCAGATATGGTCTGTGTTTTTTCAGTAGCCAGGGTAAGTTAGACATGTTGGGCGTGTTTATTAATTGTGCCTCCATCTTGACCCACTGTTTTGATGGGTTGTTATGACTCCATGCTACTATCCGTGCTAGGATAGTTGCTAAGTAATAATTCCTAAGGATCGGGACACTCAGTCCCCCGTCTTCTTTGGCAAGGTATAGAGTCTTTTTAGCTACTCTCGGTTTACTGTATGCCCAAATGAATGATTCTATGCGTTTTTGATGGGTGTTGAAGAAGTGTTGGGGTATATCTATAGGCAGCGCTTGGAACAAGTAGAGATATTTGGGTATTATTGACATTTTGATCGCATTTATGCGCCCCATCCATGACAGATGACCCTGTCTATGCCAGGTGCCTAATAGTTGGTTTATTCCTTCATATAAAGGTGTGAAGTTTTTAGTGTATATCTCCGATGGGTTATCTGGGATGATTGTCCCGAGGTAGGTGACTGACTTGACTATGTCAAATTGTGTATGATCGGTGATGAATTTAGTAGTTGATTCGTCTAGGTTAAGGGGCATTAGCATGGACTTGTCAAGATTGATCGAGAAGTTAGAAACCTGGTTATAATTTTGAAAGACTTCTAATAATGGGGGCAAAGAGGTCTTTGGTTCTGTTAGTGTAAATATAATGTCGTCCGCAAAAAGAAGACACTTTTGAGTATAAGGGCCATAAGTGAAGCCTTTAATATCAGGGTGTGTTCTCACTATAGTCGCCAGAATTTCTACGGTAAGGATAAAAAGGAGAGGTGAGAGGGGGCATCCTTGTCTCGTGCCATTCTTGATTAGGAAGCTATTGGATAAGGTGCCATTGGCTATTACTTTAGCTGAGGGGATGGTGTAGAGGGCTTTAATTCTGTCTATAAATTTGTCAGGGAAGTTGAATTTCGTCAGTGTCGCCCACATGAAGTCCCAGTCAACTCTGTCAAATGCCTTTTCGGCGTCGGTGGAAAGGAATGTCATGGGTATATTATTATCTGTCGCGTGTTGTAGTGTATGTAGTATTCTTGTAGTGTTGTCTTCTGGTTGGATTTTATATGTATATATCAAGGGGACCCAGTAGCACCATATATCAATGGTAAGGTGACAATGCGGGGTGTCTGCGCTAAGGCTGGGATGCCAAAGTCAGCGCAAAAACCTATCTCATCCTCAGGGCTAATCGTGGTTGGCTTTCCGGTATTGGGAGGAGCAGGAGCAATTTTGGCCACAGCCTGGAAGTGTGTGCTATCCCCATGGCCACGACTGGACCCTTCAGTGCTACCTGCAAGCCGTGATCAACCAGGACAGCCTCCTTGCTATGTAAATTACATTTGCTATCCTGTGCATCTTGATGTAGGTCCTGCACCTCCAGGTATATCAGAAGGTCTTCTGCAGACGGGAGCTTCTCCTCCATACTTGATCTGTTTTCAGTTGCCATCATTGCTTAAAGGTGTTGTAGAAGTCCGTGTTGAATCTTCTGCAGCCATGCATTCTGTCGTCGGCACACTGCTCTGCACGCAATCTATTGGGAATGATCGTTGGTATATTCTGAGAAGTAGATTATCCAGTCTAGCAAAATGCTGAACCAGTTCCTGCTCTAATCGTGTCTCCCATGTGGTCGCCATCTTGAAAGGAACTTGAGGACAGCAACTTGATGATGGAGGTTCGTTTTGCTAAGATGCTGTTAGTTGTAGATTGCTTGCACTGCCTAATGTTGCTTGAAAGATCAGTAAGGCAGAAACCTGCTGCCGGCACTGGTAACCCAGAGGATTAGGTCTCAATCTTCCGAACTGTGGCTCTTTTATCATACAAACAGTTATCAAGGATTGTAATATAACCACCCCTTGCTTGGTAACTAATAGTCATTCGATTATGTATACAATTTAGCTGTTATGGTCTCTAAAATCAGAGGATTTAAGAGGATTTAGTTAGAGCCTACAGTAGATGTGTCCTGTCAGGTACGCAGGTCGAACACGTCCCCGATCTTGAATTTTTTTAAACTTTTTTTGCTGTTAAATACTTAATCTTGGGAGTTATTATAGTTTACTGTACAGTTACTTAATTTCTGTGAATGTTGCTTTTCATAGAACAATTTTTGGAGCTGCTGGTCTGTGGTTGCATCAGAGGCACTTACATACGCCCTAGTTTCATGGTTGAATTAGGAAGTTGTGGCAAGAAGCAGACTAAAAATATTTCACAAGGTTGAGAGACACACGCAAACCAAAAATGACTAGCAGTGTGGTTCAAGTGGTTGAGACAGGCTGCAAATATAATTTATATCTTGAAGCCCAGCAGAAGTCAGAATAAGCAATGATCTAAAGACAGAGATAGATTTCCCATGCTGGTATTTGTTGTATCCTTTAGATGCTGAATCTTACATCTCTTATTTAGACATTCATATGCTTAAATGATTAGGAGATAATCATATAATGACGCTGTATAATACTCAATCTGATTTCCATATAGTGCTGGAGATGCTGCTGATAAATAAAGTACCACATGAACATATGTTTGACTTGAATAAATCACCTATTACCTTTGTATGGCCAGCTTAGCCTTCGACGACACAAGGAGATGTCCTGGTGGGCCACAGCACCTTGGGCTAACCAGTTACAATTTAAAGGGACATGAAACCCACATTTTTTCTTTCATGATTCAGATAGAGCATGACATTTTAAATAACTTTCCAATTTATTTCAAGTATCTAATTTGCTTCGCTTTCTTTGTATCCTATGTATAAAATTATAGCTAGGTAGGCTCAGAGGCTGCTGAGATTGGTGGCTGCTTATTTATACCTCTTGCCATTGGCTTTCAGCAAGTTCCCAATAGTGCATTGCTGCTCCTTCAAAAAAAGATACCAAAATAATTAAGCAAATCAGATAATAGAAGTAAATTGGAAAGTTGTTCAAAATTGTATGAGCAATCTGAATCATGAAAGAAAATGTTTGATGTCCCTTTAAGAGGTTGGTGCTGCTGGTGAGGCGATGCACACTGTGTTACCTCTATTTCCTCCTCTAAGCTATACACATTTTAAGTCACAAAGTATTTCCTTTTAAGTTTTATTTCCTAAACCATGTACCATTTAGTAGCCCTACTTTGAATAGTTTCTATTGTCAAGTCACACTTTTTTACTTTTATTTGTGATAGAATCTTACATGGAATAACAAAATCTTAATAAAGTATATCAATACATCCAAACACAATTGAATTCCCAAAACATCATAGACTTGTTGGACATACAAGACTAACCCATTACCTCATTTAACATATATTTAGTATTTTTAAATGTAGACATAGAGAGACACTCTGTTTTGAATGTTTTTTTCCAGATCACACTATGGATAATCATTTTCACAAATTGGGTTGTAAGGAGCCTACACAACGATATACTTTTTTATTAAAATGAATAGAAGTTAATTCTGAAAAAACATTGGGGAAGGAGTATCCCAGTAATCCCCTTGAGTAAAAACGTGCATTGTACGGACTCAACGGAAATAGGGCTGGTTTTGAAATGTTTCCAGGGCTGCTTTTTACTCCCAGTTCGGCCCTGTACCTTTGTCATTATGTAACTATGCATTTCAGTTAAAGGAGCATTTCATATATATATGTAGCGAATCATGTTCGCCTGACATCGCTAAATGCCGACAGCATAAACTGAAATGCGTGTGCAATGACGTCCCCTACTCACCGGCGGCCAAAATGTGGTGGAGACGTTAAGGAGCATTCTTACCTTACGTCTCTGGCGAGCCAGAAATGATGGATGTAGAAAGCAGCATCCAAAATGTTGAGTTATGTGTTGTAAAGCAACTTTGCAATATACTTTTATTAGGTATTTTGCCCCCTTTTTATGTAAATTCGCACTAATATATTGATTTCTACAATTTGTAATTCTCAGAGCTGGAAATGTAAACTGCAGGCTCCTCAAGGCTAATTCTGCTATAAATCTTTCCCGAATTGGCTTTAACAGATAACAACTCCAAAACAATGTACTTTATATAAATAGCCTTGTTGTCTGCAGACTCGAACCCTGATTGGCTCCACTAAATGAGGTGGGCTTGAAGAGTTTGGCTACTGAAAAACAATTGCAGCCACTACATGTTGACTTGTTGTTTTTAAAATGTTTAGACTTGGTTGATATGTATTCTATAGCAAGATAACAGCAATGTTTTGTAGTTAAAACACAAACACAAAACTCGCAATCTAGGTGCTTGTAATGCTGAAAAAATTGTAATTGTAGCGTTAAAACAGCAACGCAGCCATTACGAGTCTTGTCGGTATAGCTGTACCGCAAGCCTTTTAGCCTGTAACGCAACGTCAGTCCCGCACTCATAAAAATAAAGTTTTTTTAATGGGATTCCCATAGCACTGCCATTACAAGTTTTGCGGTGAGGCTAAAAAGCTTGCATTACAGCCTATACCGACGCTAATCATTCCGCAATCTGAGACCAGTAGTTATGAGTTTTAAGCAACAAAACTGTTGCACAAAACTCATAACTAAACTGTTACAAAGTACACTAACATGTAATACTAAATTACAAAAAATAAAAAAATACTAAATTACACAAAATAACAAACAAAATGATCTAATAGCCCTATCAAAATCAACCCCTCCAAAATAAAAAAAAAACCTAGCCTACAATAAACTACCAATAGCCCTTAAAAGGGCCTTTTGTAGGTCATTGCCCTAAAGAAATCAGCTCTTTTCCTTGTAAAAAAAATACAAAGACCCCCCCAACAGTAAAGCCCACCACCCAACCAACCCCCCAAAATAAAAAACTAACTCTAAAAAAACTAACACTAACCCTTTTTTAGGTACTCATAGTTGCTGAAGTCCGATTTGAACGATCTTCATCCCAGCGGCTCCATCTTCATTCAGGTGGCTCCATATTCATCCATCAAGTGACCGGCATCGTCTTCATCCCTGCAGAGCGGGCAATGTGCGGAGGTGAAGGTCCAAGACGGAGGTCCAGGGGGAGGTGCATTGATCCGATGTGGATGTCCTCTTCATGCGATCATCCGCCGCATATGTGTCCCTTTTTAAAGCGGCAATATGGTCACCCTAGGAATAGGGGTTAATAACTTTATTATAGTGGCGGCAATATCGGGAGCGGCAGATTAGGGGTTAATAGAATTATTTCTGTGGCAGCGATGTCGGGAGCGGAAGATTAGGCGTTAATAAGTTTATTTAAGTGTCAGCAATGTCGGCGGCAGCAGATTAGGGGTGTTTAGACGTGGGGTTTATGTTAAGGTGTTAGGTTTAAACGTAACTTGTTTTTCCCCATAGACATCAATGGGGCTGCGTTACGGAGCTTTTCATTCCGTGATCGCAGGTGTTAGGTTTTTTTCAAACACTCTCTCCCCATTGATGTCTATGGGGAAAGCGTGCACGAGCACATCAAAGCAGCGCTTGTATTTTGTGCAGTATGGAGCTCAATGCAACCATATCGCACTCACAAGCCGGCTTATAAAAAACTCATAATGGCAGCGCTATGAAGGGTGAAATAACGCAACTTTGGTTCCGTTCGTTTTGCACCCTCTGTAGCGCAAAACTTGTAATCTAGGTGAAGGTGTTTAGTTTCCCTTTAAAACTTGCGGTTATTGCTTCTTCTTCACTTTTAACTTGTTTACTTTCCAGCAAACTCTTCATGCACATGAACTAAGTAGACCTAAAATCTGGGGAGCAGCAAGCTTCAGTTTATAAAATGTAAATCATCTGCAAAATATAATCTTTAAAAAAGCATTTTTAGCAGTGGCATTACAGTTACTCATATGTTTGCAAATGATGATACCTGCAATCAAATATTTGAAATTTATTATCACTTTAATCTTGTTGCAGCTTGAACTACAGAATCACAAATTATATAACTAAAAGTGGTGTGCTATGTGTGTGTGTTAAAGGTCTTCTAGAAAATGTTTATTGTTTAAAGAGATAGAAAACCCTTTATTACCCATTCCCAAGTTTTGTATAAACAGCACTGTTGTATTAAAGGGACAGTCTAGGCCAAAATAAACTTTCATGATTCAGATAGAGCATGTAATTTTAAACAATTTTCCAATTTACTTTTATCACCAATTTTGCTTTGTTCTCTTGGTATTCTTAGTTGAAAGCTTAACCTAGGAGGTTCATATGCTAATTTCTTAGACCTTGAAGCCCACCTCTTTTCAGATTGCAATTTAACAGTTTTTCACCACTAGAGGGTGTTAGTTCACGTATTTCATATAGATAACACTGTGTTCGTGCACGTGAAGTTATCTGGGAGCAGGCACTGATTGGCTAGACTGCAACTCTGTCAAAAGAACTGAAATAAAGGGGCAGTTTGCAGAGGCTTAGATACAAGATAATCACAGAGGTTAAAAGTATATTATTATAACTGTGTTGGTTATGCAAAACTGGGGAATGGGTAATAAAGGGATTATCTATCTTTTAAAGCATTAAAAATTCTGGTGTAGACTGTCCCTTTAATATACTTTTTACCTCTATGATTACCTGTATCTAAGCCTCTTCAGACTGCCCCCTTATCTCAGTACTTTATAAAAACTTGCATTTTAGCTAATTATTGCTGGTTTTTGCATAACTCCACGGGAGTGAGCACAATGTTATCTATATGGCACACATGAACTATCATTGTATAGCTATAAAAAGCTCATAAAATGCACTGAGATAAATGGGGGTCTACAGGGGCTTAGAACCAGGCAGAGATTTAGAGGTTTAAATGTTCTAAAGTATGTTGGTTGTGCAAAGCTGGTGAATGGGTTGTAAAGGTGTTATCTATCTTTTTAAAACAATAAAAATATCAAGTAGACTATCCCTTTAAGTATGTTTGATTTTGCTTGGTAATGCTGTTTGTTCAGTGGCTATTGGCGTGGCAGCTGTCATCATTGTACATAGCTGCTGTTAATTGGCAGGTATAAAACAGTAAAATATCCAGCATTGACTTTCCTTTTATCCAGCATTGGCTTTCCTTTTACATACTTTACAATGTTTGCATTACGTTTTACCAGATCGAGAAAAACTCAACAACTTCTAAAAACAAAATGGGCCTTTTCAACATGTTTGTGTCTAACCATCACTATTGTATAGTCTAGTATTGCGCGTTACAGAAATTGGCATATCTATATGTTTTTATTACTAGCCATATACATAGGGGGAGATTTATTAAGCAGCGGATGCTCCTTCCCCTGCCTGATGTTTCTGGCTCACCGGAAAACATAAGTTAAGAAGCAGCGGTCCTTAACTTGTCCGCCACCTCTTAGGTGGCAGAGTGCAATCATCCTTATCAGATATAATCAGAATTATTGACACCCCCTGCTACATGAATGTGCACGGGGCGGTATTGCACAAGCATTTCTTGTGAAATGCTTGTGCAATGTTAAATGCCGACAGCGTTGTAGGAAATGCGACATAATGTAAATCACAACTACAGCATCTAGAAATGGCGTTTAGCAATCTCGTTCTTAAAATATATTTTTTGTTCATATTCAAGTTTTCATGGCTGAAATTTACAGTACTTTTGTCTTTTTAAAGGCATTTCTTTTTTTTTTTAGTCATAAAGGTCCAGCCCTGTTTATTTTCTAATTTTTTTAACAATTTTATTAATAAAGAAAAATAACAGGTGCAACTTATACATTTGGTTCTATATTACGTTTTTGATCTTAACAGTAAAGATTTCGATACAACAAGGAATTATACAGCAATGTGTAATGTATTATACAACTTTTTATAAACATTATTGTAAATCATGTCAGAACTGGGTGAGGTGTGAGATCCGTTTGTTAGGCAGTAGTAAAATATTATTACAGATATTTATTTTCCCTGGGGATATTCTACAAGGTGAACAGGGTTATTTTTAATGAGCATTACAGTATTTGCCCTAGAGGAAATTCATGGCTAAGAAGTCATATACTCTTTTAGTATTTACATGCACCTAGATTACGAGTTTTGCGTTCGTGTTTTAACGCTGAAAAAATTGTAATTTCAGCGTTAATACAGCAACGCAACCATTACAAGTCTTGTCGGTATAGCTGTAGCCTTTTAGCCTGTAGCACAACGTCAATCCCGCACTCGTAAAAATGACTTTTTTCATGGGACTTCCATATCGCTGCCATTACGAGTTTTCTGGTGATCCGTACCGCCATCTGAGAGCAGTAGTTATTAGTTTTACACAACAAAACTGTTAATAAAACTCATAACTAAAGTGTTACAAATTACACTAACACCCATAAACTACCTATTAACCCCTAAACCGAGGCCCTCCCATAGAGCAAAACACTATATTAAAATTATTGACCCCTAATCTGCCACCACTAATAAAAGTTATTAATCCCTATTCCGCCGCTCCCCGACATCGTCACCACTATAATAAAGTTATTAACCCCTAAACCACCGCCCTCCTGCATCACAAAACACTATTTAAATATTATTAACCCCTAATCTGCCGTCCACCGCTCCCCGCCACGCCCACCACTATAAAAAACCTATTAACCCCTAAACTGCAAGCCCCCCACAATGAAATATAGTAAATTAAACTATTAACCCCTAAACCGAAAGCCCCCCACATCGCAATAAACTAATTTCAACTAGTAACCCCTAAACGCACCCCTAACTTTATATTAAAATTACAATTTCCCTATCTTAAATTAACTTAAAATTTACCTGTCAAATTAAAAAAACTAAGTTTAAACTAACAAACTAATATAAGTATTAAACTAACAATTAAACTAACTACCAATTAAAGAAAACTAAAATACACATTAAAAAAATCCTAACACTACTATAAAAATTACAAAGTATCTAATTACAAAAAATAAATAATACTGAATTACAAAAAATAACAAACACTAAATTACGAAAAATAACAAACAAAATGATAAAAAATAAAAGAATTACACCTAATCTAATAGCCCTATAAAAATAAGAAAAGCCCACCCAAATTAAAAAAAACCCTAGCCTACAATAAACTACCAATAGCCCATAAAATGGCTTTTTGTGGGGCATTGCCCCAAAGATATCAGCTCTTTTACCTGTAAAAAAAACACAAAGACCCCCCAACAGTAAAACCCACCACCCAACCAACCACCCAAAATAATAAACCTAACTCTAACAAAAACCTAAGTTACCCATTGCCCTGAAAAGGGCATTTAGTTCTTTTGCTTGCCCTTAAAAGAGCATTTAGCTTTTTTAAGAAAAGCCCAATCCACAAACTAAAAAAACCCACCCAAAAAGGTTTAAAAAATCCTAACACTAACCCCTGAAGATCTACTTTTTCTGAAGTCCGGATATCCAGGCGGCGAGAGATCTTCATCCATCCAGGCGGCTCTCTTCTATCTTCATCCAGGCGGAGCTGGTCCATCCTGAAGACATCCGGTATGGAGCATCCTCTTCATACGGTCGCCGCCGTATACTGAATTTTCAATACAAGGGAGCTTTTTCAAAATGGCGTCCCTTGCATTGTTATTGGCTGATTTGATTTTGGAAATTCAAATCAGCCAATAGGATGAGAGCTACTGAAATCCTATTGGCTTTTCCAATCAGCCAATAGGATGAGAGCTACTAAAATTCGATTGGCTGATTTGAACAGCCAATAGAATTTCAGAAGCTCTAATCCTATGGGCTGTTTTGAACAGCCAACAGGATTTCAGTAGCTCTCATCCTATTGGCTGATTTTAATTTCAGAAATCAAATCAGCTAATAGGAATGCAAGGGACTCCATTTTGTAAAAGCTCCCTTGCATTGAAGATTCAGTATGAAGAGGATGCTTCGCGCCGCCGGGATGAAGATAGAAGACGCCACCAGGATGAAGATAGAAGATGCCTCCTGGATGAAGATGGAGCCACCAGGATGAAGATAGAAGATGCCGTCTGGATGAAGATGGAGCCACCGGGATGAAGATCCTTCAAGTGGGACTTCAGCAACTGTGAGTACCTAAAGAGGGGTTAGTGTTAGGTTTTTCTTAGGTTTTTTGGGTGGGTTTTTTTTTAGATTAGGGATTGGGCATTTCTTAAAAGAGCTAAATGCCCTTTTAAGGGCAAGAAAAAGAGCTAAATTCCCTTTTAATAACAATGCACATACAAATGCCTTTTTCAGGGCAATGGGTAGATTAGGTTTTTTTTATTTTGTGTGTTTGGGGGTGGGGGTTTTTAATGTTAGTGGGTCTTTGTATTTTTTTTAAGAAAAAGAGCTGATTTCTTTAGGACAATGTCCTACAAAAGGCCCTTTTAAGGGCTATTGGTAGTTTATTATAGATTAGGTTTCTTTTATTTTGCAGTGTTTTTAAAAAAAAATTGGTATTAGAAGAGGAATAATTGTTATTATTTTGGATAATTTGTTTGTTATTTTGTGTAATGTTTTTTTTTTTTCGTTTTGGGGTGGGTTTTTCTTTTTAGAATAGCCATTTTTTTATTTTTAATGGGCAACAAAAGAGCTTAATGCCCTTTTAAGGGCAATGCCCATACAAATGTCCTTTTCAGGGCGATGGGTAGATTAGGTTTTACTTTATTTTTATTTTGTGAGTTTGGGGGGTGGGGGTTTGTATACTGTTAGGGGGTCTTTGTTTTTCTTTTGTAGAATAAGAGCTGATTTCTTTAGGGCAATTCCCTACAAAAGGCATTTTTAAGGGCCCACAAAAGGCCCTTTTAAGGGCCCTTGGTAGTTTATTATAGATTAGGGTTTTTTATTTTGGGGTGTTTTTTTTTTTTTTTTAAACGGTTATTAGAATACGAAAAAAAAATATTGTTTTGGATAATTTTGTTATTTTTTGTAATGGTAATATTTTTATTTTTGGTAATCTTTGTGCTTTTTATTTTTGTAATGTTAGGTTTTAGTGTAAGATAGCTTAGATTTTATTTCACAGGTAAGTTTGTATTTATTTTAACTAGGTAGTTAGTAAATAGTTAAAAACCTACCTACCTAGTTAAAATAAATACAAACTTACCTGTGAAATAAAAATAAAACCTAAGCTAGCTACAATATAACTATTAGTTATGTTGTAGCTAGCTTGGGTCTTATTTCACAGGTAAGTTTGTATTTAGCTTTAAATAGGTATTATTTAGTTCATTGTAACTTTGTTAGGGTTTAGGGTTAGGGTTACGGTTAGGTTTAGGGGTTAATATAGTTTAATTTAGGTTGTAGCGATATGGGGGGCTGGCAGTTTAGGGGTTAATAGGTTTATTTATTTGTAGTGATGTGGGAGGCCAGAGGTTTAAGGGTTAATAACTTCCTTTAGTTGCAGCGATGTCGGGGAGCAGCGGAATAGGGGTTAATAGATTTATTATAGTGTGGGCGATGTTGGGGTGCAGTGGAATAGGGGTTAATAACTTTAGTATAGTGGTGGCAATATCAGGAACTGCAGATTAGGGGTTAATAGATTTATTTTGGTGGCAGCGATATTGGGAGCAGCAGATTAGGGGTTAATAAGTTTATGTAGGTGTCGGCGATGTCGGGGCAGCAGATTAGGGGTGTTTAGATGTGGAGTTTATGTTAGGGTGTTAGGTTTAAACGTAACATTTTTTTTCCCCATAGACATCAATAGGACTGCGTTACGGAACGTTTCATTCCGCGATCACAGGTGTTAGGTTTTTTCTAACCTGCTCTCCCCATTGATTTCTATGGGTAAAGCGTGCACGAGCACGTCAAAACAGCGCTTGTATTTTGTGGGGTATGGAACCTTAACGTAACCATATCCCACGCACAAGCCGGCTGTTTGAAAACTTGTAATGGCAGTGCAATGGAGTGTGAAATAATGCAACTTTTGTTGCGTTAGTTTCACACCCCATTGCACCCATAACTTGTAATCTACCTGATAGTGGGGTTTCTCAAGGATTAGAGTGTAGGAAACTAAAGATTTCCATTCTATAATGGTGGGGATATTTGTTGATTTCCATTTTCTGGGAATCAATCTTTTAGCACAGTTAAGCATAAGAATTAGTAACCTGTACCTTAATTTGCATTTTATTTTTGGGAGATTATTTAGTAGATATATGGATGGATCTAAAGGAATCTGATTACCAGTAACCTGTTCTATAGCTATCTGTATCTCTTGCCAGTATTGTAAGATATTGGGGCAAGTCCACCATATATGTTGATAGTAGCCCATATCCCTCCACATAATCTCCAACATTCAGCTTTCGCATGTTTAAAAATGGCGGCTATTCTGGAGGGGGTATAATACCATCTATATAAGAGTTTGTTTTTATATGGGATATATATGAAGTTTTGCTGCACATATTTACAAATATGTTCAACCAGTTTTCAGGGGATATCTGTTGTTGAAGTTCGTCAAACCATTTTGGAGCATAAGGTGGTAGTTTGCTGGAATGTTGTTCCAAGTGTAATTTATGAATAAAGTTTAGGGAGCCCTTAGAGAAAGTGTTAGATTTACATAGTGATTCAAATAAGGTAAGTGTCCTATTAAGCTGTTTTTTTTCTAGTGTGTGAAGGGATATAGTGGTTAATTTGGAAGTATCAAAACCACGGGGCGAGCTCCTCTCCATGTATATCTGTTAATTCTGATTTACTTTTAAGTTCTCCATTGTTCAGAATAGAGAGACATGTAATCATTTCTTGTAAGGGCACCATTTGTTTATATGGTCTATTAGCAAATATCTGAATTTCCGGATTGTCTGTGAGCGGAGTTAGTGGTGCAGGAGTTGTTGAGATGTTATTATTTTTAGTAATATGCTTGTCCAATTTATCAAACGTTAATCTATGGTCTAAAGATCTTTGCGTACAGGGTATCCAGCAACTAGCTCCTAATTGTCTATTTCTTGCTAGGTCGTGTTCTATTTGTACCCATTCTTTATGTTCTGAATGTTTGCACCAGTCTATAATACGTGTAAATATTCCTGCCATTTGGTAAAATTGTAGGTTTGGCATGCCCATACCTCCTTTTGTTTTAGGTCTATAGATTGTGGGTTTGATTATTCGAAGGGGTTGATTGTGCCAAAAATATGTATTCAGTATACTTTGTAGTTTTGTGAGAAAGTTTACGGGGAGATTAATTGGTACCGTTTGAAAGAGGTGTAAGATTTTAGGTAGAATGGCCATCTTAATAGCATGTAGTCTGCCCAGTCATGATAGCGTTTTATGGTTCAGGAGTTTAGTTCCCTTTGAGGTTTTTTAAAGGCAATTTCTATCTGCAGTTGCATTATTGTGATCATGATTTAGTTGCTTTATATTCTGTCTTGTTTGTTGGTGACCAAAATCTATTGCATAGGTTTGTTTTTTTCTGATGTCTCCCCCCCACCAAAAAAAAACAACCAGAAGCCCCAAACCATGTTTTAAATAATGGAGATTTACAACATTGTGTCACTATCTTCTTACAGCAATAGGAATAGCATTTGTCATATCTCATTTTTACAACGATATTTGAAACTTCATAACTCTGTGTTTTCATGATTTACAGTATGAGAACTGTTAAAATCCCACTATAGAAGGTGATATCAGTTGTGGCCACTTTCTTCTTATAAAAAATAATTTCCCGCACTGTTCTTGATTTTAGAGGAAAATCTTACCAAATCAGAAAACAGCATTTTATCAGTGAATGAGAAAACTTAATGGGACATGAAACCCAAAGGGGTTGATTTTTCATCGTCTGTCTGACATGATCTGCTTAGGGGATCATGTACGACAGACATCGATAAATGCTGACAGCAATTCCGCCCCCTGCAGATTCATGGCCAATTGGCCGCTAGCAGGGGGTGTCAATCAGCCTGATCGTATAGGATCGGGCGGATTGATGTTCTCAGCCTCAGAGCAGGCAGATCAGTTATGAAGACTGCTGCTTCATAACTGCTGTTTCAGGCGAGGCTGAAGGCTCGCGTAGAAACAGGAGTATCAAGCTCCATTCTGAGCTTGATAATTCGGCCCCTAAATCTTTTTTTCATGTTTCAGAGAAAGAATACAATTTTTAAAAAGTTTCCAATTTACAATTAATAGAAGTATAGAGGCATCCTGCAATAACCATTTTTATCCCTCTCTGCACTGGACATCATTGATGGGTGGGAGCCGATGTGGGAGGCGGGTGGGCGGCCATCAATGGCTTCAAGTAGGAAGTGGGGGTGGGATCAGGGCCGTGGTCATCTGGGGCGCGCACGAATGCACGCGTGTGCACGGGGGGGCAGGCGTGTGCACGGGGAGGGAGCGGGTTGGAATGGCTACACTACAGAAAAATTGAGTAGCAAGAAGGGGGAGAGAGGGGGAGGGAATTGATTAAAATTACATCTAAGTGATCTGGGAGGGGGTGGGGGTTGTCTTTGGGGGGGAGCAGCTACACTATGGCAAACATAAATTTTTTTAAAAAAACATCTATCTTTTGCTAAACTGGGTACTGGCAGACAGATGCCAGTACCCAAGATGGCTCCCAATAAGGTAGAGGGGGAGGGTTAGAGAGCTGTTGGGGAGGATCAGGGAGGTTGGGAGCTAAGGGGGGATCCTACACAGCAGCATATGTAAATATGCTTTAAATAAATATATAAATATATATATATATATATATATATATATATATATATATATATATATATATATATATATATATATATATATATATATACACACCTTTTATTTTAGTACTGGAAGACTTTCTGCCAGTGCTTAAGATGGTTGGGACAATTGTGGGGTGGGGGAGGGAAGAGAGCTGTTTGGGAGGGATCAGGAGGTCTGATGTGTCAGATGAGAGGCTGATCTCTACACTAAAGCTAAAATTAACCCTGCAAGCTCCCTACAAGCTTCCTAATTAACCCCTTGACTGCTAGACATAATACACGTGTGATGCGCAGCTGCATTTAGCGGCCTTCTAATTACCAAAAAGCAACGCCAAAGCCATATATATCTGCTATTTCTGAACAAAGGGGATCCCAGAGAAGAATTCACAAGCATTTGTGCCATAATTGCACAAGCTATTTGTAAATAATTTCAGTGAGAAACCTAAAGTTTGTGAAAAAGTTTGTTAAAAAGGGAACAATTTTTTTTATTTGCTCATATTTGGCGGTGAAATGGTGGCATGAAATATACCAAAATGGGCCTAGATCAATACTTTGGGTTGTCTACTACACTACAGTAAAGCTAAAATTAACCCTACAAGCTCCCTAATTAACCCCTTCACTGCTGGGCATAATACACGTGTGGTGAGCAGCGGCATTTAGCTGCCTTCTAATTACCAAAAAGCAATGCCAAAGCCATATATGTCTGCTATTTCTGAATAAAGGGGATCCCACAAAAGGATTTACAAGCATTTGTGCCATAATTGCACAAGCTGTTTGTAAATAATTTCAGTGAGAAACCTAAAATTGTGAAAAATGTAACGTTTTTTTAATTTGATCGTATTTGGCGGTGAAATGGTGGCATGAAATATACCAAGATGGGTCTAGATCAATACTTGGAGTTGCCTACTACACAACAGTAAAGCTAAAATTAACCCTAGAAGCTCCCTACATGCTCCCTAATTAACCCCTTCACTGCTGGGCATAATACATGTGTGGTGTGCAGCTGCATTTAGCGGCCTTCTAATTACCAAAAAGCAACACCAAAGCCATATATATCTGCTATTTCTGAACAAAGGGGATCCCAGAGAAGAATTCACAAGCATTTGTGCCATAATTGCACAAGCTGTTTGTAAATAATTTCAGTGAGAAACCTAAAGTTTGTGAAAAAGTTTGTTAAAAAGGGAACAATTTTTTTTATTTGCTCATATTTGGCGGTGAAATGGTGGCATGAAATATACCAAAATGGGCCTAGATCAATACTTTGGGTTGTCTACTACACTACAGTAAAGCTAAAATTAACCCTACAAGCTCCCTAATTAACCACTTCACTGCTGGGCATAATACACGTGTGGTGAGCAGCGGCATTTAGCTGCCTTCTAATTACCAAAAAGCAACGCCAAAGCCATATATGTCTGCTATTTCTGAATAAAGGGGATCCCAGAGAAGGATTTACAAGCATTTGTGCCATAATTGCACAAGCTGTTTGTAAATAATTTCAGTGAGAAACCTAAAATTGTGAAAAATGTAACGTTTTTTTAATTTGATCGTATTTGGCGGTGAAATGATGGCATGAAATATACCAAGATGGGTCTAGATCAATACTTAGAGTTGCCTACTACACAACAGTAAAGCTAAAATTAACCCTAGAAGCTCCGTACATTCTCCCTAATTAACCCCTTCACTGCTGGGCATAATACACGTGTGGTGTGCAGTGGCATTTAGTGGCCTTCTAATTACCAAAAAACAACACCAAAGCCATATATGTCTGCTATTTCTGAACAAAAAGGATCCAAGAGAAGTATTTACAACCATTTATGCCATAATTGCACAAGTTATTTGTAAATCATTTCAGTGAGAAACCTAAAGTTTGTGAAACAAATTGTGAAAAAGTGAACCATTTTATTTATTTGATCGCATTTGGCAGTGAAATGGTGATATGAAATATACCAAAATGGGCCTAGATCAATACTTTGGAATGTCTTCTAAAAAAATATATATACATGTCAAGGGATATTCAGGGATTCCTGAAAGATATCAGTGTCCCAATATAACTAACGCTAATTTTGAAAAAAAAAGTGGTTTGGAAATAGCAATGTGCTACTTGTATTTATTGCCCTATAACTTGCAAAAAAAGCAAAGAACATGTAAACATTGGGTATTTCTAAACTCAGGACAAAATTTAGAAACTATTTAGCATGGGTATTTTTTGGTGGTTGTAGATGTGTAACAGATTTTGGGGGTCAAAGTTAGAAAAAGAGTGTTTTTTTCCATTTTTTCCTCATATTTTGTAATTTTTTTTTATAGTAAATTATAATATATGATGGAAATAATGGTATCTATAGAAATTCCATTTAATGGCGAGAAAAACGGTATATAATATGTGTGGGTACAGTAAATGAGTAAGAGGAAAATTACAGTTAAACACAGACACTGCAAAAATGTAAAAATAGCCTTGGTCCCAAACGGACAGAAAATGGAAAAGTGCTGTGGTCATTAAGGGCTTAAAACGGCATGCTCTATCTGAATTTTTTTTATTATTATTCTATATCCCTTTAAAAAATAGTTTTAAAACATTAAGGACCAGATTATGAGTGGAGCTGTATTTTTTATGGTCAAGTGTTAAAGCCACTAAAAGGAAGTTTTTGCGCTTGGAGATTCACACTCGTTTACAAGTTAAAAGTTTGCACTCTCGCGTTCGTAATGTCATGGTAGCAAATAGACTTTGAGAAGTCACAAATTCAACATCGCATTCCCCCATAGACTTCAATGAAGCCAAAAAAGTTGGAAAAAACCCTAACACGCATAAGTTGTACAAACACGATTGCAGTTATTTAAAAGAGGAACATAAGAAGAGAATATTGCATTGTTCATAATACAATGTTCTGCATATAGCAGATATGTTCTATTTATTTTTAAAGAGATATTTAAATGTATATCTGATGTTTTTTGCACATGTATATATATATATATATATATATATATAAATACATAGAACATATTCTGCTATGTGCAGAACATTGGATTCTATAATATTTACAGTAAATACACAGCTAAACACTTTATTAAATATGAATATTGCATAAATATGATTTTACATGTTTTCATCTACTTAACTGCAAATGGCTCCAATGCACTTATATATGTGTCTATTGGGACGATTTATCAAAGTGCAGCGGACATGAGCCGCTACACGCTGTAAGCATTTATCAAAATGCTTGTGCGATGCCACCCCTTGAACATTTGCGGCCAATCGGCAGCTAGCAGGGAGTGTCAATCAAAACGATCGTATGCGATCAGGAGGATTGCTGTCCGCCACCTCAGTGGTGTCGGACGAGTTAAGGAGCAGCGGTAAAATTATTCAACCCTATTGTAAATCAGGTTTATTTTCAAAATTTACAGACTTTCAGCTGTTTGCAATGAACAAATCAAACAAAAGCAATTGAAATAGCTCAATACATGAATGCTTCAAGTAGTTACCCAAATTCAATTGAAAATGCAATTTTTAATGAATTCTGCAGTCTCAAAATTATTAAACTCCTTCATGGCAAGCATCTTTAGTACTTAGTAGAGAACCCTTTTGCTGTTATAACCTGCTGCAAATAAGATTCATAGCCAGACACCAGCTTCTGGCAGCGTTCCTGAGGAATCTTAGCTCATTCCTCATGAGCAATGGCCTCCAGTTCAATAATATTCTTGTTTTTGCATGCTGCAACCGCCTTTTTCAAATCCCACCAGAAATGTTCTATGGGGTTCAAGTCAGGTGAATGTGATGGCTACTGTAGAATCTTCCAGGACTTCTTCTGCAACCAAGTCTTGGTGGAATTTGAGGTATGCTTGGGATCATTGTCCTGTTGGAAGGTCCAATGACATACAAGCTTCAGCTTCCTCACAGACGGCATGACGTTTTCTCCTAGGATTTCCTGATACTTGAATAAATCCATCTTGTCTTCCACACGCTGCAGGTTTCCATTACCAGAGGATGCAAAGTTGCCCCAGAGCATCACCGAGCCACCACCATGTTTAACACAAGGCAGATCTTTCTTTCCAGCATATGCTTAATTCTTCTTCCTCCAGACATACCTCTAAACCATCGGGATCGAAAAGTTCCAGAGTTTTTTCATCAATCCAAAGAACAGTATCCTAAAACTTCTGTGGCTTATTTATATGATTTTGAGCATACTGGAGCCATCTTTTCTTGTGCTTTTGGGTCAGTAGTGGTGTACGTCTTGGAGTTCTTTCATGGAAACCTTCTGCATTTAGTAAGTGCCTTACTGAGCAAACTGAAACCTCAGTGCCTTTTGCCACCATGTCTTGTTGTAGGTCTTTTGCAGTCACTTATTATTATTATTATTATTATTATTATTATCGGTTATTTGTAGAGCGCCAACAGATTCCGCAGCGCTCAAGGATTTTTCTCAACCTGCCTTCTCAGAAATCTGATTGCAGCCATTGATAACTTCCTTTTTCTGTCCTGTCCAGGTAGTGTAACCACTGTTCCTTTAACATTGAACTATGCTTCCAACAATGTCTCTAGGAACATTCAGCGTCTTCGCTATCTTTTTGTATCCGGTTCCTTGTGTGTGAAGGGTGATTATCTCTACTCTTAACTTTTTGGACCATTCTTTTGACGTAGTCATATTTCTAACATGCAGTCAAATGTGACACTCAACAAACCCCTAGGTATTTCATGTGTTCTAGCTCAAGAACGCCTGGTGGAACTAATGAAGCCCTTGATTAGTTGCATCAGGTGTTCTTGAGACAACACCTGTTTTGCATATTTGTGCTGTTCTAAGGGATTCTATCCAGGGGTTGAATAATTTTGAGACTGCAGAATTCATTAAAAGTTGCATTTTCAGTTGAATTTGGAGAAAACACTTGAAGCATTTGTTGTGTTGAGCTATTTTAATTGCTTTGTTAGATTTGTTCATTGCAAACAGCTGAAAGTCTGAAACATTTGACAATAAACCTGATTTGCAATGGGGATTGAATAATTTTGATTATAACTGTATGTATGTATATATATATATATATATATATATATATATATATATATATATATATATATATATATATATAAATATATATATATATAGAGAGAGAGATAGTATCAAAAAACAAAGTTTAAGCAAATGGTGCCAGATGCGGTTTAAAAGAAATTTTATTTGTGCAGTCACACAATTAAAACATGGGGGTATTGTGCAAAAATAGAACAAAATATAGCAACATACTTAAGCATGAAAAAAGGTTGCTGACATGTTTCGGCTAACAGCCGTAATCATAGCTAAAGAGTACACCTGTTCACAACTTTATGTACCCTACCTCTGTTTCTTATTGGTTAAAAACAAACATGCTCAAATTAACTCTTTAGACAGTTAGATTTGAGACTGGAATTTCCTCTTTTTTGTATATATATATATATAGATATATATAATATGTTTTTTATATATATATATATGTGTGTGTATATATGTGTGTACATATGTATTTATGTGTTTATATATGTATATATGTCTGTGTATGCAAATCTACAAATATAAATACATAAACACACGCACCCACAAACACACACAAACACACACACATATATATATATACATACATATAGATAGATATTTAGATATGTGTATTCATGTATCTCCTAATCCATCTCTCTCGACGCTCC
This sequence comes from Bombina bombina, assembly GCF_027579735.1. Classification (NCBI taxonomy): domain Eukaryota; kingdom Metazoa; phylum Chordata; class Amphibia; order Anura; family Bombinatoridae; genus Bombina; species Bombina bombina. The sequence goes on along the minus strand of NC_069499.1, from coordinate 753,924,438 downwards.
GTTTCTGCTGCGCCTCTCTGTGAGTCCCTTCCCTGGCTTCCCATTCACAGCAGAATTAAATTCAAAATTCTCACCCTGACCTACAAAGCCCTCACCAATGCTGCCCCACCCTACCTGTCCTCACTCATCAACAAATATACTCCACCCCCCCCTAAGATCCAACAATGACCTGCTCCTTGCATCTTCTACCATCACCTCCTCCCATGCTAGACTACAGGACTTCTCTTGTGCGGCACCAACCCTCTGGAATGCACTTCCTCGAGCCGTCAGACTCTCCCCTAACCTCTCCTCCTTTAAACGTTCCCTAAAGACCTTATTGTTCAGGGAAGCCTATCACCGGACTCATTAACAAATGAACTTCACTAACCCAACAGTTGCCCTCATCTCCCCACTTATATCATTCCCACCTTTGCAGTCCCCACCTCCTGTTTCCCATCCTCCTACCCATCTAGATTGTAAATTCCCATGGGAATAGGGCCCTCAATTCCCCCTGTTTCTGTCTGTAAAATTTTGTCTTTTATTGTATTGTTTCTATGTTGTACTTCTATCCTTGTACCCATGGGCAGCGCTGCAGAATCTGTTGGCGCTTTATAAATAAATAATAATAATAATAATCTCTATGTTTAAGCCCTTTGCCTGCCTTTTTTTTCTAACTCCTAAGACCTCATATCTTTGAGCCCTTATAATTTTTTGTGCAATATTTTTTTAAATAATTTTATTAGATAGTGTTATTATGAGTGTATGTATATCTTTATTTTTAAATATAATGTTGATGTGTTTTGTGACACTTTTTTGACTCACGTAACAGTTAACCAGAGCTCTGAGGTTGCGGGAATCATTCTAATGTAAATCGTGATTGCACTCATGCATTCGGATTTACTTTCAACTTGTAATACAAGTGGAATTTAGCTTGAGCACAAACAGTTGCGAAAACCCAATTTGCTTGCGCGCAAACTATAGCACTCCATTCGTAATCTGACCATAATTGAGAATTGAGCATGAACGTGCCTAGTATATCTGTCATCATGCCCATATACAATTGGCATCCAGATTATTTAACAGTTCTCAGGAATATTAATTACATATGTAAATTATTATTTTAGACACTGCACAAATGGATAAATCCAAACATCACAATGTTTGTAATAATTTTTTTCTATTATTCTCACTTTTTTGCATTTTTTGACTCCTTGATAAAAGCCCTCCTTTTAATATGGGACTGAAACATTCTCAGCAATCGTAATCCATTTTCAAGAGACTTTTCAACAACTTTTTGATATGTGTTGAATGTGTTATATCTGTTATAGCTAAGGGGATCAAAAATGGAGATATATCAAAGCCCCAAAACAGAGTAGGCTGGGTCAAGGATCAGTTCAACAATTACCAATGTTAGCAGTGAGACGAGATGAAATAAAAATAAAAATAAAGTTTAATATAAGAATACAATAATAGTGTTAACAAATTGTTACAATTCAATTAAAATGGTTACACTACAATAAAAACAACATTAATACATGGATCCATGTGTACACAAAATTAAAATGTTGAAGTTTAAAAAAAAAAAATTTTTAAAAAAGGTTACAGATCGCGCTATACAAAGATTAGATGTATGCGAAAGAGTGACCTTAGAGGTGGTGTCCGGTTGGCAAGTGGTACAATAAACAAGTATATGTTACAGGGAAAAATCCCAGTTCACACCATAGGATTTACTTATGTGTTTATGTTTTGGGAATGAGTTTATTAATAAAAGTGAATTGGATTCCTTGAAAGGATATGGTGAATTAAAAATGTGACTTCCTTGAAAGAATGTTGGTGGAAAACTGTGAATTCCTTGAAAGAATGTAAGTGGATTGAAACGTGAATACTTGTTAGGTCAAATAAAGCTTGAACCAAAGGTGAATAAAGTAGTAATAAACAATAACAACGTGTGTGTAGTGAATGCAAATAGAGACTGTGATTAGTAAAAGGTATGTGCAGAGGTGAAACTTCACACAAATCAATGCAAATATAGCAAAAAAGAAACAACAACAGTGTAATAGGTGAGTGGTTACACTAATGAAAGCATATATATCCGTTAAAATTATGACACATACACAAAAATCCAAAAAGATTGCAGAGAGTTACTCCGCTAAACTGACAGCAGGGAACTGCTGAATAGTGTTCGTGTAACAGTTTAAATGACGGAGATGCAATTAGATTGAGTTCAAACTCCGGAATAAACAAACAATAATTTCGTTAGCAGTTTATCCTAAACATGGGACCCATATCCAAAGCAAAGATTTTTTGCAAAATGCTTTCTTTCTTTAGAAGAAGTTTGCCAAGTTAATAGGTCTCAATAATAGTCCATAGTGGATGACCCTGACCTGTCAGGGAGAAAGAAAAAAATATATAATGCAGAGGGTTTCTGTACCATGAATATAATTAAAATACTTCTAAACAGTCAACGCGTTTTGATCCTCACTGACCTTTATCAAGACTGGTTTTTAGAGGAAAGGATAGGTCATTAAATACCTTACTAATTGGCAGGTAAAAGTTACACCTGTGCGGTGACACCGGAAGCAAAAGCTTATTCATTCCGGGTGAATAATAGAACATTTTTGATATTAAAACTTCTTTAATAGAAATTATAATCCTTATAATGTTTTTGCAAATGTTATGTGGGTTTCGTTGTATAATATCTCTAGAGCTTGTTAAGATTTATGAATGAATTTGGAGATTCAGCGTGCTTAAGCCAAAGCTAGTCCACTATTGGCTAAGCCGAAGGTGTGTCCAAATCTACAATCTGATTGGGTTATGCTTTCTCAAAATCTACTACTGCTTACCGTATCAAGGGCTAATGAATAATTTACTTGTAGGATCTTGTTATTTGCAAACAGAGTTATTATAAAATAGGGAACTAATAAATTTACGTGAACGGTTACTTTAATATTGTTTAACGTGTCATATACATGTCCCTTTGCTAACTATTCATTAACAGACAAAATATAGTGTGAAAGGGAAAGACGGACAGCTTCCTAACTTTATTATACTCTTACAAGATCTAATATTGCTTCACTCATTACGGGCATAATAAATGTTTCAAATAGATATCCCTATACTATCTGTTATTTAACAAACAGAGAATAGCATGAATAAAAAGAATAAAAAGAAAGAAAGAAAACTTGCAAGATTTTCACAAATAGTGATTTTCAGAGTGGTATTAATATAAACATGTGTCAAGGTTGTAGCGACTAGAATATATTAGAACAGGAAGGGATAGGTTTTCAATGTGTAGCCCAGTGTTTCATAAAATACTAGACTCGAATTTTGCTTCTCTACAATTAACATTTTAACAATAGCGCGATTTCTGGCTGATAACAGAACAAATGGGAAAACATTGATACCTCAATATATGCATCATCTTCCATAAGATATATTCTCTTATACAGATATTACTTCCTTCTTATACAGTGTATTTCTCATTGCTATGGTAATTGAAGCTGATCCAGAGGAAAAAAATTGAGGTGTTATAGGTGTTAATGAGACACCTCAAAGTTACTACTGTAATTTACCTGTATAGGTATGGTCTCATTTAGTTTGTAGGAGACAAGTACCTATACTGACCATTATTAAAAATTAGCTGAGTACCTTAAGTTCGTAAAGAGAGGGATATTTGGTTTTAGAACTATTTTAGAACAATTTGTCAAGGCTGAGCAGGAATAATTGTATTATCTGAATTTGAATAATCTAAAATAATGAGACTTGGAGACATTCTATTATATTATCAAGGCTAAGCAAAGTGTGTTGTAAATACTTATATGTAGAAGTATTCTATTATGGTCAATTAATTGATTCGCTACAGTTAGTGACCCTAGCTTGTGGATTCAACATAAGATCAATATATTTTGATGTAAATAGTAATTTTAAAATACTTGATTTATATACTCTGAGTATTCAAATAGGTTCGACTTTCTGATGTTGACTCAACTCAGGGTTAGTGTATATAGATGTTGATATCGAGTTGTTCTGCATTGGATTAATATAATGAGCTATTGAATACATATATATGTATAAGTGTAGCAATATGGAATACCTCTATATGTACATAAATTTGTACTATTAGCTGGTTAGATATTGCGATCAATACCGAGTGTTATTGCTGGTCTAAACACAGATGGCAAGTAGGTAAACCGTTAATCTAATTTTAATCAGGAAAGTAATTCCCTATTTAGTCCGGCCCGTATGTATAGTATTATAGATGATATGTGTGTATTCAAAAACCACTGGTAATAGAAGTGGTATGATCAAGTCTTTGATCTAAAGATTTTCTAGATTTGAAGAAAGAGAGACAAAGGTTCCTTGATTAGAGAAAAAAAAAATATTTTCTAGGTTTGGAGGAAGAGAGACAGGATTCCTTGGATAGAAGAAAATATATGAAAACAACTTTTTATTGGGGGACTAAGTTTGAACATGTCCCTTCAAACTCTTGATTCTCTATTATTCGAGGTCTTTAGTCAAGTTTCCTATCTGAAAAGTTTCTTCATTCAGAGGAGAGAGGTGGGATTCTTTGTTCAGAAGAAAAGAGACAAGGATAAGGTGTTTTTTGTAAAGTTGAACATATCCCTTCGGACCTTTCCGATCGTGATTCTCATTTACTCCAGATTTAAGAGATGGAATAAGTCCTCTTTATTGTTTAGGCCTCTTGGCTATAGGCAGTCCAAATGGAAAATCCATTTTGATTCCTCAGTGAGTAGTTTTTTCTCGTGATTACCTCCCCTCCAATTTTTTTGAACTTTTTGGATCCCTTTATATTTCAATGCTTTGATATCACCTTGGTGTTTTTCCAAAAAATGTTTGCAGAGAGGGGTGTCTTCTTTATATTTTTCGATGCATAGGAGGTGCTCATGTATCCTGTCCCTTAATGGTCTCGACGTTTGTTCAACGTATTGGAGACCACAGGGACATTGGAGTAGGTAGATCACGTTTTTGTCTTGACATCGGATAAGATTTTTGATTTTGTATTTATTTTTGGTATTAAAAGAATAAAATTCAGCACTTTTTTCTCCGTGCTTGCATGCTTTGCATGTGTCAGGGAAAAAACCCTACCACATCTCTGCCAAATGCATCTTTGATCACTGTAGGCCTCTTCCTCTGTATACTTGGAGCTAGTCGAGTTTTCAAATTTTTTGTTCTTCGATATATGAATCTAGGATTACTAGATATTTTATCTCCTAGAACATCATCATCTTTGAGTAAGTTCCAATGTTTGCGGAAAATATTCTCGATGATTCGACTATTTGTGCTATATTCAGTTATTAGAGGAACATTGATGGTGTCAGTATTTTCATTCCACTTCTTTTTCTCTTTATAGTGGGTCAGATCTTTCCTTTCTATTTCATTTACTTCTTGTATTGTTTGATCCAAAAGTTCTTCATTGTAGCCTCTCTCCATAAATTTTGATTTGATTATTTGTGCTTGTTCTTCCCACTTGGAATAGCTCAAACAATTTTTCTTCATTCTCAAAAGTTATATGGTGGCAACTGGTCTTATGGACATAGTTGTTGCTGTCCACTTTTTTAAAAAATGTTGATGTCTCAATTTTTCCTCCTTTCACCTCTATTATCAGGTCTAAGTATGTGAGTTTTTTCCAACTCCACTCGTATGTGAAGTTCAAATTAGCCATATTCTTGTTCATAATACTGAAAGTATATTCAAGATCTTCTTGTGATCCTTTCCAGACAATAATTATATCGTCTATATACCGGCAATAGAGAACCAGGTCCACGCCAGCTGGGCAAGAATCCCAGAAAATTTCTTCCCATTTTGCCATGTATAAGTTCGCATAACTTGGCGCGAACCTGGTCCCCATTGCTGTCCCACAAACTTGTCTGTAAAACTTATTGTCATCACAAAAGTAATTGTGATTTAAGATATAGTCGATACTGTCTAGGATAAAGTCACATTGTTTGGTTGGGATCTCTGTATCTTTTTCCAAATAGAATTTGACTGCCTCAATTCCTTCTTTATGAGGTATACTGGTATACAAGGCTGTGACATTGCATGTAGCCAGAATGTAATTTTCCTCCCAAACCAGGTTCTCCAAAAGGTTAAGTAGCTGAGTTGAGTCTCTTAAATATGACAGGCGTTGTCTTACATGTTTCTGTAAGTGTTTGTCAACGTATTCGGACAGGTTACTACTCAAAGATCCTATCCCCGATATTATTGGTCTTCCTGGGGGGTTGGTAAGACATTTATGGATCTTTGGAAGATGGTATATGATTGGGGTCCTTGGGTAATGTACATTAAGATAATTATACTCTTTATCATTCAATATATTATCTTCTTTTGCCGCCTTCAGTAAATCCACCAATTTATCTTTATAGTTGTTGACCGGATTATCTTTGAGTCTCTCATAAGTTTTGTTGTCGCTGAGAATTCGTTCCGTCTTAGCTTTGTAGTCTATTTTGTTCATCACTACAATTCCTCCGCCTTTATCAGCGGGCTTGATGATAAGGTTTTGGTTTTGTTCTAACAACTTGATGGTTTCTAGTTGTTTCCCGGTTAAATTTGTATCCCTCTTGTTCGGCGTTTTAGGCCTATAGCTAAGGGGATCTTCAGGAAAAGTGAGATCAGGACCCCAATGTCTAGAAATGGTGTGGAGCAATCTATTTCTGCTAATATTTATTTCTAAGTCACACTTGTACTGCAAAAATTGTCACTATTTGTATTGGCGTCTTCATAACTGACCTTTAAAATGGGATCTCACAATTGTGAGTTCAAAAGGAACTTATTGCAATCCAATCCCATCCTCACCACTGCTGAACGATCTGAATGTCAATTGTAATTTAGGCATGATGTACATACTGGGCATGTTTGCTTAATGACTATATTGTTATGATTAATATGCTAAATGTATTGTTTTTTACAATATTTTAATTTATTGATTGTAAAAGCACCCAGCATGGGTTTCTATTGGACTTATAATATCTTTTTATACTAGATTTTAACAGCCGTAAAGCTGTAAAGAGTAAAGCCGCCCCCTTGCAATACTGTATGATATTCAAATGAGATGGCACCTTTCTGGCTGGGTATTTATATGGAACACGGCTTTGTGAGTGCAAAGTTCAAACACATTCACGACTCACGTTGGCAAAGGCTTGATCCCATTTAGAAATTGATTAAAGTAGGCGGCAAACACTGTAAAAAGCATTGTCGTGAACGTGTTTGGAGTTTGTTAAAGGTTGAAATGCTAATTAAACTCAGCTAAAATTATTGTTTTGCCTCTTTATCATTTCCATGCTTAAGTTGTATGTTATGGAAGTGAACTAAACTTTGGTGTTTCACTTTTCTCTTTTAGCCAATTGTGTAGAATGACTGTGCGCATGTCTAGCAGTTTTGCATAAACATGGATTTCCAGCAACTATCCCTACTGAATCACTTAGCAAAGGCAAAGCGCTGTATTTTTTTTTTAAGTAATTTTTTATTGAGGTAAAAAGTGATAGCAACAAAACAGAAAAATATGTCCAGGTACAAATTAGACTTGACAAGTATCTATACATTTCTCGTACAGAAAGTATAATTGAACTAAAACATAAGGATACCCATATTACCATTAAAATTACTGAGTCTGATCTACAGCGGTGGTAAATACATGCCAATGAAGGCTTTAAGTTTACAGAACAGCAAGTTCAACAGCCAGAAAATGGATTCTAACAAGGGATATAACAGTATATCTGACATGTGGATCATAAAACGTATGATATATAAAATTAAAGATAGAAAGAAATCCAAGTGTTGTAGATAAGGGTAACTGGAGCATATAATTATGAGACCTCATTTTTTTTTTTAACCTTTAACTTAGGAAAAATAGTAATGATCCCCAGAATGGTTTATCTATTCAGAACAGATTGGGGCGAAATGGGGGTTTAGTAGCAAGGTTTTATTTTTTTGGGGGGTGGGGGGAAATTCAGCGGGCCAGAGCCGCTCTAAAATGAGGGAGGGGGGCAGAGCTAGTTAGAATATCAGTCTGGGAGGGCTTTTGGGTCTCTAGGGCTGTTGGGCATAAAACGAGGGAAGGCAGCTCCCAACGAGATTGCGTGTAAGGGCAAGGAAAAAAAAATAAAAAATATTAATATATACTATATGCCACTTGTTGAAGACACTCAAACAGGGAGACTCCAAACCATTAGGCTGCCACAAAAATTCCCGCCGTAAAGTTATGTCCCTTAAGAATTACCATAGTAGGACGCACATAGTGCTAATTCAGAATGATAGGGGCGTAATATATATGTATGGAGACCCATGAACATTGAGCACAAGTACCAGTTGTCTAAGATATCCCTTACCAGAGAGTGCTGCATCAATAGTATAGTTCATTACCACACATATAATAATCATTAATCTAGTCCTAGGGAAACCTGTGAGGAATGTTAACTAAGATGAAGGGCACCTATCAGTATGATTGCCTCTAAGCAATGTGCTATATGAAGAAAATCAGGAGGAATAACCAATATAGCATATACCAACTTCATGAAGCTGAGCATTAGAAGATATAGACCTCTGTAACACATACTAATTATGTTTTCTTAAATTGCTTACCAAGTCATTGTCAGATTTCTGGGCTATGCAGAGCTAGTGGAACACACAAACTGCCAGAGGTATACCAACCCCTACAATTCTTTAACACTTATCTGTACAGGACTATTCACTAGAATGTGGAGCTTTGATGGAAAAATGGGAGCCCGAACAGCATATTAATACCTACATATATAACTTTGTATTAAAATAAAATAAAAGGCTTTTAGAATGGGTCCGGAGCAGAGAATAACAGAGTTTCACAGATGAATATATATAAAATCATAACAGCTTTACAGGTCAATAGGCAGGGTCTAGGGGGTAGAAGCCAAACCACCCACTTGGGGTATGCACCACAATAGTTAAGTGTAACGGTATATGTCAATTCTGAGTTTGTTAGAAAATAACAAGTAAATATGAGAAAGGGAGATGGTTAATAAAAGTAGCCCCCCTGAACCAAACTATGTAAATAACACTTAGGGCGATAGCTATACATTTCTAAATAAAATAAGCTCTGTAAGTGATTACATTAGAGGGTATGTGTAATACAGTGAGTAGCATATAGTACAAGATAAAAGTTCCAGAGGCCATAACAGAATCAGCTCTGGCAGACACAAACGGCAACTTCAATTTAGCCAATACCTCCTCTAAGTTCACAGAGAACAACAAGAATCGCCACCTCTATAGGGAGCAAGGATTTATCAAAGGTCTCCTGTTCGTTCCAGAGCATGAGAGGTATCTCGAATAGGATCTGGGAACCACTGACAAGGTAGGTTGTGACATGGTTCTGAACCATATGGTAGTCGGCCAGACCAATGGCCATGCATCTAGGATCCCCTGGCAATTGCTCCGGGTTGATACCTTTAATATTTGGGGTTGTTAGGGTCTCTCTCTCCAGCGTCTTCAGGGCGGATTTACAGGCTTCCCTTGGGAGCGTGACTGTGGTAAACGGCAGCTGCAAAGTAATGTCTATCTCCGTCAGACATGTGGTGCAGCAAGCATCGGCAATAGATTCCCCGGTAGCCAGGACTAGTGCGGAGCCAGAAATCCAGCTCTCTGCATGAGGATTTGAAGCGCTTATTGGAGGTAAGGTGCTAACTGACTGCGGTGCTCTGCCTCTTAGACTATAATCTTTTCCCAACGGAGTGAGCAAAATAGAACTCTTCTCTCCTACAAAACCTGCCACTGGATTCAGAGGGAAAGATTGTGTGGGAGACTCCATGCGGGTCTGGGGTGCTTTCAGTCCCGGTGATGAGGTTCTTGCGTTGAGGTGGGAGGTCTCAGCGTTCCTAGCGATATCTATTGTAGGCACCATTTTAAACGTTAGGTTAGCCTCTCCTCCACACTGACCTCTGACCACAAGTGTTAGATCATAAAAGCTGTAGTCCATCTTCTCCTCGAATTTGTGGAGTAACGCTTGTACCCTTTCATAGAAATCTGCCATGTTTAGTTAGGTAGCAGTGGGTTTTGTATGAATGACACTGCGGCTGTAAAATGAGCAAATATTTCTGCCTCGTGGTTCTACCAGTCTGTGTGGCTCCATGCCGGCATTGTAGTAGATGTTTAAGGCTTCGTCTAGATCAACTGTAAAAAGGATGTTTTCCTTCCCATAGAAGTGTAGATCAAAGGCTGAGATAGAAAGTACCAATTATACCATATAAAAGGCTTAATATTTGTTAATATTGCAGGAGCTCAAATGTTATGCGTCTTGTCTCATCTGTTGCTACCTCCGCCCCCCGGCAAAGTGCTGTATTATCATGGCACAGAACAAAATGTTTCCCAGACTGATAACAAGGGCAGCAAATCCCAAAGGACGTGATTAAAAGAATCTTATTGACAAGAAGTTGGCAAGTAAAAAGTAACTGAATTAGTCCTACATAACAGAGTTGCCAACCTTTAACATTGCAGGGAGTGCTAATTTACCTTTGTAAAATAATATTGATCCCTTTGAGGTACAGATCATTATTTTTTTCAGGTGGTATTATATCAGACACACAGGGCTAGATTACAAGTGGTGCAGTATTTTTTTTTTACAGTTAAGCTTTTTGTGCTAGTCAGGTTGCGGTCGTATTACAAGTTTAACAAAAACGTATTTTGCGCTAGCGTTAACCCAAAGAGTGCGAAAAAACTAACTTAATTTTGTGTACATATATAATAATGTTTTATATGTTTACTAGTCCTAAAGCCTGTTCACACGGGCCATTTTTTGCAGTACAGCGGTCCCACCCCTTGCGCTCTCTCTCTCCCCCTCTCTTTTGCTATCTCTCTCCCCCCTCTCTTTTGCTCTCTCTCCCCCTCTCTTTTGAGCTTTCTCTCTCCCCACTCTCTTTTGCACTCTCTCTCTCCCCCCTCTCTTTTGCTCTCTCTCTCCCCCTCTCTTTTGAGCTCTCTCTCTCCCCCCTCTCTTTTGAGCTCTCTCTCTCCCCCTCTCTTTTGCGCTCTCTCTCCTCCTCTCTTTTGCGCTCCCTCTCTCCCCCTCTCTTTTGCGCTCTCTCTCTCCCCCTCTCTTTTGCGCTCTCTCTCTCCCCCCTCTCTTTTGTGCTCTCTCTCTCCCCCTCTCTTTTGCGCTCTCTCTCTCCCCCTCTCTTTTGCACTCTCTCCCCCCCTATCTTTTGCGCTCTCTCTCCCCCTCTCTTTTGCTCTCTCTCTCCCCCTCTCTCCCCCTCTCTTTTGAGCTCTTTCTCCCCCCTCTCTTTTGAGCTCTCTCTCTCCCCCCTCTCTTTTGCGCTCTTTCTCTCCCCACCTCTCTTTTGCGCTCTCTCTCTCCCCTCTCTTTTGCACTCTCTTTCCCATCTCTTTTGCGCTCTCTCTCTCCCCCATCTCTTTTGCGCTCTCTCTCTCCCCCATCTCTTTTGCGCTCTCTCCCCCATCTCTTTTGCGCTCTCCCCCCCTCTCTCCCCTCTCTTTTGCACTCTCTCTCCCCCCTCTCTTTTGTGCTCCCCCCCCTCTCTTTTGCGCTCCCCCTCTCTTTTGCGCTCTCTCCCCCCTCTCTTTTGCGCTCTCTCTCCCCCTCTCTTTTGTGCTCTCTCCCCCCCCTCTCTTTTGCGCTCTTTCCCCCCTTCTCTTTTGCGCTCTCTCCCCCTCTTTTGTGCTCTCTCTTCCCCCTCTCTTTTGCGCTCTCTCTCCCCTCCCTCTCTTTTGCGCTCTCTCCCCCCTCTCTTTTGCTGTCTCTCTCCCCCTCTCTCTTTTGCTGTCTCTCTCCCCCTCTCTCTTTTGCTGTCTCTCTCCCCCTCTCTTTTGCTGTCTCTCTCCCCTTCTCTCTTTTGCTGTCTCTCTCCCCCTCTCTTTTGCTGTCTCTCCCCCCTCTTATTTGCTGTCTCTCCCCCCTCTCTCTCCTATCTATCTCTCTCCCCTCTATCGCGTGACCGCGCCCAGCCACGCCCCTTTCACAGCCATTCACGCATGGCCACACCCCTTCATGCCGACCACGCCGGCTGCAGATCAGCTCCTAGGGACTCAAAGGCCAGGTGTGTTTGTCCTCGTGCTGTCTCTACTGCGCATGACAGCTTCGGACAAACACACTTGGCCTTTTATTATATAGGATATATGACTGTAAAAACATATATACACCTATAAACACATTAACATATATGTACACATATATAATATATGTTTCGGAAAACAGTTAACCACAACTCTGAGATCGCGGTATGGATTTCGCTCCACTTGTAATATCAGTGCAATAAAAAAGGCTTGCAAAAACACGATTACATTAGCGCAAAACTGTTTGCCTTCACTTGTAATCAAGCACACAAAGTGGAGTATTTTAATTTATCTTACCTGCATTTAATCTTTTCTATAATCTACCTAAAGTTGTTACTACAGACATTATGGTGGATAATTCTTTAATGTTTCAGAAAGTTTTATTTAGCTTTAAAAAAAAAAGTAATTTTTTTTTTTTTTTATATAATACCTGTTCTTGTTCTTGCATTCTGGGTCTCTATGACAGGTATCAACCTAACTTAAAGGGACACTAAACCCAATTTTTTTCTTTCATGATTCAGATAGAGCATGCAATTTTAAGCAACTTTCTAATTTACTTCTATTATCAATTTTTCTTCGCTCTTTTGCTATCTTTATTTGAAAAAGAAGGCATCTAAGCTAAGGAGCCAGCAAATGTTTGGTTCAGAACCATGGACAGCACTTGTTTATTGGTGCTGTCCAATCAGCAAGGACAACCCAGGTTGTTCACCAAAATGGGCCAGCATCTAAACTTACATTCTTGCTTTTCAAATAAACATACCAAGAGAATGAAGAAAATTTGATAATAGGAATAAATTAGAAAGTTGCTTAAAATTGCATGATCTATCTGAATCACAAAAGAAAAAAATTTGGGTTCAGTGTCCCTTTAAATGGACATATAAGTACAAAAAGAGTATGAGCTAATGTTTTAGATATCTACAATGTATTGATTCTAACTGTAGGGTATCACAATCCTTTAGAAAAACGTATCAAATGATTTTCAACATAAAAAAAACTATTAAAATCTATGGGGATATTTGTAGATGCATTCACCTAGATTACGAGTTTTGCATTAGAGGCTGTGCGGTGCTAACGAGCAGTTTATGCTCACTGCTCACTTACAGACAGCGCTGGTATTACGAGTTTTTACAAACCAGACAAGAAATGAGCGTTGAGCAAAATTTTGCTCATTACCGCACTCTACTACTAGCGCTGTTAACGTTAGCGGTGAGCTGGTGTAACGTGCTTGTGCCGGCTGAAAAAAAGTCTAACACCTGCAGAAAAGCAGCGTTAAGCTCCTTAATGCAGCCCCATTGATTCCTATGGGGAAATACTTTTTATGTCTACACCAAACACCCTATCATGAACCCTGAGTCTAAACACCCCTAATCTTACACTTATTAACCCCTAATCTGCCGCCCCCGACATCGCCGACACCTACATTATAATTATTAACCCCTAATCTGCTGCTCAGGACACCGCTGCCACCTACATTATACTTATGAACCCCTAATCTGCTGCCCCCAACATCGCCGAACCCTACATTATATTTATTGACTCCTACTCTGCCGTCCCAATGTCGCCGCCACCTACCTACACTTATTAACCCCTAATCTGCCGCCCCCAACGTCGCCGCCACTATAATAAAGATATTAACCCCTAAACCGCCGCACTCCCGCCTCTTCAATCCTATTGGCTGATTGCATCAGTCAATAGGATTTTTTCTACTTTAATTCCGATTGGCTGATATAATTCTATCAGCCAATCAGAATTGAAGGGACTCCATCTTGGATGATATCATTTAAAGGAACCTTCATTTAGTCTTAGATGTCGGATGAAGAGGATGCTCCGCGTCGGATGTCTTGAAGATTGACCCGCTCCGTGCCGGATGGATGAAGATAGAAGATGCCGTCTGGATGAAGACTTCTGCCCGTCTGGAGGACCACTTCGCCCAGCTTGGATGAAGACTTCTCCCGGCTTTGTTGAGGACTTCGGCCCGGTTGGATAAAGACTTCTCCCGGTAAGGAGATCTTCAAGGGGTTAGTGTTAGGTTTTTTTAAGGGGGTATTGGGTGGGTTTTAGAGTAGGGTTGGTTGTGTGGGGGGTGGGTTTTAATGTTAGGGGGGATTTGTAATTTTGTTTACAGGTAAAAGAGCTGATTACTTTGTGGGTGGTGGGTTTTAATGTTAGGGGGGATTTGTTAGGGGGGGATTTGTAATTTTTTTTACAGGTAAAAGAGCTGATTACTTTGGGGCAAAAGGCCCTTTTAAGGGCTATTTGTAATTTAGTGTAGGGTAGGGCATTTTTTATTTTGGGGGGGGCTTTTTTATTTTGTTAGGGGGATTAGATTAGGTGTAATTAGTTTAAAAATCTTGTAATTTGTTTATTATTTTCTGTAATTTAGTGTTTTGTTTTTTTTGTACTTTATATAATTTTATTTAATTGTATTTAATTTAGGGAATTCATTTAATTATAGTGTAGTGTAAGGTGTAATTGTAACTTAGGTTAGGTTTTATTTTACAGGTAACTTTGTATTTATTTTAGCTAGGTAGTTATTAAATAGTTAATAACTATTTAGTAACTATTCTACCTAGTTAAAATAAATACAAACTTGCCTGTAAAATAAAAATAAACCCTAAGCTAGCTACAATGTAACTATTAGTTATATTGTAGCTATCTTAGGGTTTATTTTATACGTAAGTATTTAGTTTTAAATAGGAATTATTTAGTAAATGATAGGAATATTTATTTAGATTTATTTTAATTATATTTAAGTTAGGGGGTGTTAGGGTTAGACTTTGATTTAGGGGTTAATAACTTTAGTTTAGTGGCGGCGACGTTGGGGGCGGCAGATTAGGGGTTAATAAATGTAGGTAGGTGTCGGTGATGTTAGGGACGGCAGATTAGGGGTTAATAATATTTAACTAATGTTTGCGAGGCAGGAGTGCGGCGGTTTAGGGGTTAATATGTTTATTATAGTGGTGGCGATGTCCAGTTCAGCAGATTAGGGGTTACAATTTTTATTTTAGTGTTAATAGGGTTAATAGGTAGTTTAGGGGTTAATAGGTAGTTTATTTATGTTAGTGTACTTTTTAGCACTTTAGTTAAGAGTTTTATGCTACGGCGTTGTAGTGTAAAACTCTTAACTACTGACTTTAATATGCTGTACCAGTCTTCACAGGAGAGGGTGTACTGCTCACTTTTTGGCTGACTCGTAATACCGGCGCTATGCAAGTCCCATTGAAAAAAGAGGATATGCAATTTACGTAAGTGGATTTGCGGTATTTCCAAGTCTGGCCAAAAAAGTGAGCGGTACACCTGTACCTGCAAGACTCGTAATACCAGAGGGCGTTAAAAAGCAGTGTTAGGACCTCTTAACGCTGCTTTTTAAACCTAACGCACAACTCATAATCTAGCCAATTATTTGATAAGTTTGTCTAAAGAATTGTGATTGACCCCTATGTGTTTTTTTGTTTTTTTTTAAATGTGTGAGTGACTGGTAATCCCATATACAGTATCCCTCAGCCATGCAAATGTAATCATGAACTCACAATGACCAAGCAGTTCACCCTATCTAGGTGAGAAGGTGAAAGATAAAGAATAATATTGTCTGTAAATTTAACAGCAACACTTTACTAATTGGTATGTGTCTAAAATGATTAACTGTACTGGAATCTTAAATAACGGGTTAGATTACAAGTGGTGCGCTAATTATACTGCGCACACAATAACCATTTTCACTTGACAACACTACCATTAGCACGCCACTTTGAAATTACAAGTCTATAGTAAAGCGCATTAACCAAAAAGGGTTAGCGCACCCAACTTCACTCGAGCGCAGCCTATACTTTCAATGGATATCGGAACTTTGCTAATTTTCTTTCATATTACAAGTTGAAAGATATAGTTTGCACTAAAGCGAAAGCCTAAATTGCGCTAGAATATTTAGCGCAACTTCAGACATGAAGTATTACACACATATACACACTTTTAAATAAAAATATATAATTTTAATATTGAGAAATATGTTTTAAAAGAATTACAAAGAGATATGCAATATGGCAAGGTGTTTGACTGGAAAGGGCTCCAATGTAAATATGTGTATATATATATATATATATATATATATATGTGTGTGTGTGTGTGTGTATAAACATATAAATACACTTTTGAGCCCTTCCCAGTCAAATACCTTGAACCATGCAATTTCATTTTTAATTTTTTGTAATGTGTTTTGAATGGAAATACTTTAAAAAATTTCCTTTTTATTTTAAAATAGATATGTATGTACTGTATCTGTATGTGTGTGTATATTCATATAGATATGTAGGTATAGATATATATTTAAATATATATTTTAAAATAAAAAGATCTTCTAGGTGAGAACATTGGAATTTAAAGTATTCATAAATACCTTTGGGTATAGCGCAGTTGGTCTAACGCGGTGTCGGATTAGTGCACAGTCAATAACTGTTAGTTTTTTTTATATAGCAGTCCTGAATTTACTGCGCTTCGGACTTTCGCTCACACGCTAACATTTTACTTTCAAATTGTGATACATGCCCTAACTTGGCTAACCTGGCTATGTTAAAATGTTACTATGAGCGAAGTTTAAGCTCGGGTGAAAAGAATTAGTGCACCACTTCTTATCTAGCCCAATGTGTTTTAAAAATTGTGATGTCCCATCAATTTCAAATACATCATATTGCAGAATTCAAGTGTACAAGCAGGAATATTGCAGAAATTCACTACAGGGTTTTAATCAGTTTATCTTTTTTTTATAGAGAAGTATTTTAGATGGAAGAGTTTCCAGGCTATATTACAAAAAAAAGAAAAGTAATTCAGACACAATAAAAAAATATAAACAATGAAAAATTAAACTTAATTTCATATATATATATATAAATAGTTGAAGGACAGGATCCGGTGTGAATCCCACTATATCCAAGGCCTCTGTGTGTGGCCGAAACGTTAAAGGTGATATTTTGAATCTCTTGAGCTGGCTTTTACTGTTGTGGATACAGTGGGATTCACACCAGATCTTGTCCTTCAGCTATTTCTATGTTTGGATTTGCAATGGCCGTGCACAGAGTGGCTGATGATGCTGGTGAGTGCTGATCTTTCTGTATATTATATATATATATATATATATATATATATATATATATATATATATATATATATATATATATATATATATATATATATATATATATATATATATACATATATATATAAGATACAAGATCATCCTGGACCCCAGTAGAAATAACATGCTTTGTCTATTTTTATATTAACACCTATTTCATACTGAATCAGTTTGTGTTTTGTTAAATTATATCAATTTTATGTATGTGGGTTATTGGTCCCTGAGTTATTCACCTTTTGACTCAATAGCCTGCTGTGTATGACTAAAGATAATTGTAATATAACTCATAAATAAGGGTGTTACTAATGAATTAAAGAAATGAAAAGCAAACAAAACGCACAAATGAACACACCCTTAGGGTACAGTTATGACAATAACTAAGATATATCACACACCGCTTTGCTAAATGGAGGCACTTGGCCAGAATGAATACAAAGTAAAGGAAAAAATATATAAATAAATATGGCATAATGAACATTTAACAAACAATGAATTACTGATGCAATACCCATTTATATTTAATTAGAAATGTGTAAAGCCTCAGTCCTTGTAAACAACAGCATTTCAACTCAAATCTCTCAATATTTGCAGCTCCTGCACAAATTCTCTAGTTTGTACTTTGCTGTCTTCCTTCAAACGCTGCTTTTACATTTTATCAAAACCTTAAATAATCTAGATTCCTAACTCTGACTTATTTTACCTCAAGTCTCTCCCCCCTACATGTATATCTATTTATGTACAGGGAGTGCAGAATTATTAGGCAAGTTGTATTTTTGAGGATTAATTTTATTATTGAACAACAACCATGTTCTCAATGAACCCAAAAAACTCATTAATATCAAAGCTGAATAGTTTTGGAAGTAGTTTTTAGTTTGTTTTTAGTTATAGCTATTTTAGGGGGATATCTGTGTGTGCAGGTGACTATTACTGTGCATAATTATTAGGCAACTTAACAAAAAACAAATATATACCCATTTCAATTATTTATTTTTACCAGTGAAACCAATATAACATCTCAACATTCACAAATATACATTTCTGACATTCAAAAACAAAACAAAAACAAATCAGTGACCAATATAGCCACCTTTCTTTGCAAGGACACTCAAAAGCCTGCCATCCATGGATTCTGTCAGTGTTTTGATCTGTTCACCATCAACATTGCGTGCAGCAGCAACCACAGCCTCCCAGACACTGTTCAGAGAGGTGTACTGTTTTCCCTCCTTGTAAATCTCACATTTGATGATGGACCACAGGTTCTCAATGGGGTTCAGATCAGGTGAACAAGGAGGCCATGTCATTAGATTTTCTTCTTTTATACCCTTTCTTGCCAGCCACGCTGTGGAGTACTTGGACGCGTGTGATGGAGCATTGTCCTGCATGAAAATCATGTTTTTCTTGAAGGATGCAGACTTCTTCCTGTACCACTGCTTGAAGAAGGTGTCTTCCAGAAACTGGCAGTAGGACTGGGAGTTGAGCTTGACTCCATCCTCAACCTGAAAAGGCCCCACAAGCTCATCTTTGATGATACCAGCCCAAACCAGTACTCCACCTCCACCTTGCTGGCGTCTGAGTCGGACTGGAGCTCTCTGCCCTTTACCAATCCAGCCACGGGCCCATCCATCTGGCCCATCAAGACTCACTCTCATTTCATCAGTCCATAAAACCTTAGAAAAATCAGTCTTGAGATATTTCTTGGCCCAGTCTTGACGTTTCAGCTTGTGTGTCTTTTCAGTGGTGGTCGTCTTTCAGCCTTTCTTACCTTGGCCATGTCTCTGAGTATTGCACACCTTGTGCTTTTGGGCACTCCAGTGATGTTGCAGCTCTGAAATATGGCCAAACTGGTGGCAAGTGGCATCTTGGCAGCTGCACGCTTGACTTTCTCAGTTCATGGGCAGTTATTTTGCGCCTTGGTTTTTCCACACACTTCTTGCGTCCCTGTTGACTATTTTGAATGAAACGCTTGATTGTTCGATGATCACGCTTCAGAAGCTTTGCAATTTTAAGAGTGCTGCATCCCTCTGCAAGATATCTCACAATTTTTGACTTTTCTGAGCCTGTCAAGTCCTTCTTTTGACCCATTTTGCCAAAGGAAAGGAAGTTGCCTAATAATTATGCACACCTGATATAGGGTGTTGATGTCATTAGACCACACCCCTTCTCATTACAGAGATGCACATCACCTAATATGCTTAATTGGTAGTAGGCTTTCGAGCCTATACAGCTTGGAGTAAGACAACATGCATAAAGAGGATGATGTGGTCAAAATACTCATTTGCCTAAAAATTCTGCACTCCCTGTATATCTGTTTGTATAATATCCTCTTTATCTACACTGAACTTTATGGTTTTATAGTAAAGAAGTACCAAAGAGAACTACTTTAACATAAGGGCTTTGTGAATGCCTCTTAACCCTTTTTTTTTGTTCCTATTTTTATATAAAAAAATGTTTACTTTTTGCCCAGATCCCCAAGACTTATACCATTGGAAACAGGGCCGGCTCAAAGCACTGTGCTCCCTGGGTCCAAAAATGAAATACCGCCCCCCCCCCCCCCATAGTAAATTTGCTGACTAACATATCAACCTACTAGCCTGGTCACCCCTTACTAAGCATGCCTGCATGCAACCAATGCTTATGCTCAATTATGAAATAGGTAGGAAGGAAGTTAAAGGGAAAGTATACTGTAAAATTAATTTTATTACTTAACTACCCTGCACCCCACTGGGAGTGTAATTTCTACTGCTGGCTGTGTTTACATAGCCTGTCAATTGCCTAGACGTAAGACCAGAAACTCTAAGAAAAGGTGGGAATACCACCAGCTAAATCCCTTATTTCAAATGCCAAAATAAGGGTAAAGGAGCTACTTGTAAACCATTTAATAAATTTCAGCAGATAAAATGCATAATTGGGAACAATTTAAAGGGGAGAAAATTTGTTGGTACTGTCACTTTAAAGTTGTGTGTTTGGCCTACCTTGAAAGTCACCCCTAACTGGCTCATTAAGTTTTTGTGCATGATCAGGTTATGCTACAACTTTCTATTATACATATAAAACAGCACTAAATAAACGTAAAAAAAATAAATAATGGAAAACGGGTTTTGTTAGACAGACAGCAAAATTAAAAGAAAGGGGAGGAGAGATAAAGAAGGGGAGGGACATATATATATATATATATATATATATATATATATATATACACACACATATATATAAATAACTTTACCAATCAATCTAATAGGATACTTGTTGGATTAGCCATGTAATATTTTAGGTACATGTATTTTAAAATATCTAACCAGTGCAAAACATTTCTGCATAGTTAATTGTGCAAGAGGTACCTGGGATATTATATTATATACAAATTAGAGATAACATGATTTTCAAAATATATGGCAAAATACATATTTGTGTGCCTTTTAATCCTATGTTAAAAAGTTCTCTGAAATGTTGTCTAGGCAGATAAGAAAATTGTACACTCATGTACAACGAAATAAGGGTAGGTGGGACTGATTTAGAGCATTTACATCCTTTGACAGAAATTTTCAACTACATTTAAAATTAAAATTAAAAAACAAACAAACATACAAACTGCACAATCATAGAGCAACTCAGACCATTTTTATAACCGTTTTTCAGAAGGAAGCACACTTTAACTTTTATTTGCATGGTGCAGCTAGTCTCTAACTCTGCAGTTAGTTCCACTGAAAATTAGCACATCCCCTCCTTTCCCCAATATGTCAAAGCAGCCTGCCTAGTAAAATAAAAGGATTAGGTAAAAATGCCATTCTGTAACAGGAGATGAAGACATTACCTGTCATTCTGTAGTTATTTAAACGTGCAGTGGAGGAGGGGTTAAACCCGGTGTCTTAAATTAAGATGTCTACCATTGGAATTTTCAGCACAGTACAGCGTTGACTAATTTGCGATATTGCTATAAAGGTATAGAAAGGCGAAAAAGGAACTAAATACAACAAGTAAAAACTATTTCAAAAGTATTGCAAAATAAAATCTATGTTATGGAGAGAAGGACAGAGCGATCAGGCGGCAATTCCTACACGTTACACAACTTACTTTACAACACCGTAGACTCCTGGACCCTTAGAGTCGTCCAGCTAACTCCCACTCCAGTGTGGTAGGATACGTCCTCTGGTATAGACCGGCTGTGCTAGCTCCGGTGGTAGTCTCTGCTCCAGGCAGTCTTTCCAGCTGACAGAAGTGTGATCAGCTCAGAATACAAATGTGCGGTTATTGCTCACCCGTTAAGAGCCAATTGCCAGGATAACTGGATACTGGGTAGTGTTGCAATAAAATAATGGATACCAAAGGGTAAAGAATAAAGAATAAACAATAAAAGTTTGTGGCAAAAATCTTAGTAGAATAAATAAGACTTTAATGGGCACAACGTTTCTCGGTCTGTACGTGACCGTTTCCTCAGGTGCAAAAGTGTATAATAAAATCACAAAATCCATGAACTTATACATCTCTTAACGCCGTCTTCCAAAACACACCGCGCATGCGCGTAGGTGTGTCCGAAATCTGGGAGTTCAGTTTTAGTCAAATAACCAATAAGGTGCTTGAAATAAAACACACCTCTCTATTGCATGTAACGCGGGAGTTCAGTTATAATCAAATAACCAATAAGGTGCTTGAAGTAAAACACACCTCTCTAATGCGTATATCGCGGTGATGATGTTGTTTGCAATGTAGTGTAGAGCCAAAATCGGCCCATATTACAACTAATCAGACTGTCTGTAGGAAAATACTATAAACTGCCAGATCGGACGTACCTACTGCCGTACTATGCTAACAACGACCTGGATATATACAAACATTCCTTAATGTATTAAAAATGCATATTCCTTGATACAAGCATATCATAAACTAAAAATAAAATAAGTAAAAACAGCAGAACCATAACAACATAATATGGCTACAACATAATATCAATCTGGATACATACTAGCAAGTAACTAGATATATATATACAGATAAAATACATTAGCATGTCACTCAAAAGTATCAAGATAATATACATAAGATATCTAAAAATATTTTTAAAAATGTTAGTAATACATATTCCGTCCTCTTGAAGAGCCACATGGTAAGAAGCCATGCCTGTGAAATATTAAAAGAATCTTCTGACATATTTAATAACCTAAACTTTTAAAAATAATATTAAAATTAAAATTAAAACTAGGCCCTTAATGTAAGTTTAACAAGCAACTAATTCCTGATAAAATGGCCCCATTGTTGGGTCCATGGAAAGCTATGGCAAACATCAATACTATTATTAAAAAGACTGCATCGATAACACATTCCAGGTAAAACAAGGAGGAACACTAGTATTGTGAAAACCATTAGGTGTCCATATGCTGGTTTGGAGTGTTGCTGGGAGATAGATATATGTGTATGGAATGAACATAACAGAGTTGCCTTCCCATATAAACCCATATAAACAGGAGATCATCAATAAAACGGCCATTGAAGACTAGGCTCACCCCATACGAGGAAGGGTAGATGTAATGTTCCTCGAAAAATCCCATAAAGAGATTAGCAAAACTTGGGGGCGAACCTAGTCCCCATGGCCGTTCCCTTGATCTGCAAGTATGCCCTAGAAGCTCAGAATTTCATAGACAGTTTAAATAATAATCCATTGGGTCTTGAGTTTACTTCTAAAATGGATGGCAATAGTATAGAATTTTTAGACCTGATATTGACATGGAACACTTTAGGGAACATCTCCACCAAAACTTTTTTTAAGTCAGTGGATGCGAATAGTTATTTAAACTACAAAAGCAACCACCATCTACCTTGGAAGAAAAACATCCCCTACAATCAATTTTGTAGGATTCGTAGGAATTGTACTGACTTAGAAACTTTTGATTTACAGGTGACTATACTGAAAAATAGGTTTATTGAGAAACATTATCCCCTAGATCTGCTTGAAAAAAGTTATATGAGAGCAAGAAATAAGTGCAGAGAGGATTTCTTTACCAAGAATAAGGGAATTACACTAACTACAACTAAGGGATCTGGTAAGGAAAATGAGAAGGTCAGATTTATAACACAATATAACAACAATCATAATAAGATCAAAAAAATTCTAGGCAAATACTGGCACATTCTGACAGGGGATCCTTTGTTGAGGGAGAGTTTTGGGAATTCGCCTGTTTGTACTTTCAGACGTGCCCCCACATTAAAAAATCTATTGGCTCCTAGTAAGATTGTAATGAAGAAGAATTGTCCAACTGGCAAAAAAATAAGTAAATTTGGCAATAGTTTCCTAGGCAAACCAGGTTTTTTTAAATGCAATAGGGCCAATTGCGGATTGTGTCAATACACTAACAATAAGAGAATTGAATTTGTATCACATGTAAGTAAGGAAAAATTTCACATTAAAACACACTTTATGTGTGATTCAGCGTTTGCAGTCTACTTGTTAGAATGTAATTGTGGGGTTCAATATGTGGGGAGAACCTCAAGACCCCTCAAAAAAAGATTGGGTGAACACCTGAGAAATATTAGTAAAAATATTGCTAACCACAGTGTCCCTAGACACGCCAACCATTGCCATATAGGTGCATCAAATTCGTTTAGTATTTTTCCATTAGAACAAGTGAACCCCAAATGGGGTAGGAACAGATATTTGCATTTAAGACAAAGGGAGACTTTCTGGATATGGAAATTGCGAACCTTGTCTCCTGGCGGCTTGAATGCAAATATTGATATGGCTGCTTTTAACTGAAGTATACTAAGGCTCCATATATAGATATATTATATCACTATAATGCCAGATTAACGGTACTATTTTTGAGGTTACACATCATGGCTAAATGCTTAGATTATTTTATCTACGAATTCATTATATATTTGTATTCACATATTAGTTATCTATTGATTTATTGTAAATTTCAGTGGAGCCATTCACCCCGTCAGAGTACACACCACAATATCATATATATTTTTGGCTTTAAATAGGTTAGTTAGGGGGCTACGCTTCAATATGTATATATGATGATTCCATTGCCACAGTTATATGTGGCTGCAAAATATGATATCAATATGAATTATACTCTATCACCCACTTCATTAACCACCATTATTGATATGCTGGATGGGATCGAGATCATTCTGTTATGTTCATTCCCCACACATATATCTATCTCCCAGCAACACTCCAAACCAGCATATGGACACCTAATGGTTTTCACAATACTAGTGTTCCTCCTTGTTTTACCTGGAATGTGTTATCGATGCAGTCTTTTTAATAATAGTATTGATGTTTGCCATAGCTTTCCATGGACCCAACAATGGGGCCATTTTATCAGGAATTAGTTGCTCGTTAAACTTATATTAGGGGCCTAGTTTTAATTTTAATATTATTTTTAAAAGTTTAGGTTATTAAATATGTCAGAAGATTCTTTTAATATTTCACAGGCATGGCTTCTTACCATGTAGCTCTTCAAGAGGACGGAATATGTATTACTAACATTTTTAAAAATATTTTTAGATATCTTATGTATATTATCTTGATACTTTTGGGTGACATGCTAATGTATTTTATCTGTATATATATATTTATATCTAGTTACTTGCTAGTATTTATCCAGATTGATATTATGTTGTAGCCATATTATGTTGTTATGGTTCTGCTGTTTTTACTTTTTATATTTTTAGTTTATGATATGCTTGTATCAAGGAATATGCATTTTTAATACATTAAGGAATGTTTGTATATATCCAGGTCGTTGTTAGCATAGTACGGCAGTAGGTATGTCCGATCTGGCAGTTTATAGTATTTTCCTACAGACAGTCTGATTAGTTGTAATATGGGCCGATTTTGGCTCTACACTACATTGCAAACAACATCATCACTGCGATATACGCATTAGAGAGGTGTGTTTTACTTCAAGCACCTTATTGGTTATTTGATTATAACTGAACTCCCGTGTTACACACAATAGAGAGGTGTGTTTTATTTCAAGCACCTTATTGGTTATTTGACTAAAACTGAACTTCCTGATTTCGGACACACTTACGCGCATGCGCGGTGTGTTTTGGAAGACGCCGTTTAGAGATGTATAAGTTCGTGGATTTTGTGATTTTATTATACACTTTTGCACCTGAGGAAACGGTCACGTACAGACCGAGAAACGTTGTGCCCATTAAAGTCTTATTTATTCTACTAAGATTTTTGCCACAAACTTTTATTGTTTATTCTTTATTCTTTACCCTTTGGTATCCATTATTTTATTGCAACACTACCCAGTATCCAGTTATCCTGGCAATTGGCTCTTAACGGGTGAGCAATAACCGCACATTTGTATTCTGAGCTGATCACAGTTCTGTCAGCTGGAAAGACTGCCTGGAGCAAAGACTACCACCGTAGCTAGCACAGCCGGTCTATACGAGAGGACGTATCCTACCACACTGGAGTGGGAGTTAGCTGGACGACTCTGAGGGTCCAGGAGGCTGTTGTGACACTTCTCAAGTGTCTGCAATCTTGTGAGTACATTTCGACTTACATTATTTGCGTGTCTTACCTCATTGATTTTTGCACTATGTTGGTGCCTTCTTTTATCTCACTTTCTATCTAGTTACTCGTCTTGGGTCACCAACAGGATTCGTTTGAAGAAGCTGCTTGCCATCTGCTAGTTGGACACCATCCTTATTATCACCACTTACATAAGGACATTGTGTCTAAGATTATTCCACCTTTTGCATACATATCATTACTCTGTCCAGTTTGCGATATCTATATTGTTGTTTATCAGCTCATCTTGTGATGAGTGCTTTATTCCACCATCTTTAATATTTACCTATGTAGGAGTATTTATATTTTGATCCTGCTATACAATAGGTGTTCTTTGACAGTCACTTATTTTATTTTATATGTTACTTACACATTAGCAACTTGACCGTTGGCGCACTGATTATCTTTTGCATTTTTGTTTTAGCGTACTTTACAACACCGATGTTCTCAACTAAGTTGTCATCAATTCTGCCTTAAACAGCTGTTTGTAGGAGGTTGGGCCTCTAGCGCATGAGCAGTGAGTGCCACAAACCTCCAGCAGCTGATTAAAGTCACCGGAAGTGACGCGGTAGTCACATTCCTACGCGATAGACAACTAACTTTAGAACACCGGCAACCAGAAAAGGCAAAATAAACAAATATCCCTCCCTCATGTAGTGGCAGTCTCCTCCGTCTTGAAGCCCAACCCCCCCCCCCATGGAATGTGCTACCTTCGGCAGAGGAAGCGTTATTTAGTGTAGCAGTAGAACAAACTGTCAATATGCAGAAAACTCTGAACCTCTACACCGGCAGAAGAGCAGCTGTGATCTCTGCACTAATGCTAAGAAGGCTTTACCTTAGTCCCTAAAGTGTCGCTCCCTGTCAAGTGCCGCCTGGGTCCATAGGACCCACTTGGTCCCATGGTTGAGCCGGCCCTGGTTGGAAAGGTTAGGCTATTACCTTTCCAACGGGGTCTGTAGCTGCTTAGATGCCTGAGATACAGGCTTCTAAGCAGCATGCCCCCTTTCCTTATATTGTGCATTTGTAAATTTTAAATAAAGTTGCGCGGGGACGTCATCACGTCATTGCGCGTGACTTCACTTCCCGAAACGGGAAGCCCCGGTGATGCCTGTCACTATACAGGTCCGATCGCCGGGGTGGGAGTCGATGGGAGCCCTCAGATTGCCCTTAAGGTGGATGAGTGCTAGCAACAGCTCT
The DNA here is from genome assembly GCF_027579735.1 of Bombina bombina. NCBI lineage: Eukaryota > Metazoa > Chordata > Amphibia > Anura > Bombinatoridae > Bombina > Bombina bombina. The sequence continues at coordinate 753,897,544 of NC_069499.1, read as the reverse complement.
GAGCCGTCGTCAGCACCTGACTGGGAAAATTTGCGACGGCTCAGAGCTGTAGGTTATTATATGGTTTTTTTTCCATATGATATTTTAACCCCTTAAGGACCGGGCATTTCAGACAAAAACTTCCTCAAAAGACCAGAGCATTTTTAGCATTTTTGCCATCACTACATTTAAACAGAAATAGAGCCTTTTTTTATATATTTACCTATCAAAACTATATATATATATATTTTAGTAGACAATCCAAAGTATTGATCTAGGCCCATTTTGGTATATTTCATGCCACCATTTCACTGCCAAATGCGATAAAATAAAAAAAATTGTTAACTTTTTCACAATTTTAGGTTTCTCACTGAAATAATTTACAAACAGCTTGTGCAATCATGGCACAAATGTTTGTAAATGCTCCTCTGGGATCATGGCTTTGGCATTGCTTTTTGGTAATTAGAAGGTCGCTAAATGCCACTGCGCACCACACTTGTATTATGCCCAGCAATGAAGGGGTTAATTAGGTAGCTTGTAGGGTTAATTTTAGCTTTAGTGTAGAGATCAGCCTCCCACCTGACACATCCCACCCCATGATCCATCCCTGACCCCTCTCAAACAGCTCTCTTCCCTCCCCACCCCCCAAAAGTTACCCACATCTTAAGTACTAGCAGAAAGTCTGCCAGTATAAAAAAAAAAGTTTTTTTTTAAATGTATTTTCTGCAGGATAATATCCCCCCTTACCTTCCCACCTCCCTGATCCCCCCCAAACAGCTCTCTAACCCTCCCCCCCGCCACCTATTTGCCTCCATCTTAGGTACTGGCAGCTGTCTGACAGTACCCAGTTTGCTGCAAATTAGGCAGATTTTTTTTTAACATTTAAAATACCATTTTTTTTGTAGTGTAGCTGCCCCCCTACAATACCCTCCCCCCTCCCCTTCCCAGATCCCTTTCTGTCAACAGATCCTACATAAGATCCCCCTAATTGCCCCTCCTCCCTCCTTACCCCTCAATATAATAGCTTATTTTTCTTTTTTTTCATTCCCTGTAGTGTGGCGTAGCGGTCCCAACCACTCCCGCCCTCATCCTACAGCGATGGGCCGCCAACTCGCCTCCCACCCACCAACGATTGGCACCAGCGTTGTCCGATGCAGAGAGGGCCACAAACTCTGCAAATCTATTTCTGCAGTGCCCAACTCGTGAGATATGCAAAAATAGCACAATCTCGCTATTTTTAGCGAGATTGCGGCAGAGAGAAGCCCAGGACTGCAGCGACATACAGGGTATGGTGCTGGTTTTTAAGGGGTTAAAAAGCCATTAAAAAATGTCTTTCATTCTTCAGATAGAGAATACAATTTTTAAAAAAGTTTCCAGTTTACTTCCATTATCAAATTTGCTTCATTCTCATGTTATTCTTTGTTGGAGAGATACCTAGATAGGTAGTGAGCACATGTCTGAAGCACCACATGACAGGAAATAGTGCTGCCATCTAGTGCATTTGTATAACATTGTTGCAAAACTTCTGCCATTTCGTTCTGCAGATACGTGCATACTCCTGAGCTTACATCTCTGCTTTTCAACAAAGGATAAAAAGAAAATAAAGATGATTTTTGATAATAGAAGTAAATTGATAAGTTGTTTACAATTGTATGTTCTATCTTAATCATGAAATAATTTTTGGGGGGTTTTATGTCCCTTTAAATACATTTACAGAATGCACTTTTTGAATAAACAGATAACAACATATTAAAGAGCGGTAGAGACTGGGATAACTGTAGATTAGACATTTGTAAGCAGACCATGAGAAGAAGTATTGCAAAATATGAGATTATAGCTATAAACCAAAGCAGAGGGGAAAAAATAACGTTGAGAAAATAGGATTTGGTAGTTTTTGTGTGACTTAATTAGAAGCCAGTTGAGGCATTTCATCTGGGAGAGAATGGGAGGAATTCGGAAGTGAGTAAGATGACCCAAGCAGCTGTATTTAGGAATAGTTGGCAAGGTATATAGATGAGATATAGGAAAACAAAAGAGTAACGTGTTCTAGCAGTCAAGATGGAAGAGGATAAAGCCTGAATATGGAGCATCTGGCGCTAATAAAAACATTTTTTGAAGCACACACAAATAAAATGACACTATTTTCAGAGCACCTTACTTTGCGGGCACGTGCACGGGGTGGAAGCGGGTGAGAACGGCTACACTACAGAAAATGTTTTTAATAAAAAGTGGGGTAATATTTATTTTTTAAAAAAAGCATCTAAGGGATCTGGGAGGGGTGGGGGGTTGGTCTTGGGGGGGGGGGGAAGCTACCCTACAGAAAAAATGAATAAAATAAAAAAAAGTAATATGGCTACTAATAAGGAAGAGGGAGAGGGTTAGAGAGCTGTTTGGGGGGGGGGTCAGGGAGGTTGGGGCCTAAGGGGCGATCCTACACATCAGCATATATAAATATGCTATATATTTTTTTAAAAAAAATGTTTTAAATACCTTTTATTTTAGTACTGGCAGACTTTCTGCCAGTACTTAAGATGGCGGGGACAATTGTGGGGTGGGGGAGGGAAGAGAGCTGTTTGGGAGGGATCAGGGGGTGTGATGTGTCAGGTGGGAGGCTGATGTCTACATTAAAGCTAAAATTAACCCTGAAGCTCCCTACAACCTACCTAATTAACCCCTTCACTGCTAGACATAATACACTTGTGATGCGCAGCGGTATTTAGCGGTCTTCTAATTAACAAAAAGCAACGCCAAAGCCATATATGTCTGCTATTTCTGAACAAAGGGGATCCCAGAGAAGCTTTTACAATCATTTGTGCCATAATTGCACAAGCTGGTTGTAAATAATTTCAGTGAGAAACCTAAAATTGTGAAAAATTTAAAAATGGTGGCCTGAAATATACCAAGATGGGCCTAGATCAATACTTGGGGTTGTCTACTACACTACACTAAAGCTAAAATTGACCCTAGAAGCTCCCTACATGCTCCCTAATTAACCCCTTCACTGCTGGGCATAATACACGTGTGGTGCGCAGTGGCATTTAGCGGCCTTCTAATTACCAAAAAGCAACGTTTACAACCATTTATGCCATAAATGCACAAGTTGTTTGCAAATAATTTCAGTGAGAAACCTAAAGTTTGTGAAAAAAATTGTGAAAAAGTGAACAATTTTTTTTTATTTGATCTCATTTGGTGGTGAAATGGTGGCATGAAATATACCAAAATGGGCCTAGATCAATACTTTGGGGTGTCTTCTAAAAAAAATATATACATGTCAAGGGATATTCAGGGATTCCTGAAAGATATCAGTGTCCCAATGTAACTAGAGCTAATATTGAAAAAAAGTGGTTTGGAAATAACAAAGTGCTACTTGTACTTATTGCCCTATAACTTGCAAAAAAAAGCAAAGAACATGTAAACATTGGGTATTTCTAAACTCAGGACAAAATTTAGAAACTATTTATCATGGGTGTTTTTGGTGGTTGTAGATGTGTAACAGATTTTGGGGGTCAAAGTTAGAAAAAAGTGTGTTTTTTACCATATTTTTCTTCATATTTTTTTTTATAGTATATTAGAAGATATGATGACTATAATGGTATCTTTAGAAAGTCAATTTAATGGCGAGAAAAACGGTATATAATATGTGTGGGTAAAGTAAATGAGTAAGAGGAAAGTAAAGGGTACCTTGTGGTTGTTAAGGGGTTAAAGAGCATATGAAGACGTAATGTAAGTATTTTTTAATACCCTGAGGAAACCCCTATGATTGTGGTCACGTGGGGGGTGAAACGCGCGTCAGCAGTGACGTACCTGGTGGAGGTGTACGTGCTTGTTTTGCAGACCGCATTGGCGCTTTCAACATTATGCCTATTTGCTGGTAACATCTTTAATGCTGGCTTACCTATGGATGCAAGCACTGTCTCTTTATAAATCAACGAGGCCTAAACCGGGCATCAAGAAGGAGGATCGCTGCTATAATGGTTGTATATATTGCTTGACATAAATTATCCCACTGTTCCATTTTCAACTATGGACATTCTGTGTGTGTTAACAGCAATACCTTGATCCGTAGTATCCGGAAACACGGAAATACTGAGGACTCTCTGTTGTGTTATAACATACTCTTTACAACCGAGCTCTTTACTTGCTCCCTCTGCAACTGCATTCTTTTAGAGTCTTATGTTATCACGCTAGCGATTATATGTACTATTGTTAATCTAAGTTGTAAAAGACAATCTAGACTTGTTTTGGGGATGTTTTAAATAGATCCTGAAACAAAGTATTTCATGACACCGGATACCTTTTATTAAATTGGTGGTGCCCACTGAAACTGGAGTTGTATACATCCTCATAGTCAACTTTGTCTTATTTAGACCATTGGGTCCTGTGTATGATCAAAATATGTTATGTGTATTGTGCACAATACTAGTATTCTACCTGCTATTATTCTTATTTGTGATTTAGCAAGGCAGTCTATATATGCATATATTTGTTGCTGATTTAGATATTTACATAGTACCTTTGTACTGACATAGGTCCTCATGGGTCACTATGATGGTTACGTACTGAACGATGGTTACGTTCAGTACGTAACCATCCTCTAGTGGAGATGTTGTCAGTATAATCTTTTTGGCAAATTTATTGCACTAGCTATATGAGCTTATAAGCATTATAATAAAATTGACAATCCATGTCTGCTTCAAGCGCTACTTCCTCTGTGTACCATCTTTATTTGGTTCAATGTGTCTTTTATGAGTAGTAAGTTTACTTTGCCTATAGTGTGGGTGAGAGATTTGAGAAATAATATATACCACAATTTGTGGTGCTTGGCATTTGCTAAGCATCTGCAGAAAAGGTTGTGCTGAAATCCCTGTCTTTTCTGGTAGTGACCTGATTTTTGGTGACTACCTTTTCTACCTTTTGACTGTGCTTCCATAATATTTTTTAAGGGTCTGCACTCAGTGGAGGCTCCTCCATATGTGCACTGTCGCACGTGAACCCCCAGGGGGCAGAGGAGGGGGAAAAAATGAGCAGGAAAAAAAAATATGAAAAATTTTATTTTTTATGTATATTATTTTATATTGTATTTATTATATTTATTGTGCAGTGTGCAGTGTATACTATCAGTATCATGATCATGATGCCAGGCTGCCAGCTTAAGCTGCTTGCAATGCTATCACATCAGATATTTTCATTTTGGTACCAGGTACATTTGAGTTTATTAGGCAGGAGGCAGGAGCTAGGACCGGGTGGACACTTCAGTGTGTGCTGATGTCCGTGACGTCCCACACACAACAGCACCACGGCGCTCGTCGCACTGCTGCCTGAGGGGGCTGAGAGAGGCTGAGTCTGTGAGTCATAGATTGACAGTCAGGCTCCAGTCTCCACCCCCCACTCGCACGTGCGGTAAGGAGCTCTATATGCCTGCACAGTGATCGCAATGTATTCACTGTGCAGGCGTAGCTCCTCCCCAGCTTCATGCCTATAGAGGCATAATCGCACAGGCTGAACTGTGCGGTCGTTCAGCCTGTGCTCTGTCTCCTCCCCCAGCCTCTCAATCCGGACTGTGTGATAGGCTGAGAGGGCTCCCTGGCTCACGTGATGGTCCCCACGAGGCTCCTCCCGGCTCAACGGCGCAAAAATCTTTGTGGAGATAGCCGTTGAGCTGAGAGGAGGCGTCAACAGTCAACACAGTCATATTTGCTGCTGCTGAGCCTGAGCTGCAGTGTGCAAATAGCCTTAGAGCTCCTTAGGCTAATTTAAAATATAGGCTAATATAGACAGTGAGTGAGTTAGAGTTCAGTTAGCCATTATTACATTTAGCTTAGCTTAGCAATAGAGTTTAGAACTTAACTTTAGATTCAGCTCTGTTGTGCAAAAATCTGCTGGCAGCCATCAACACAGTCATATTTGCTGCTGCAGTGTGCAAATAGCCTTAGGCTAATAATAGACAGTGAGTTAGTTAGAGTTAGCCATTATTACATTTAGCTTAGCTTAGCAATAGAGTTTAGAACTTAACTTTAGATTCACAGTCACTAACTACTAGTATTCTATTATCTATCTAGTAGAACATAGTTACTAATTAAATTTTATACTACTATATTATATTAGTTCAGTAAGTTGTTTGACAGTTTGTGGGCAGATATTTTAATGATTTTTGCTGCAGGCCTGCAGTTTTTTATATAGAGTAACTGAGTGAGTTGAGTCTTGAACTACTAGTGTTGAAAAAAAAATCTTTTTTTTTTCTACTTGTAATTTAAACAACAGATACAGTCTGAGTCTGAGATTGCTTTTTATATAGAGTAACTTGAGTTGAGTCTTGAACTTGAACTAGTGTTTAAAAAAAAACATTTTTATTTTTCTACTTGTTATTTAAACAACACATACAGTCTGAGTCTGAGATTGCTTTTTATATAGAGTAACTTGAGTTGAGTCTTGAACTTGAACTAGTGTTAGTAAATAAATAAATTCATTTTTCTACTTGTAATTTAAACAACAGATACAGTCTGAGTCTGAGATTGCTTTTGATATAGAGTAACTTGAGTTGACTCTTGAACTTGAACTAGTGTTAAAAAATAAATTTATTTTTCTACTTGTATTTTAAACAACAGACACAGTCTGAGTCTGAGATTAGCAAGTTTAGGAGTATACTGGACTTTTAGGGAGTTCTTAACAATTTAGTTCAACTTCTAGTTGATATTTTCTAATAGCTGCAAAGCAGCAGAGCTACCTACCTACAAGTTATATATTAGATAACAACCGCCAAACTATTTAAACTATTACTTCAAGTTGAGTTGTATATTTTCTAACAGCTGCAGAGCGACCTACCTACAAGTTATATATATAATATTAGATAGCAACCGCCAAAATATTAAACTATTACTTCAAGTTGAGTTGTATATTTTATAACAGCTGCAGAGCTACCTACCTACAAGTTATATATATAATATTAGATAACAACCGCCAAAATATTAAACTATTACTTCAAGTTGAGTTGTATATTTTATAACAGCTGCAGAGCTACCTACCTACAAGTTATATATATAATATTAGATAACAACCGCCAAAATATTAAACTATTACTTCAAGTTGAGTTGTATATTTTATAACAGCTGCAGAGCTACCTACCTGCTACCTACAAGTTATATATTACATAAAAACCGCCAAAATATTAAACTATTATTTCAAGTTGAGTTGTATATTTTATAACAGCTGCAGACTTTTGCAAAGGGGTGTGGCTTTTAAAAATGGGTGTGGCTTGTTAAAAGGGGCGTGTTTTTAAAAAGGGTCATGTTTTTCAAAGGGGCGTGGCTTTCTAAAAGTATAATTATATACTCGAGGTAGAGTTATTTAACAAAATATATTGGCCTGTCTCCCTTTCCCTGCTCATATTCGTATTTTTTAATAAACATGTATATAACAATTAAATTATTTCAAAAATAAAAAGAAGATAAAGAAAAAACGCAGAGTCAAAAGTCTCCTTTAACAGAGACAAGCTTTCATAGTGCAGAAACATAACAACCGTAAAACACACTCAGTCTCTGACTGGAACTATTATTAGATAACAAGCCAGGTAATTCAATTTCCAGCTCCATAGAATCTGGCAATCTGCTGCCACTCAACGTGTCTCTTCCGGCTGTGTATGTGTAACATGTGTGAGTTCCGGGTCTATTGCTGTCAGCCACTACCTCCAGGAGGCAGCAAGTCAGTGTATGTTAGTCTGTACATACTTAAAGAACTCAGTACTTAAACGGATATCAAACACTTTGAGATGATAATCTAAAATGATAGACTGTATAAATAAATAAAAACTTGCAATATACTTTCATTATTTATTTTGCTGTAATTCCATTCTGAAATTGTGAGCATTTCAGTTCCTGTTAGAAATGTAAATGCAGAACGTTGTTATATTCCACACAGATATTAGTTGCAAACTCTAGTGAACAATTTATAACTGTAGGTAACCTAAGTTACAACATGGCAGCTCCCATTGTTTTATAGACACTATGGGGTATATTTATCAATGTGCGAGCGGATTTATCATTGTACCAGCAGTTTTTGTGAACTGCTGATGCAATTCCGCCCCTGCAGATTTGCTGCCAATCAGCCACTAGCAGGGGGTGTCAATCAAACCGATCGTATTCGATTGGGTCGATTTCTGTCCGCCGCCTCAGAGCCGGCAGACAAGTTATGAAGCAGCGGTCTTTGTAAACAAGGGGCCTCAAGATCCATACAGAGCTTGATAAATATGCCCCTAAGGGGTAGATTTGTTAAAGGTCAAGCGGACATGATTGATGTAGCGTATCATGTCCGCTCGACCTTGCTAAATGCTGACAGCAATGCCGCCCTTACAATTTTTTTTATGCCTGGCTGCTATGCATGCTAGCTGCGTGCTTACCCTCCCTAACCAACACAGTTCAGCCCCCTGTTTAGCTAATATAGCCCGTGTCACCGTGTGTCTGTGTGAGGCGCTCAACTCAGGCTCTGCCAGCTCATCGGATCATCATCTTTCTGATCCTGACACAGTGTGCGGAGCCGGAGTTGAGTCGGGGCCTCTCTCTCAGTCTCTGCGCTGCCTCTTGCAGTTGCATCTTGCTGCCTGTGGGCCGGAACAAGTTCGTCGTCGTCGTCACGTGATCACGCGGGTCACGTGAGCGTGACGTCATCACGCCAGAGAAGACCCGCTCTCAGTTCAGACAGTCAGTGTCATTGCAGCGCCGCAGAGGCACAGAGAGTCTGAGGAGACAGTGACTTTCAGTGTGTCAGCCAGCCCAGCGGAGCCAGCCCAGGCAGTGGCAGCCCAGCATTGCAATAAGTTAATAGTGCGTGCTGCCCACTGCTAGTCTGCTGATTATCCCTTTGTGAAAATTAAAAATTGTTAATTTGAATTATTAATAATGTAATGATGATGCTGTTATTTTAATTTAACAGACTGTGAAGTTCAGTTCAAGTGTGTGTGTGCTGAAAGTCAGTCATCATAAATATAATCACTGTCACACAAGAGCAGCAGCCAGCAGCCAGCCAGCCAGCCAGGGTCCAGGGAGGGACTAGAGAAACAGTAAGACAGACTGTTAGCAAGCTGAGCCAGGCCTGTCACATTATTCATTATTAATAAAAGAATGAGGTATGTGAATGTGACTGTCTTTTTTTTAATAATTGTTATATATATTCACTGACCCAACCACCACTGTCCACACCACCATCCAGACCATCACCCAGGCCAGACATATATATATATATATATATATATATATATATATATATATATATATATATATATATATATATATATATATATATATATATATATATATATATATATATATATATATATATATATATATATATATATATATATATATATATATATATATATATATATATATATATAGCAAAACAGGAAACAGCACTCTCTGGACTTAAGTAAAAAACAAGTAGTTTATTCAGTAACGTTTCGGGGAATGCTCCCCTTCATCAGACCAACAACATACAAGTGAGACAAACATTTAAGCATACACAAACCCCTCCCCCTAGTGCAAAAAAACGCCAAAAATGGTTGCCATAGCAACCAAGCAACCAGTTCAAAGTAAATACATTTACCAATGCAACAATGACATCAAAGAAACCAGATCATTATGGTTAATTAGCATCAGGTCAATTAGCAAATCAACACATCATCCTACCACATAATACACCTGCTGTATATTAGTACTTCTAATACCCCAGTGGCAGTGTGTCCTTTTAAAGAGACATATCACAATATTATTAGCTAAGTACAGGAACACAAGAATGTGTAGAAAAAAGGGGTTGAAAAAACGTTTAGTTAAACCACGGCACCTCAACATATTGAAATGCAATTCACGTAATGCACTTATAGTAAATGCCTAACTCATAATACCCGTACTACATAGTCAAGGGTCATGTGTACCATAAATGCTATAGAAGCAAATAGCAGCAAACTCGTTATACAGATACCTCAAACGATGTGACCGTATTCCATGCACAAAGTGTAGCACGACCTATGTAATCACCCTGTTCAGCATCGGACCAACCTCGCGCTGAATCTAGCACAGCTACTAGCGGAACAACAAGGGATATGCGCATGCGTGGAAACCCGGCACAGTCCAGCCCCCAATGCTCCAGCTAGGTACCCAATAGGATAGAAAGGACAAGCCCCCACACCGGACAAACAGAGTTAATAAAATGGCATGGTAAGAGGGCCCCAAGGTACTACTAAGGGAAGGAAGGGTCCGGGTCATGAACGTAATAAATGCAGCAGGATATGCAGTAGAAGATAGTACAACACCCCTAATACCCAGATATCAGGAGTCACCCACTTAGGTCTAGTAACCCAGCTAGTTCAGTCTGACAAACACGATGAGAAGGGTATATGCGTCTGTCATTTCTAACCTGTCAGCACCGGTCTTGCGGTCAAGACACCTATTGTCCGTGCATAGGCAATTTTACAGGGTCACAAAAAGGATGTCTATAAGTGTGCGCATGCGTGTAAGCCATGCCCAGTCAATTATTACTGTGTAAGGCAAGGTCCCTGATAGGCCGTCTGGGACAAGCCCCTATCCCTGTGTGAGTGACAGTTTTGCTATGAGATAGGGGGGCAGGGGTCCAAAGTCAAAAGATATGTCGGTCACAGTATGTTTCAGGCTGATGCTGTGATTACAGGTTTGCTAGAGCCCGGTGGCCCAGAAATATACGGATCGCTATAAAGGAAAAGAGACCCCTAAACTAATGTGAATAAATACGTAGTACAGGCAGGTCCCATCCCCCTAGATACAGAAAATACTAGTGCTAACAGGGTTCCGTAGTGCAAGGTTAGTAGCACCAGCACTCAGTGATGTGTCAACACTGCGGTGTGCATCAAAAGTAACATCCACTAATATGCATAACAGAAACAACCTAAATAAGGGTACACCCATTGGGCACCCCTCCTGGAGGATAAATATGGGCAGAGCCTACAGCCAATCAGCAACCAGACTTCATGAACCCACTGTGGATAAAAGAATGCAAACATAGTATCAGCTACTGTACAAACTAAATTAATCCCCTTAGAAAGATACAACCAGATACATTAGAAGCGTACACAGCTTAGTTCATAAAAAACAATGCCAGTCTATCCCCATGTTCAAACCTCTGGGGTGTATAGTGTCCAGTTTGAAAATCCACTCGGCCTCCTTCTGTAAGAGACGGGTGTCCCTGTCACCTCCCCTAGGCATTGGGGGTACATGATCGATGAGTTTAAATCTCAGGTCCGCCACAGAGTGACCCTTCTCCATAAAATGTCTGGCCACCGGTTGGTCACTCTTGCCTTTCTCAATTGCCGTCCGGATGGCACTCCTGTGATTAGCCATCCTTTTCTTAATGTCATCTGACGTCTTACCTATATAGAATAGGCCACAGTTGCAATTCAGCATGTACACCACAAATTTTGTGGTACACGTAAGGAAATGCTTGATCTTGTAGCTCGTGTTATTGTGTGGATGTTTGAATTGCTTGCATTGCAGCATGGCGTTACACGTTACACAACTCGGGCACTTGTAGGAGCCCCTTTTGGTGTTTGTCTTGACCTTGCTGTAGCTATCAGTTGGATCAGTGTTCATTAAGATGTCTTTTAAGTTTCTTCCCCTCTTATATCCAATTCTGGGTGGTCCATAGTCGTGGTATGGTAATGATGGATCAGTCTGGACAATATCCCATTTCTCTTTTAAAGTAACTCCTAGTGTTCTCGTGCTAGGGGTGTATGCAGTGACAAAATTCATCCTCTTCTGTTGGTCTCTTTTTGGCATTTTCATGCTCAACTGGGCCCTTGCTTCCTTTATAGTGTTACCATTGTATCCTCTGCTGTAAAACCGTGATTCCATTTCTTTCAGTTGTACCTCACGGTTTTCCTCTGATGTGTTATTGCGGATGACTCTCAGCAGCTGTGCCTTAGGGATGGCTTTTATGAGTGATCTTGGATGGTAACTAGAAGCATGTAGCAGTGTGTTTCTGTCGGTAGACTTTTTAAATAAGGTGGTACCCAATCTGTTGTTTATCTTATTAATTCTTAGATCCAGGAAATCCACTTCATTGTAGCTGGACACTTCCTTCAATTGAACCTGTCCCCCTATTGTGTTCAGGGATTTGACCCACTCGCCAAAGGACTCAATCGTGCCTCTCCAGACCACAACGATATCATCAATGTAGCGCTTGTAAAAGCGTACTTGTTGATTGTCATATACCTTGAACACCTTTTCCTCCATATGTTCCATGAATAAGTTTGCAAAAGCAGGTGCCATATTCGAGCCCATGGCCGTTCCCATGAGCTGAAGATAAAATCTCCTTTCGAATTTAAAGTAGTTCAGCTTAAGACATAGAGATAGAAGTTCATTCCAGCTGATGTGGAGGGTGCAGAGACACTATCCATGAGTGACTTGGATGCAGCAAGGATACTGTTTGACACCTTACTACCTGAAGATCCAGCGGAAAATGCTGTGACTGTGTACAATCAACTCATCAAATTGAAGAAAAAAGAGGTGGATCTTAAACTTCATGGCATTTACCTTTCTGAGTACCATAGAAAGAGACTGATACCTAGAGGCTTTAGAATCAACAATGTGCCCACCATAGGCAGACAGAACTCTGACTTCTGCAGGAAATGGGTAGCGATATTGAATAAATGTTCCCTTGATTTGATCTTGCTAGTGGTTGAGGAAGTCAGATGTCAGATGCAAAAAGCAAAGGATGATATCAGCATTTTGGAGGAAGTTAAAGGCCAGATCCTGATGCAGGACAAATCAGAGAACTGGATGGACAAGATTAACACACAACTACGGGAATACAACAATGCCTTAATTGCCTTCAAAAACAAAAAACTTGGTTATGTTATGGAGGATTATAAGGATAAAAAGGTTTACCGATGGACACTTGGACCGGTTGAAAGAGCCCAGTACCAGCCAAGAAGACAAAGAAGGTTTAGAACATATGCACACCGACAACTGAACACGGTGGATTCAAGTTCTGGCTCTGACACGGATTACTCGGGTGACCGGCCACAGGAGAATGAGAACCAGCACAGCACTCAGCCTTTTTTAGGCATTACCACCCGCTCCAGGGGAAGGGGCGAAGACCGCATACACGCAGGGGCGGATTTTGGAAGAAGACCCCCACTACCCCGCAGGAGGAGGAGGATGTAACGGTCAATCTTAGCCAGCATGTCCTGAATGACAACGAAAGGCGGGTACTTATGAAGGGCCTCTCCTTTGTACCCACAACTAAGGCTGATGACTTCACTACTTATATTGACAGTATGCGTTTCCAGAGGCAGCTGAAATTGGGTGACTTTTTCCAGGGAAAGGGATTGGAAGAAAACAGACACCCCTTTAAGAAACCAAGTACATTTGAACCACCCACGACGAATCCAAGTATTAGAACCTATACTCGCCTTATCCAACAAAGATTGGGACAGAGGGAGCAAGGCCTAACTAGAAATAATATGACAACAACTGACTGGGAAGCTGTTCAATCCCTTAGAAATGACTCTACCATTGTCATACGCCCAGCGGACAAGGGTGGTGCGGTTGTTCTGCAGGATTATCAAGATTATAAGACTGAAATAGATAAACAACTGGCGGATGTCTCAACCTACAAAGCCTTACCTTGTGACCCCACGATTACCTATAAAGCACGGATTGACTCAGTTATTGAACATGCAGCACAAATGAACTGGATAGACCCTACCACCAAGGAATGGCTAACCACTAACAACCCAGTCAGGCCAATTCTCTATACACTCCCCAAGATACACAAACAATTGGTACATCCACCTGGACGCCCCATTGTCTCAGCACGGGGGTCACTCCTATAACCCCTGGCTAAATATGTTGACTCTATGCTACAACCACTGGTTGTAAACATGCGCTCATACCTAAGAGACTCCACCACACTCATTGCATATCTCACTGACATATCTGACATAGAACCAGGAGACGTGCTTGCCAGTCTTGACGTCACAAGCCTCTATACTATTATACCGCACGAAATGGGGATGGAGATAATTACCAACTGCCTTGAAAGATGCCCATATGTGGGTCCCCCTACCAGCTTTATTATTGAACTTCTATCTCTATGTCTTAAGCTGAACTACTTTAAATTCGAAAGGAGATTTTATCTTCAGCTCATGGGAACGGCCATGGGCTCGAATATGGCACCTGCTTTTGCAAACTTATTCATGGAACATATGGAGGAAAAGGTGTTCAAGGTATATGACAATCAACAAGTACGCTTTTACAAGCGCTACATTGATGATATCGTTGTGGTCTGGAGAGGCACGATTGAGTCCTTTGGCGAGTGGGTCAAATCCCTGAATACAATAGGGGGACAGGTTCAATTGAAGGAAGTGTCCAGCTACAATGAAGTGGATTTCCTGGATCTAAGAATTTATAAGATAAACAACAGATTGGGTACCACCTTATTTAAAAAGTCTACCGACAGAAACACACTGCTACATGCTTCTAGTTACCATCCAAGATCACTCATAAAAGCCATCCCTAAGGCACAGCTGCTGAGAGTCATCCGCAATAACACATCAGAGGAAAACCGTGAGGTACAACTGAAAGAAATGGAATCACGGTTTTACAGCAGAGGATACAATGGTAACACTATAAAGGAAGCAAGGGCCCAGTTGAGCATGAAAATGCCAAAAAGAGACCAACAGAAGAGGATGAATTTTGTCACTGCATACACCCCTAGCACGAGAACACTAGGAGTTACTTTAAAAGAGAAATGGGATATTGTCCAGACTGATCCATCATTACCATACCACGACTATGGACCACCCAGAATTGGATATAAGAGGGGAAGAAACTTAAAAGACATCTTAATGAACACTGATCCAACTGATAGCTAGAGCAAGGTCAAGACAAACACCAAAAGGGGCTCCTACAAGTGCCCGAGTTGTGTAACGTGTAACGCCATGCTGCAATGCAAGCAATTCAAACATCCACACAATAACACGAGCTACAAGATCAAGCATTTCCTTACGTGTACCACAAAATTTGTGGTGTACATGCTGAATTGCAACTGTGGCCTATTCTATATAGGTAAGACGTCAGATGACATTAAGAAAAGGATGGCTAATCACAGGAGTGCCATCCGGACGGCAATTGAGAAAGGCAAGAGTGACCAACCGGTGGCCAGACATTTTATGGAGAAGGGTCACTCTGTGGCGGACCTGAGATTTAAACTCATCGATCATGTACCCCCAATGCCTAGGGGAGGTGACAGGGACACCCGTCTCTTACAGAAGGAGGCCGAGTGGATTTTCAAACTGGACACTATACACCCCAGAGGTTTGAGCATGGGGATAGACTGGCATTGTTTTTTATGAACTAAGCTGTGTACGCTTCTAATGTATCTGGTTGTATCTTTCTAAGGGGATTAATTTAGTTTGTACAGTAGCTGATACTATGTTTGCATTCTTTTATCCACAGTGGGTTCATGAAGTCTGGTTGCTGATTGGCTGTAGGCTCTGCCCATATTTATCCTCCAGGAGGGGTGCCCAATGGGTGTACCCTTATTTAGGTTGTTTCTGTTATGTATATTAGTGGATGTTACTTTTGATGCACACCGCAGTGTTGACACATCACTGAGTGCTGGTGCTACTAACCTTGCACTACGGAACCCTGTTAGCACTAGTATTTTCTGTATCTAGGGGGATGGGACCTGCCTGTACTACGTATTTATTCACATTAGTTTAGGGGTCTCTTTTCCTTTATAGCGATCCGTATATTTCTGGGCCACCGGGCTCTAGCAAACCTGTAATCACAGCATCAGCCTGAAACATACTGTGACCGACATATCTTTTGACTTTGGACCCCTGCCCCCCTATCTCATGGCAAAACTGTCACTCACACAGGGATAGGGGCTTGTCCCAGACGGCCTATCAGGGACCTTGCCTTACACAGTAATAATTGACTGGGCATTGCTTACACGCATGCGCACACTTATAGACATCCTTTTTGTGACCCTGTAAAATTGCCTATGCACGGACAATAGGTGTCTTGACCGCAAGACCGGTGCTGACAGGTTAGAAATGACAGACGCATATACCCTTCTCATCGTGTTTGTCAGACTGAACTAGCTGGGTTACTAGACCTAAGTGGGTGACTCCTGATATCTGGGTATTAGGGGTGTTGTACTATCTTCTACTGCATATCCTGCTGCATTTATTACGTTCATGACCCGGACCCTTCCTTCCCTTAGTAGTACCTTGGGGCCCTCTTACCATGCCATTTTATTAACTCTGTTTGTCCGGTGTGGGGGCTTGTCCTTTCTATCCTATTGGGTACCTAGCTGGAGCATTGGGGGCTGGACTGTGCCGGGTTTCCACGCATGCGCATATCCCTTGTTGTTCCGCTAGTAGCTGTGCTAGATTCAGCGCGAGGTTGGTCCGATGCTGAACAGGGTGATTACATAGGTCGTGCTACACTTTGTGCATGGAATACGGTCACATCGTTTGAGGTATCTGTATAACGAGTTTGCTGCTATTTGCTTCTATAGCATTTATGGTACACATGACCCTTGACTATGTAGTACGGGTATTATGAGTTAGGCATTTACTATAAGTGCATTACGTGAATTGCATTTCAATATGTTGAGGTGCCGTGGTTTAACTAAACGTTTTTTCAACCCCTTTTTTCTACACATTCTTGTGTTCCTGTACTTAGCTAATAATATTGTGATATGTCTCTTTAAAAGGACACACTGCCACTGGGGTATTAGAAGTACTAATATACAGCAGGTGTATTATGTGGTAGGATGATGTGTTGATTTGCTAATTGACCTGATGCTAATTAACCATAATGATCTGGTTTCTTTGATGTCATTGTTGCATTGGTAAATGTATTTACTTTGAACTGGTTGCTTGGTTGCTATGGCAACCATTTTTGGCGTTTTTTTTGCACTAGGGGGAGGGGTTTGTGTATGCTTAAATGTTTGTCTCACTTGTATGTTGTTGGTCTGATGAAGGGGAGCATTCCCCGAAACGTTACTGAATAAACTACTTGTTTTTTACTTAAGTCCAGAGAGTGCTGTTTCCTGTTTTGCTACATTTCAACTACTCTAGCACCCTGGCCCTTGGAGAACTGTTTGTGAGAGTGCAACTGACTCTTTTTGCTTATATATATATATATATATATATATATATATATATATATATATATATAATATATATATTTATAATTATATATATATATATGTATGTTATGTATATACATATATATATATTATATATGTATTGTATATACATATACAATTTATATAAGTATATTTAATTTTATATAATATATATTGGGTACATATATATGTATATATATATAATTACATACACAGACGTACATAATATATTATACATATATTATTAAATACTTATATATATGTGTATATATATATATATAAATATATTATGTATATATATATATATATACACACATATTTATATATGTGTTATATATACACACACACATATATATATATATATATATATATATATATATATATATATATATATATATATATATATACACATACATACACACGACCATATACCTTTATATATATATATATATATATATATATATATATATATATATATATATATAAAATGAGCCAATCAAATACAGATGTAGGTGTGTCAGTGTAACCAATCACACGCTGTACAATGAGCTGATCAAATAAAAAACAGATGTAGGTGTGTCACACTCACTAACCAATCACACACTGCACAATCAGCCAATCAAATAAAATACAGATGTAGGTGTGTCACACTCACTAACCAATCACACACTGCACAATCAGCCAATCAAATAAAATACAGATGTAGTTGTGTCACACTCACTAACCAATCACACACTGCACAATCAGCCAATCAAATAAAATACAGATGTAGGTGTGTCACACTCACTAACCAATCACACACTGCACAATCAGCCAATCAAATAAAATACAGATGTGGGTGCTCACTGTAACCAATTACACTCAATATACACACACATTTATACTGTATTATATGTATATATATGTATATTTTTATATATATATATATATATATATATATATATATATATATATATATATACACACATATACGTCACACATACATATATACACACACAACTATGTATTGTAAACATGAGTCATTTTTTGTATGTGATGTGAAATAATAATGGAGTAAAAACTGTGCTGTGTTTCAAAATAGATTACAATAAAGAACAGCATGCTTCTGAACTGAAAACAAATTTATTTTTATTTAAATAGTAATGCAAAATATTCCCAGCTTATTTTTTTCAATGAATTAACACACAACAAATGTTCAGTGAAAACCATTTACATGAAGTGTTTCTTTAATAGGATAACAATATACTTCTGCAAGTAAAATCAGATCTCTTTATTTTATCACTTTGTGTACACACAAATGCTTCCTTATCTAATATCTGTCTGTAAAACAATGTCCAATACCTAGGGCCTGATATTCAAAAGCTTGCTGGTTGTAAGAATGAGAGGTATACAATAAATAACATAATAATCTGCACTCACTAAATTTAAATAATTTTATTAGAATATGATTCTTTCCTAATATATCAACAACATATATAAGTAAATCCTTGTAAATAAAGGATTACTGCCAAATATATCTATCTATATCTATATATACCTGATCACAAAAAATAACCATTGCTGTGGGGACGTGCACCATCTGATCTGTTTGTTTGGCATCTACTGGCAACACGCATTGGATATACAAAAACAAGAAAATACACAATGTCCTTATGAAAAATATATTTTTTCCAGTGACCCAAGGAGAACAAACTATTTTACAGAATTGAGTGACGAGGATGCTCCTTCAACATCTAGAGCAAGTGCATCTCCCAGAAAGAAAAAGAGAAGAATGTGCCAGTATAATTCCAATTGGGAAAACACCTACTCTTGGGTAGTTATAGACCATAATGACAAAAATAAAACCACTGCCAGATGTAAAATATGCAATACATCTTTTACAGTATTATATGATGGTGTAAAATCATTATCTCAACATGCTAAGTCACAGAAACATTTAAAAATGGAAAAGGCTGCTGCTGCTTCCCAAAGAATGAAATCTTTTTGTCTCATTGAAGACAGTTCTCAGAGCGAAAAGGTAACTGTTGCTGAACTTACTCATATTTACCATGGAGTAAAGCACCATATTTCTTTTCTTGCTCAAGACTGTGGTATTAAAGTGCTGAAACAAGTCATACAAGATTCAGAAATTGTAAAGAAAATGACAGCGGGACGCACAAAAACATCTTCTATAGTAAATAATGTCCTATATCCTTTCTCAGTTGAACTTGTTTTAAATGATCTAAAGAATGGTATCCCTTTTTCTATTGCCACCGATGCCTCCAATAAGGGAAACCGAAAATGTTTTCCTGTTGCTATACAATACTTTACACCTCAGGAAGGACAATGTTTCAAGATTTTGGATTTCTATGAAGATGCATTTGAAGATTCACAATCTATTAAAGATCATCTTTGTCGTGTGATCAATGAGAAAGGATTATTAATGAATAATGTTACAGCATACGGAGCAGATAATGCTTCAGTAAACTATGGTGTTAACAATTCTGTTCACCAAAAGTTAATAAATGATAATGAAAATATTATTACAGCTCACTGCAATAACCATATTATGCATAACTGTGCAAAGAATGCTTTAAAAGTTTTGTCCTTTGACATTGAAAATGTAGTTTTAAAGGTTTTTGCAGAATTTTCTAACTCAGCTAAGAAACGCGAAGAGTTGAGAGGTTTTTTTGAATTTTGTGAAGCAGAGTTCCATGAAGTTGTCAGACATGTTCCAACTCGCTGGCTTAGCTTGTTTAATGCAGTTGAGAGGTTGTTACAGAACTGGCGCCCATTGAAAGCTTATTTCCTCTCCCTTGGATGTGATGACTGCCATAAGGCAATATGGAAAATTATTTCAGATCAGCAGGATGAAATGGCAAGTGATGAACAACCAACCATATCAGAGCTCTATCTTTATTTTACTCACTTTTTTATGTCTTTATTTCAAAATATACTGCTCAAATTAGAAAACAGATCAACACTTTCCTGTGATCTTCATTTTATTATGGAAAGATTTCGAAATTCCTTAAAAAAAAAATTGATGATAAATTTTTTGGAATGAAGGTTACATTTGCTTTACGTAAAAAATATTTACCAGTACATTCAGTTGAAACCTTTCAAGAAGAAGCAATAGCTGTTTACATAAGAGCGCTTCGTTATCTTGAGAAATGGTATCCGTTTGACAATCCACTGTACCAGGCTTTAAATGTTTTGAATCTTGAAAATCAGAAGAAGTCTCCATCTTTGGAAGAAATAACAGAAATTTGGCTCTTGTCACCTTGGAAAAAAGAGCTTCCTCTTAATTCACTGTTTGAAGAAGTGAGTGCATTGGCTGAAGTGTTTACTTCTCTGCAGGGTACAACATCCCTAGACAAATGGAAACATTTCTTTAGTCAAGAATCTGCCCCAAGTTTACTAAAGTTATTTCAGTATTGTGCATCAATTCCTGTCTCAAATTCTGGCGTGGAAAGAATTTTCAGTGTCATGAACAATGTGTGGTCAGATGAACGAAACAGACTGTACGTGGAATCAGTGAGAAGTGAACTTTGCATCTTCTTTAACATTCCTTACAACTGTTCTGAAGTAAAAGAACTGTTTCTAAAAAATAAAAATATTATAAAAGCTGCACAATCCAACAGTAAATACAAATTCTCTGTTGGAAAATGATGAAATGGCTACATATCTGTAACAACACAAATGTTGTTGGTATAATTATTAAAGAATTCTTGTTGATACTAATACTCATTCACATAGGTCTGTTCTCACTATGAATGTTAATTTAATGGTGTGTCTGTCTCTTTAAGAACATCTTCAAGTGTAGCAAAGTTCAGTAATAACCAAATGCAGTTGATATATTTATAATAGGATTTTGTTTGATGTTAGTACCTATTTACATAGGCCTCTTCTCACTATTGTTGTTACTATAACTTTAAGTTAATAGGATGTTTGTCACTTTAAAGAAATATATAAGTATAGCAAGGATCTTCCCCATAGTAACAGGTAAAGCTGTTAGTATGTTTTTTTTTACTTGCAGGAAGGATTTTGGACTGTGTAAATGTACTAAATATATCAGCTAGTGAAGGTTAAAAATTTATCGGTCTTGTAACTTATCATCACAGCCTGCCTTCAAGAATTATCTTTGACACTAAGTTGTTAATAGACCACTATGACAGTGTTCCTCCTAACTGTTTAACAAACTGTTTTTTGTTGTTACATGTTAATGACCATAATACGTGTTAATATATATGTATATTTATAATAAACATAAATCTAAAAAATATGTGTGTGCATTTTTCTATACAACAAGACCCTACCACGCTTCAACCCCCCCCCTCCCCTTATCATTTTGGCTGTCCAGTATTTTTTTGAAGGACAGCTGGCAACCCTATATGCCAGTCTTGCTTGTTCTAAGTCTTATTAATTACTGGTATTTTTTATTTTATTTTTTTGCAATCAAATTTTTGCCAAAAAATCCATATCATGTACTAATGGTTGTACTTTTTTACACTTTAGGTATAGTGTATAAAATTGGTACCTTAGGGTAATCTGCTGTCAGGTAAGCTTAAACATGACCACTATATAATTATTATTATTATTTGCTTTTAACAACTAATGTACTACTGTTTCTTGAACTTTTTACTTGGATCTCCTGGCAGTGCAACTCTTCATCATTGCTGAAATATCTCTTCCCAATATATATATATATATATATATATATATATACTCACTGTATATATATATATATACACACTGTATATATATATATATATATATATATATATATATATATATATATATATATATATATATATATATATATTATAGATATAGATATATAGATACATAGATAGATAGATAGATAGATAGATATTATGCAAAAGTTTAAGCACCCCTGACAATTTCCATGATTTTCATTTATACATAATTGGGTGTTTGGATCAGCAATTTAATTTTGATCTATCAAGTAACTGAAGGACACAGTAATATTTCAGTAGTGAAATTAGGTTTATTGTTGTCAGGGTTTTTTCCCTGTTGTGTTGGCCATGTGCTGCTGGCAGCCATTTTACTCGCCTCTCTTCCTGACTATGGTGCATTTTTGGGGATGCTGCTCTATTCCTGCACTTCCTTTTATGGCCAGACTGGTGTGCATCATCCATGTGAGACAGGATGCAGTCTCAGAATTGTGATGTCATCACTTATTATTTAAAGGGCCTCTGTTCAGTATGCTTTGCCTTTGCGTTGTCTCAGACCTGTTTGTGAGAGTTCCTGTGTATTACCTGGCTGCCTGACGTCCTTCCTGGTTCCTGATCCCTGGCTTGTTCCTGACTCTGCTGTTTTCCTTGTTCCTGATTCCGGCTCGTCTGACTATTCGCTTTGGCTCCTGACTCGGCTCATCTGACTACCAGCTCTGGTTTTGATTCCTGGCTTGTTATTTGACTTGTGGACGTTTTATTATTTTTTGCTATTAATAAAGGTGTGATTATTTTTGCACTTCTCGTCTCAGTCTGATTCCTGGCACCCTGACATTACGCAAAGGCCATGAATCCTGATGGTGCTAATAATCCACCTTTACCTGCCATCATTTCCAGGATGGAAGTAGAGGATCACTGCTTGGATCAATTTGCACTAGCCCTGCAAACCCTGCTGACTCGCACTGCACATTTGGACCAAAGTGTCCCGCAAGTTATGGCTGCTCCTGTTTCCGCTGCTGCACCTATGCCTACCAGGAGCATGTCCGGTTCTGCACCTCTACCTCAGCGAGATGGAGGCAATCCTATTCAGTGCAGAGGGTTTTTGAACCAGGTGGGCATTTACTTTGAGATGTTACCTCAGGCGTTTCCCTCTGACAGAGCTAAGGTGGGATTTCTCATCTCGATACTCTCTGACACAGCTCTTGCCTGGGCTAATCCCTTGTGGGAGACTAATAAACCTGTAATTTCAAATTACCCTGAATTTGTGGCCTCTTTTCGAAGGGTATTTGATGTTCCGGCTCGCTCCTCCTCTGCTGCTAAATGACTCATGTCCATTCAGCAAGGTACAAGATCTGTTGCTCAGTATGCTATTGAGTTCCGTACGCTTGCCACAGAGGTAGGTTGGAACAATGAAGCCCTTGTTGCCGCCTTCTTTCATGGGCTCTCTGATGCAATTAAAGACGAAGTTGCTGCCAGAGATTTACCAGAGGATCTCAAGGCATTGGTGTCTTTTTTGATCCTAATTGACATCAGAATCAGAAAGAGGCCCTCTTTCAAGGAGCCCTTGTGGAAGCCTCCTGTTCCGTTGTCTCCTACGTGTTCGTTCCCACCCATGCCTCCCTCTCCTCCCATGCCTCCTGGTCCCGAGTTACCAGGTACTGCTGAGCCGATGCAGCTGGGATTCACGTGCCTCTCCGTGGCGGAGAGGGCCTTTAGGAGGAGGGAGGGGCTCTGCCTCTATTGTGGGTTACAGGGCCACCTTTTGAAGTCTTGTCCTACACGGCCGGGAAACGCTCACACCTAAGGTCCCGTCGGGGGCAGACCTTGGGTGGTTTATCCTCATCCCCGGAACCGCTTAAGGAGAAACCTTTGGTCACGGTTGTCCTTTCCTGGGTGGACTCCTCCATAGTCACCCAGGCTCTTGTTGACTCCGGTGCTGCATGCTATTTCATTGACAGTGCTTTTCTATCAAAGCACTCCATTCCTGTTTTGCCTCGGTCCATTCTGATTGCTATTGAGGCCATTGATTGCAGGCCCCTTCAGCCTGCACTCGTTACTCACAAAACTGCTCCGTTGTCCATGGCTGTTGGGGCTCTCCATTTTGAAACCCTCCAGTTCCAGGTGATAAACTCTCCGCATTTTCCGGTTGTTCTAGGTTATCCCTGGCTCCAAAAGCACAATCCCAGTCTCGACTGGTGAAGGTCCGAAATTTTGTTGTTGTCCCCGCAATGTATTTCCACTTGTCTTCGGAAACCAGTTAAAGTCTTGTGCACTTCTTCGGTTTCTCAATTGCCAGAGGAGTACCCAGAGTTCCTAGACGTGTTTGACAAGGTGCGTGCCGGTACGTTGCCTCCTCACCGGTCTTACGATTGTGCCATAGACCTGCAACCCGGAGCCATTCCTCCTCGGGATCAGGTGTACCCTCTGTCTGTTGCAGAGAATTGTGCTATGGAGGAGTATGTTGCCGATGCTCTGTTGCGGGGGATCATCCGCAAATCCTGCTCTCCTGCAGGGGCTGGCTTCTTCTTTGTGAAGAAAAAGGGTGGCGAGTTAAGACCATGTATCGATTATAGGGGTCTTAATCGTCTTACCATTAAGAATGCTTACCCTATTCCGCTTATTACGGAACTCTTTGACCCCCTCAAGGGAGCTACGGTCTTTACTAAACTTGATTTGAGAGGAGCGTACAATCTCGTTAGGATTAAGGAGGGCCACGAATGGAAAACAGCATTTAACACCAGGAGCGGGCATTATGAGTATCTTGTAATGCCCTTTGGCCTATGTAATGCTCCTGCTGTTTTTCAGGAATTTATTAATGATGTCCTACGAGATATGTTGCAACAGTGTGTTGTGGTGTACTTAGACGACATCCTCATACACTCGCCCACACTTGAGGCTCATCATTATGATGTTACACGGGTTCTTCAGAGACTACGTGAGAACGGCCTGTTTTGTAAACTCAAGAAATGTGAGTTCCATCAGACTCAAGTAACCTTTCTAGGTTATGTTATCTCCGTTGCAGGGTTTTTCATGGATCCTGAAAAGTTATCTGCAGTTCTGCAGTGGCTTCACCCAGTTGGTCTTCGGTCTATTCAACGTTTTTTGGGGTTAGTCAATTACTATAGAAATTTTATTAAACACTTTTCTTCCTTGGTCCAACCTATCACAGCCATGACCCGTAAAGAGAATGATCCATTACATTGGTCACCTACTGCCATTAAGGCCTTTGATAGTATAAAGATTGCCTTTGCTGCCACTCCAGTTCTGGCTCATCCTAACCCTGTCCTGCCTTTCGTTCTTGAGGTCGATGCGTCTGAGACTGGAGTAGGTGCCCTCTTGTCTCAACGTCCTACGCCTGACGGTTCCTTGCATCTGTGTGGTTTCTTCTCTAAGAAATTGTCTCCAGTGGAGTGCAATTATGAAATTGGTGACAGGGAATTACTGGCCATAATTTTGGCACTTAAGGAATGGAGGCATCTTCTCAAGGGTACTAGCGTGTCAGTGCTTATTCTTACTGACCACAAGAATTTAACTTATCTATCTGAAGCAAAACGTTTGTCGCCCCGACAGGCCAGATGGGCGCTATTTTAGTCTCAATTTAATTATGTGGTCTCCTACCTGCCTGGTAGTAAGAATGTTAGGGCTGATGCACTCTCTCGACAATTTTTGCCTCTGTCCAAGGAGGAGTCTGTACCTACTCCTGTTATACCTCCTGACCATATTTTGGCTACCATACGTACTAATTTGACTTCTCCCTTGGGGGAGGAGATTCTGGCTGCACAAACCAATGCACCTCCTGAGAAACCTAGTGGTAAGTGTTTTGTTCCTGAGAATCTTTGAACTAAACTTTTGCACACTTACCACTATCCTAAAGCCGCAGGTCACCCAGGCAAGAACCAAATGATTTGGTCTGTCACTCGACAATTCTGGTGGCCAGGTCTTCGTTAAGCTGTGTATGTTGCCTCCTGCTCAGTTTGTGCACAGAATAAGACTCCTCGACCTCTTCCTGTGGGTCTTCTTCAACCTATTGCTAATGGTGAGCGTCCTTGGACACATCTTTCCATGGACTTCATTGTCGAGCTCCCTGTTTCCAATGGCAATACTGTTATCCTTATGGTGGTTGACCGTTTTTCTAAAATGTCACATTGCATTCCCTTGATGAAGCTGCCTACCGCTCAGGAGCTTGCATCAATTTTTGCCTGGGAGGTCTTCCGTTTACATGCGTTACCCAAGGAGATAATCTCGGACCGGGGCAGCCAGTTTGTCTCCAGATTTTGGCGTTCCTTTTGTGCTCAAATGGGGATCCAGCTTTCCTTCTCCTCGCCATATCACCCTCAATCCAATGGGGCTGTGGAACGGTCTAATCAAGCTCTGGAACAGTTCCTCCGTTGCTATGTCTCAGATCACCACAATAATTTGTCTGAACTGTTACCTTGGGCAGAGTTTGCTCGTAATAGTGCTATTAATGCTTCCTCCAAGATATCCCCGTTCATGGCAAATTATGGGTTTCAACCATCCTTGTTGCATGATTCATTCATGTCTTAGGGGATTCCGGCTTTGGAGGAGCATCTCCGGCAACTCCGTTCCACGTGGGTGCAGATTCAGGATTGCCTTCATCGTTCTATGCAGCACCAAAAGTTCCAGACTGATCGTAGGCGTCTGCCCGCATCTTCCTACCAGGTTGGTGAGAGAGTTTGGTTGTCCTCCCGCAACTTGAACCTTCGTGTGCCTTCCAATAAATTGGCTCCCCGTTATGTTGGTTCTTTTCGAATACTCCGACGGGTTAATCCTGTGGCCTACGCTCTTGACCTTCCTCCTGCTATGCGCATCTCCAATGTTTTTCATGTCTCCCTCTTGAAACCATTGGTTTGTAATCGGTTTACCACTGTGTTGCCTCGTCCCCATCCTATCTTTGTTGACAACCATGAGGAGTATGAGGTCAGCAGCATTATTGACTCTCGTATGTCCAGGGGCCGTGTACAGTATTTGGTTCACTGGAGAGGCTACGGTCCGGAGGAGCGTTCTTGGGTTCCCTCCTCTGATGTTCATGCTCCCGCCCTCCTCCATGCCTTCCATGCCCATTTCCCCTATAAGCCTTTTGTCCTCCCGTGGGGGAGGGGTCATTGAGGGGAGGGTACTGTAAGGGTTTTTTCCCTGTTGTGTTAGCCATGTGCTGCTGGCAGGCATTTTTGCTCACCTCTCTTCCTGACTATGGTGCATTGTGGGAGATGCTGCTCAATTCCTGCACTTCCTTTTATGGCCAGACTGGTGTGCATCATTTATGTGAGACAGGATGCAGTCTCAGAATTGTGATGTCATCACTTATTATTTAAAGGGCCTCTGTTCAGTAGGCTTTGCCTTTGCGTTGTCTCAGACCTGTTTGTGAGAGTTCCTGTGTATTACCTGGCTGCCTGATGTCCTTCCTGGTTCCTGATCCCTGGCTTGTTCCTAACTCTGCTGTTTTCCTTGTTCCTGATTCCGGCTCGTCTGACTATTCGCTTTGGCTCCTGACTCAGCTCGTCTGACTACCAGCTCTTGATTCCTGGCTTGTTATTTGACTTGTGGACTTTTTATTATTTTTTGCTATTAATAAAAGGTGTGATTATTTTTGCACTTCTCGTCTCAGTCTGATTCCTGGCACCCTGACAATTGTATTAACAGAAAATGTGCAATATGCATCAAATGAAATTAGACAGGTGCATACATTTTGGCACTGATTAATTGGAGCACACAATTGGTTTGGTGAGTCCATTAAGCCTTGAACTTCATAGACAGGTGCATCCGATCATGAGAAAAGGTATTTAAGGTGGCCAATTGCAAATTGTTGTTCTCTTTGACTCTCCTCTGAAGAGTGGCAACATGGGGGCCTCAAAACAACTCTCAAATGACCTGAAAACAAAGATTGTTCAACATTACGGTTTAGGGGAAGGCTACAAAAAGCTATCACAGAGATTTAAAGTTGTCAGTGTCCACTGTGAGGAACATAGTGAGGAAATGGAAGACCACAGGCACAGTTCTTGTTATGGCCAGAAGTGGCAGGCCAAGTAAAATATCGGAGAGGCAAAGGATGGTGAAAATGGTCAAAAACAGCCCACAGACCACCTCCAAAGACCTACAACATCATCTTGCTGCAGATGGTGTCACATTGCATCATTCAACAATTCAGCGCACTTTGCACAATGAAGAGCTGTATGGGAGAATGATGCGGAAGAAGCCTTTTCTGCACACGCGCCACAAACAGTCGCTTGAGGTATGCAAACTCACATTTGGACAAGCCAGCTTCAATTTGGAAGAAGGTGCTGTGGACTGATGAAACAAAGATTGAGTTATTTGGTCATAACAAGGGGCTTTATGCATTGGCGGCAAAAGAACACAGTGTTCCAAGACAAACACTTTCTACCCACAGTAAAATTTGGTGGATGTTCCATCATGCTGTGGGGCCATTTCTGTTAAAGTTGAGGGTCACATGGATTCCACTCATTATCAGCAGATACTTGAGAATAATGTTGAGGAATCAGTCACAAAGTTGAAGTTATGCCGGGGTTGGATATTGCAACAAGACAACAACCCAAAACACTGCTCAAAATCTACTATGGCATTTATGCAGAGGAACAAGTACAATGTTCTAGAATGGCTGTCCAGTCCCCAGACCTGAATATCATTGGAAATCTGTGGGGTGATTTGAAGCGGGATGTCCTTGCACGGCAACCTAACTAAACTGGAGATGTTTTGCAAGGAGGAATGGTCCAAAATACCTTCATCCAGAATCCAGACACTCATTACAGGCTATAGGAAGCATCTAGAGGCTGTAATTTCTGCCAAAGGAGGCGCTACTAAATATTGATGCAATATTTCTGTTGGGGTGCCCAAATTTATGCACCTGTCTAATTTTGTTTTGATGCATATTGCACATTTTCTGTTAATCCA
Source organism: Bombina bombina (assembly GCF_027579735.1). Classification (NCBI taxonomy): domain Eukaryota; kingdom Metazoa; phylum Chordata; class Amphibia; order Anura; family Bombinatoridae; genus Bombina; species Bombina bombina. The sequence goes on along the minus strand of NC_069499.1, from coordinate 753,868,802 downwards.
ATAAACCTCATTTCACTACTGAAATATTACTGTGTCCTTCAGCTATTTGATAGATCAAAATGAAATTGCTGATCCAAACACCCAATTATTTATAAATGAAAATCATGGAAATTGTCAGGGGTGCCTAAACTTTTGCATACGACTGTAGATAGATAGATAGATAGATAGATAGATAGATAGATAGATAGATATAGATGTTTTAATATCGTTCATGCAAATGTATTTTTTTTTTGCATTATTTATTGTTTGTAATAAGTTTTTGTATTATGCTCTTCTATGCAGTTTTTGAGTACTGTTTTTTATAGAGCACTGTTCTGTTCATATAACTGCGCTTCTAAGTTCTTTGAAAGTCCTTGATAAACCACTTAGGTTACATTTCTAGGAGAGAGAGATCTAATCTAGAGATGTTCTTTCCTTGGTGTTGAAATATGTATATGTCACCTCATTTTGTGTGGTTCAATTTTTAGTTTTGTGAAGTTTAGCAACAAATGTGCACTTGTAGATGTGTAGATGTGATTATGTGTGAGTCTATGTCTGGGTATGTACAGTTAGAGCAATGCACCTTGTTACCAGGTAAATATTTGCACTTGTGTAAGCCAAGTAATGATTGGCTTGATTGTATTCAGGTCAAGGTTCATTCAACGTTAGTTTATATGCAAGTTGGGTATTCCTTTCTCTTTTAAATTGTAGCATTTCTAAAATAAATTACTCTGGAAAAAAACAATGTGGTTCTTCAAGTGAAATGGTAGGACACAAAGCAAATACAATACAATAGTGAATACCACTTTTCTCCATTTTTGGCAGCCATTTTGTATCACTGTGAATGAAAGGATATGGTTTGAAGTGACCATGAGTCAGTATCCAGCCCAGCCTTCAGAGAAACATTGTTGTCTTAAAGGAAATGTTTAGCTTTTCTATAATTATGATTGTTATTTACATAAAGGTCTGTACATTTACAAGCAAAAGATTATTTGTATGTTATGCATGATCTTGCAAATAAACCAGATATTTAACTAGGTCACTGTAACTATATATTTTAATTTGTGCAATCACCTAGTTACAGGCTGATCTCAGATGCCAGAAGTGTTTTATTACAAGAAGCTCAGTTTCTTCAGTATGCCTGGAAAAAAAACAATAACTGTTAAAAAAAAAATGTATTTGCAATGTATTGGGGTTTTTCTGTATTTTTATGAAACATCAGAGCTGAATCAGGGATGATAAGTCATTTACTCACACAATAAACATGTAATCCATGATTTCCTAGCAAAAAGACTTCAGGGAAACAGGCTGCTAGAGCAAGATTGATTTGCATTTATTGAAATCAAGTAATAAATATATTTGCATGGTTGCTTTATTCCAGCTAAAATGAAATCCTAATACTTCTAAACTTCTGCAAAAAAAGAGAACTGCAATATCCAGGGTTCCTCTTTAGAATGTTGGTTTTATCTGTGAGACAAATTAACCCCTGTATTCTATGTGCAAGAGAATGTGAGGAATGTGATTCAGTTTCGTTTTGATCTGTACTAGCTATTATTGTCTGAAAACTATTTAGCTGTTTCCTAAAAAAACAACTTAGATTCCAATGGAGGTTGCTGCTTAGTGTCTCATTCTTATCTTAACATGCAAAGCATTAATGCCATTGTAGAATATATTTGAATATGTATAACCTTACCACTGTGTGATGCACGTATTGCTGTATAGACTGCTGAAAGGGATCAAGAATTATTGCTAACACATCTAATTATATGCAGTAGGAAAGACCACATGTGATTAAGGGGGCATTTTACTAATTATAAAAAGAACTCGTTTGGTTTGGTATAGTGCAATTACAATACTACAAATAAAGCAAGTTAACACTGAACTGAACAGGGTTTACTTCTAATATTGTGCCGACTGTAACACACATGTAATTAATATATTACACGTTTGGTACAGTGCTATCTCAATACTAAAACCAGTGATTTTTTTTGTGGTGTACTCAATGGTAATAAGTAACACCACCTCTCTCAGTTAATATTTGTAATCGTCATGTAAATAAATTGTTTTCATAAGAGGGGGCTGCAAAATATGTCAAGCATTGTAAATAACTTTGCACTTTTGCTTTTCTTAAAGTTACTGAGCACAATATATCAATCAATAATCAATGATTACCAGCACTTTTATTGCACAAAAAAGCACTAACTAAAACTAAACACGTTCAATACAGTGTAAATTTGTATCAGCTATATACAAATATAAAGTTAAAAAAGCACTATTGTAAGAAGAAAAAGCTGTGGCTACTGTATTCTTTAGCAGGGTTCTTCAAACTTTCTGTCCCCAAGACCCATTGTTATGATATCACATGCTGAAGTAAAATATTACAAGATTAGCTGTAATTGTTGGCAAAGTCACAAAAATGTGTGTATACTTAATTCCTGATTGTAGTCAAACTTTAAAATCTTGTAAAAGGTAAAAAGACACACACTCTTGTTAGAGAAAAATATTTTAACTCTGCCATTTTGCCCTATGCTTTATATTAAATTGATGCTTGTAGCTTTAAGTACTTTCTTGTCAGTTCAGCTATTTTGTTGTGCTTGCAAAAATATAAACGTCTAGCTGAGTAAAAACCATTCTGGATTGGCCTAAAGCACAGCACATAGGGCAATGGAGACTATAAAGAGACACTGTTCTTATCTCATTTTGCCCGCCAGCCTGTGTTACTTTAAAGTGATGACATGCTGTCACTTTGTTGTAATCTTGCTTAATTGTACAATAATAACTTTTTGAATTTGGACCAGTTGTTTCAAGTTGTATTTTTTTCTTCAACATTTTGGTGCCGAAACCCGGGAGTTTGAAAGCGATTCTGGATGGAGCCAAGCCTGGAATCTGAGGACAGAAGACAACGGGCGCCAACAGGTGAAAACCTTTGTGTCTCAAATTGCTCTCCCCTCATCTGATTCCTAAACCCTCTTTCCTGTCGTAAGTACAAACTCCCAAGAACCTGAAACAACTGTTTTATGTTTTAACATCTTTTGCTGTGAATGTGTGGGTGAAAGAGGTCCTTCACCGTGTGTGAATGTACTGCTCAAAGACGCCCCTCTGCGGATAAAGCAAGTGGGAGCAGTAGTGTGTTAAGTAAGAGGACTCTATCATCCTCAGACACAAATGTTTTCTATTTTCTGAGTTTGTCAAGTAAACTGTTACTAACATTCGGCTAGATTACAAGTTTTGCGGTATGAGTGAAAAAGCAGCATTAAGTTTCTTTTTCACAACCGCTGGTATTACGAGTCTTGCAGGTATATCTGTCCCGCACACTTTTTTGGCCGTAACGCAAAGTAACTACCGCAGTTTTCAAAAAGTCCTTTTTCAATGGGACTTCCATAGCACCGGTATTACCAGTTTGCCTGTCCAGCCAAAAAGTGAGTGGTACAGCCTATACCATCAAGATCCATACCGTAAACTGAAAGTCCGTAGTTATGGCTTTAATGCTACAAAGCCGTAACATAAGATTCATAACTAAAGAGCTAAAAAGTACACTAACACCCATAAACTACCTATTAACCCCTAAACCGAGGCCCTCCTGCATCGCAAACACTAAAATAAAATTATTAACCCCTAATCTGCCGCTCAGGACATCACTGCCACTAAAATAAACATATTAACCCCTAAACCGCCGCACTCCTGCATCGTCAACACTAGTTAAATATTATTAACCCCTAATCTGCTTTCCCTAACATCGCCACAACCTACACTACAGTTATTAACCCCTAATCTGCTGTCCCTAACATCGCTGCAACCTACATTACTGTTATTAACCCCTAATCTGCTGTCCCTAACATCACCGCAACCTACATTACTCTTATTAACCCCTAATCGGCTGTCCCTAACATCGCTGCCACTATACTAAAGTTATTCACCCCAAACCTAACCCTAAGTCTAACCCTAACACCCACTAACTTTAATATAATTAAAATAAATCTAAATAAAAATTACTATCAATAACTAAATAATTCCAATTTAAAACTAAATACTAATAATTACATTGTAGCTAGCTTAGGTTTTATTTTTATTTCACAGGCAAGTTTGTATTTATTTTAACTAGGTAGACTAATTACTAAATAGTTAATGACTATTTACTAGCTACCTAGCTAAAATAAATACAAATTTACCTGTAAAATAAAACCTAACCTGAGTTACACTAACACCTAACCTAACACTACAATTAAATAAATTACATTAATTAAATACAATTAACTAAATTACAAAAAAACAACACTAAATTATACAAAATAAAAATAGATTATCAAATATTTAAACTAATTACACCTAATCTAATAGCCCTATCGAAATAAAAAAGCCCCCCCAAAATAAAAAAACCCTAGCCTACAATAAACGACCAATGGCCCTTAAAAGGGCCTTTTGCGGGGCATTGCCCCAAAGAAATCAGCTCTTTTACCTGTAAAAAAATAATACAAACAACCCCGCAACAGTAAAACCCACCACCGACATAACCAAATGCCCCAAATAAAATCCTATCTAAAAAAAACTAAGCTCCCCATTGCCCTGAAAATTGCATTTGTATGGGCATTGCCCTTAAAAGGGCATTTAGCTCTTTTCCTGCCCAAGTCTTCATCCAAGCGGCAAGAAGTGGTCCTCCAGATGGGCATAAGTCTTCATCCAGACGGCATCTTCTATCTTCATCCTTCCGACACAGAGCGGCTCCATCTTCAAGACATCCGGCGCGGAGCACTTCTTTCCACAGCTCTTCCAGAATGAATTCTCCTTTACATTACGTCATCCAAGATGGCGTCCCTTGAATTCTGATTGGCTGATAGAATTCTATCAGCCAATCAAAATTAAAGGTGAAAAAATCCTATTGGCTGATGCAATCAGCCAATAGGATTGAGCTTGCATCGGAAGTATGCCGTCTGGATGAAGACTTCTGCCCGTCTGGAGGACCACTTCTTGCCGCTTGGATAAAGACTTCTCCTGGCTTCGTTGAGGACTTCTTGCCGCTTGGATGAAGACTTCTCCCGGCTTCGTTGAGGTCTTCAAAAACTGTCAGTGGATCTTCGGGGGTTAGTGTTAGGTTTTTTTAAGGGTTAATTGGGTGGGTTTTATTTTTAGCTTAGGGTTTGGGCAGAAAAAGAGCTAAATGCCTTTTTAAGGGCAATGCCCATACAAATGCCATTTTCAGGACAATGGGGAGCTTAGTTTTTTTTAGATAGGATTTTATTTGGGGGTTTTGGTTGTGTGGGTGGTGGCTTTTACTGTTGGGGGGTTGTTTGAATTATTTTTTTACAGGTAAAAGAGCTGATTTCTTTGGGGCAATGCCCCGCAAAAGGCCTTTTTAAGGGCCATTGGTAGTTTATTGTAGGCTAGGGGGGGGGTTATTTTGGGGGGGGGGCTTTTTTATTTTGATAGGGCTATTAGATTAGGTGTAATTAGTTTAAATATTTGATAATTTCTTTTTTATTTTGTGTAATTTCGTGGGGGTTTTTTGTAATTTAGTTAATTGTATTTAATTAATGTAATTTATTTAATTGTAGTTTAAGGTTATGTGTTAGTGTAACTCAGGTTAGGTTTTATTTTACAAGTAAATTTGTATTTATTTTAACTAGGTAGCTAGTAAATAGTTAATAACTATTAACCAACTAGTCTACTTAGTTAAAATAATTACAAACTTAGCTGTGAAATAAAAATAAAACCTAAGATAGCTACAATGTAACTATTAGTTATTTTGTAGCTAGTTTAGGTTTTATTTTACAGGTAAGTATTTAGTTTTAAATAGGAATTATTTAGTTAATGATAGTAATTTTTAGTTAGATTTATTTTAATTATATTAAAGTTAGTGGGTGTTAGGGTTAGGGTTAGACTTAGGGTTAGGTTTAGGGGTTAATAACTTTAGTATAGTAGCAGCGATGTTGGGGGCGGCAGATTAGGGGTTAATAAGTGTAATGTAGGTGGCGGCGATGTTAGGGGCGGCATATTAGGGGTTAATAAGTGTAGGTAGGTGTCGGCGGTGTCGGGGGTGGCAGATTAGGGGTTAATAAGTGTAATGTAGGTGTCGGCGATGTCGGGGGCGGCAGATTAGGGGTGTTTAGACTCAGGGTTTATGTTAGGGTGTTAGGTGTAAACATAACTTTTTACTTCCCCACAGGAAAACAATTGACATGCTGGGCTTCCAGTGCTATCAATCATATCTGAGCAGAGGGGGTGATGCCTTTGTTCGCCTGACCCTCTCTGACATGCCATACCATTCTGTGGAGTGTTTGGTGGATACTGGAGCAGACCTCAGCATTCTCACAAGATCAGAAGCTGTTATGAAATGCCAGGCACATCAGTGAGCAATAGATCCTATCACTATGGGTAACAACAGGGTAGATAAAGCAGCCAAGAAGGCAGCTCTCATGATACTCCAACAGTCCTCTGACAATGGATGCTTTAAAAACCCTCCAAAACCAAACAGGTTCCCTATCTCAGAGTAAGTGGAAAAACGCTGGTTGCAAATTGGAAAATGAGGTTTGGAAACAAGGGGATGGTGGATTGTGTGCACCTCCAGTGGTATATCCCGTTTTCGCCAGTCTCTCTCATCTCCCTTTCCATGTTTCCAAAGGGGGAATGATTGCAAGTGTTAATAAATTATGATTGCAAGTGTTAATAAATTTTGTTTTGCACCAGGTTTCTCACATTTTGCAACTGAATGGTGCAAGAAATGTATGATCTGTGCTAAATACAATAATCTGGGAAAGTGAAGAGAGCAAATGGTATTTAAAAAAATAGCCAAGATCTGTAAGCAGACAAAACTTACTTGGGTACAAGCCTTACCTTTAGCCCTCTTTGCAGTATTACACACCCCAAAGGGAAAGCATAGCCTTTCGCCATTTGAAATTTTGTTTGGTAGACCACCACTAACAGGCCTTTTCTTTCCACAAGAATTACATGGGCAGTGTGCCTCTCTAACTGATTATGTTGTCCAGCTGCATGAGAAACTGACTAATTTGCATGGAAAAGTTTTCTCTTCATTACCAGATCCAGAAGAAACAACTGGAACTCACCACCTGCACCCTGGAGACTGGGTGGTGATAAGAAGATACGTGAGGATACATGTGTTACTGATGACACCCACCTCAGTCAAAGTGGAGGGGAAACCAAACTGGATACACGCCTCCCACTGTAAGAAGGTGAACTTCCAAGTCGGTGATAAGAACCTGTGTCAAAAAGGGTGAGGCCACTGGGGACAAAGAGGGTTAACAAACTACCAAAATGCATATACTGTCCTGTTTTTTTCTTTGTCCTTGTCATGTTCTGTCTCAGGATATCATGTGAGAGCCTCATTGTCTGGAACAGTTGCTTTAAAGGAAGATTAGTAGAAGCCATACTGATTGAAAATGAAAACAAATTTATTTAAACAACAGAATACTTTGTTTAAGCAAATACTTGCAGAATATTTAAATATGCTACTCAGGTATGTTAAGACCACATACAGCAGGAGTGAAAATAAACAAACAAAGTAAGCAGAGATGCAGATTCAAAAAGGAAAGTCTTTCTCCTACTAATTGCTGAGTGCAGGATTTGCACAAGGCAGGATACAAACTTGCAAACTGGTAACAGGTTTAAAGGTAAAGTCTCTCTCCTTGTAATTGCTGAGTGCAGGAATTGCACAATGCAGGAAACAACTTGCAAACTGGTAACAGGTTTAAAGGTAAAGTCTCTCTCCTTGTAATTGCTGAGTGCAGGAATTGCACAATGCAGGAAACAACTTGCAAACTGGTAACAGGTTTAAAGGTAAAGTCTCTCCTTGTAATTGCTGAGTGCAGGAATTGCACAATGCAGGAAACAACTTGCAAACTGGTAACAGGTTTAAAGGTAAAGTCTCTCTCCTTGTAATTGCTGAAGGCAGGAAACAAACTTGCAAACTGGTAACAGGTTTAAAGGTAAAGGCTTTGCCCTGGTAATACCTTGTAAACAGGTGCAAAGGAAATCTTTCTCCTGGCAATGGCCAAGTGCAGGAATTGCATAAAGCAGGAAACAAACTTGTAGATTGGTAACAGGTTTAAAGGTAAAGGCTTTCTCCTGGTAATACCTTGTAAACAGGTGCAAAGGTGAAGTCTTTCTCCTGGCAATAGCTGAGTGCAGGAATTTGCATAAAGCAGGAAACAAACTTGAAGATTGGTAACAGGTTTAAAGGTAAAGGCTTTCTCCTGGTAATACCTTGTAAACAGGTGCAAAGGAAATCTTTCTCCAAAGAAGTACAGGAAACAGGTTCTGACTTGACAAAACAGATCCAATGTGAAGACAAAAATGCAGACTAAAAGCCATCCTTAAATAGGGAGGTTTTGCACAGGGTTGGTTCTGATTAATTCCAGAATTGAGAACACCTGTGTGTTGCACAGGTGTAATAACAAGTAAGGCAAAAAGTTATTTATCAGATCTTTTAAGATCCATGCTATTGCTAGAACTGGCTGTGGCTCAACATGTAAGCAAACAGAAATAGCAACCACAGAGTCACAGGTTCAAATCCCCACACAGCCCTTCTTAGCAGAATGCCTCCCAGACCTTTTCTTTTTCTTTTTCGTCTGGAGGCTTGGTTCATGACAGATGCCCCCTCCAAAGAGCGCACTCTGGGCGCTCAAAGCCTGTTCAAACATCTGAAGGTGGGATTTACGAACAAGTGTTCCATTTGAAGCCCTAATACAATCAGATGGAATGGATTCTTTGCTTGGAACAGCTGCCTGAGATTGGGGACCCTTAGAAGATATCCCTGTAGGCATAACAAGAGCTGAAAAACCAAGACAGTTTTGATTTAGAGGTTCCTGATTATACCCAGCAGCTTGCAATGGACTGGCTGATGGGCAGGGTACCTCCGGGTAGGAAAAGACCTCTCCTTCAGAGTCAAGGAATTTGTTATCTGGGTCATATCTGCCTGATGGGTAGAGTACCTCCGGGTAAGGTATGACCTCTCCTTCAGAGTCCAGGAATTCATTTTCTGTGTCATTTATATCCAATTCAACCATCTCATTCAATTCTTTCTCAGTCAATGAGTAGCTGGGTGAAGGTGGTGCAGGGAGGTGTGGAACTTTAGATTTGTCAGGGTCTGATTCAGCTGGAAGATTTGTCACTTTTATGTCTGATGAGTGACTTTTGTTAGATGGATCTCCAACCAAGGCAGAAACAAGGTAATGTGCAGGATTTCCAGGAGGTGTTTTTGCAGAGTTCCCCAATGTGGTAGATGCAGAAACAGAGGCAGTGGCATGGGTAGTGGATGTTGTTGAAGTTGTACTGCCAACAACCATCTGTTTCAAATCAGGTACCATTTCTTGAAGCGTGTTAGAAACGGTTGCTTGTAGAATAGATGTATTCTCAGTAGCTGGATCCTCTCCAGGGGTATCTATAAGTTTGCTAGTGGAAGAATAATTTGTTCCCTTAACATCAGAGTCCATTTTAAACTTGGCTGTATCTCGACTTGATCCTCTAGGGGGTCTTACTGGACACCCTGTGATGCGGTGACCAGTTCCCCCACAATAGAAACAGAGGTTAAGCTGTCTTCGCCGAGTCTTTTCCTCTTCTGTTAAGGGTTCTTTAAAACCTTTCCTTGTTTGGGAGGTAACTTCAGACAAGGTTTTGGTTGGGAGAGATAACATTTCCACCAGCTCCATGAAGTTAATCAGTATGTCCTTAATAAACTTTAACACTGATTCCAATACAGCAATAATCCCAGAGGGCTCTCTTTTAAGGTCTTCACATTCTGTCATGTTCTGTCTCAGGATATCATGTGAGAGCCTCATTGTCTGGAACAGTTGCTTTAAAGGAAGATTAGTAGAAGCCATACTGATTGAAAATGAAAACAAATTTATTTAAACAACAGAATACTTTGTTTAAGCAAATACTTGCAGAATATTTAAATATGCTACTCAGGTATGTTAAGACCACATACAGCAGGAGTGAAAATAAACAAACAAAGTAAGCAGAGATGCAGATTCAAAAAGGAAAGTCTTTCTCCTACTAATTGCTGAGTGCAGGATTTGCACAAGGCAGGATACAAACTTGCAAACTGGTAACAGGTTTAAAGGTAAAGTCTCTCTCCTTGTAATTGCTGAGTGCAGGAATTGCACAATGCAGGAAACAACTTGCAAACTGGTAACAGGTTTAAAGGTAAAGTCTCTCTCCTTGTAATTGCTGAGTGCAGGAATTGCACAATGCAGGAAACAACTTGCAAACTGGTAACAGGTTTAAAGGTAAAGTCTCTCCTTGTAATTGCTGAGTGCAGGAATTGCACAATGCAGGAAACAACTTGCAAACTGGTAACAGGTTTAAAGGTAAAGTCTCTCTCCTTGTAATTGCTGAAGGCAGGAAACAAACTTGCAAACTGGTAACAGGTTTAAAGGTAAAGGCTTTGCCCTGGTAATACCTTGTAAACAGGTGCAAAGGAAATCTTTCTCCTGGCAATGGCCAAGTGCAGGAATTGCATAAAGCAGGAAACAAACTTGTAGATTGGTAACAGGTTTAAAGGTAAAGGCTTTCTCCTGGTAATACCTTGTAAACAGGTGCAAAGGTGAAGTCTTTCTCCTGGCAATAGCTGAGTGCAGGAATTTGCATAAAGCAGGAAACAAACTTGAAGATTGGTAACAGGTTTAAAGGTAAAGGCTTTCTCCTGGTAATACCTTGTAAACAGGTGCAAAGGAAATCTTTCTCCAAAGAAGTACAGGAAACAGGTTCTGACTTGACAAAACAGATCCAATGTGAAGACAAAAATGCAGACTAAAAGCCATCCTTAAATAGGGAGGTTTTGCACAGGGTTGGTTCTGATTAATTCCAGAATTGAGAACACCTGTGTGTTGCACAGGTGTAATAACAAGTAAGGCAAAAAGTTATTTATCAGATCTTTTAAGATCCATGCTATTGCTAGAACTGGCTGTGGCTCAACATGTAAGCAAACAGAAATAGCAACCACAGAGTCACAGGTTCAAATCCCCACACAGCCCTTCTTAGCAGAATGCCTCCCAGACCTTTTCTTTTTCTTTTTCGTCTGGAGGCTTGGTTCATGACAGTCCTTTTCTTTGTGTTTTATACCTCTATGCACCAGTGAAGGGGGACAAACGAACAAATTCCATCTGGCTTTTACACCAACAAACCGCCAAGCAGCTGAATGCCACAGACTGATGGATATGCTCTCATGTTCCTGCCAATCATAAAGGAATCACTTTAATAGGTGTACCAATATCAATGAATGATTTAAATGTGACAGATTATTTGAACATCCTAGCTGTAGATATAAACCACTCTGTTCATAATGCTCTCTCAGACCAAGGTACATACTTAGAACTTGCTAGTATAATTTCTACACCTACAATGTGTCTAGGGCCAATGTATATCAATCACATAGCCAAAATAAAGGTTTGCATAGTCAGTTTGCCCAAAGTATACGTGGGGAAAGCAGATTGTAGAAATGCTACATTAACATTTAACATGGAACCTAACAAAGCACCATGTGATACAGTAATACTTGTTGTAACAGTGTATGATTTTGTTCAACGTTAAAAGCTTTGTGTGCCCCCAGGTGTGCCTGTCCTGAACAGACAGACAGACAATGTTGACTGGAGCTGTCAAACTCAGTTATATCACAATATGGTTTGGTTTCAACTATGACTGGGAAAACATGGTAAGAAAATTCAAAGGGTCTTAAAACAAGGACTCTATTACATTTGTGGTAACAAAGCCTACTCATGGCTTTCCATGGGAGCATGGGGTAACTGTACCATAGGAAGATTTGTACCAGCCATTAGAACACGCTCAAATATTTCAGTGTTTGAAACATCCCTAGGGGAAACAAGGTATAAGCGAGAATTATTCTCATCTGCAGATAAAGCCTGGGCGTGGTGGTTGGGGAATTGAGCTAGCAAATAGAATGAATAAATACGCTAGTATCATGTATGGGATTATTAATGAGATTACAAGTTCTATACTTGCCCTTAATGAAGAGTTAGCCCAAGTTAAAAAAGTGGCTATGCAAGATTAGGATGGCTCTTGATTACCTACTTGCTATTGAGGGGGGGACATGTACAATTATTGGCTCAGAATGTTGCACATTGATGGAGGATTCCCATGACCCCCATAGAGGCACAAATGAAAAAAGTAAGAGTTACAGCAAAAATCTAGAAATATATCTAAGGAGGGATGGAACCCATTCTCCTGGATGGGATCCATTGGAACCTGGTTTAACAATATGCTTACAAATCTTTTAAAACCCATAGTGGTAGTGATATGATTAATTTTAATGTGCCTAATTGTCTGGAAATTGTTAATGATTTGTGTTTCTCATTGCAGCAAAAAGATAAAGATACCTATTGTTTAGGGAGATGATACAACAGTCACAGAGATGACCGTCTGATAACCTAGCTCAGCTACCTGCCTCCCCTGCAGACCCTCCAGTCATTCTAGGAGACAGGTGGAAGATCTCATCTCTGCGAGGAGGTCCCACAATTGCACCTCATCAGCTTTGGGCTTACTACAGGATTTGGACCTAGGCCTGTGACAGGATGTAGTACTGGCTGCTGCTGTTATCTGAATAGATAGTGATTGCATATTTTGTGTTTGTGTGTTACCAATAAAGATGTGTGCATGCTTAGAGGAAATGGTCACTATGTAGGCAGTCTGGAATGGATGCCCGGCCTCCCACTGTCTATGCAGCTTATCTGTATACTCAGTGATATACGGTCTGTCTAAGGGGTCATTTCCAGGTAGGAAATTATCAAAAGGGTGAGAAATTCTAGAGAAAAATATTTTAACTCTGCTATTTTGCTCTATGCTTTATGTTAAATTGATGCTTGTAGCTTTAAGAACAATACACTTTCTTGTCAGTTGAGCTATTTTGTTTTGCTTGCAAAAATATAAACTTCTAGCTAAGTAAAAACCACCCAAGTGCTGTATGGACGAGATAAGAAGACCACGAGTTGCCTACGTGTGAAGATTCTGGATTGGCCTAAAGCACAGCACATAGGACAATGGAGACTATAAAGAGACACTGTTATTATCTCATTTTGCCCGCCAGTCTGTGTTACTTTAAAGTGATGACATGCTGTCACTTTGTTGTAATCTTGCTTAATTGTACAATAATAACCTTTTGAATTTGGACCAGTTGTTTCAAGTTGTATTTTCTTCTTCAACACTCTCATACAACATACACACCAGCAACAACAATTTTCCATCACCTAGTAAGGATTACTAAATGTTGTTTGTAAAGAGAACAGATCGTTCAGTCGGGGAACTTTCTTACCGCAATCTTAACCGTGGTACCCAAAAAGCAACCTCTGGTCGTAGTAGCACAGCTCAATTAACAGAGCCCATTCGGTCAGTGTGTTTAAAGTGGCTAAGCAGACCCCCGCTATATATAGCTGTGTTGCTGTTCTGGCTGCTCTGGAGACCAGATGCGAGGGCAACACGTCACTGCTTTCCTCCTCCCAGTTCCAAGGGTCAATCAACAGAGACTTCTGGCACACGTGGTCTCTATCCTGGCCAATCACAATCCACAAGAGGTTAAGCTTGAATCCATACCCGCAATAGCGGTAAAAACAAAGTAATGTCCAGACACGGACCTGATTCCGGGGGTAGGAAGGGAAGTGTCTCAGGAAAGAAAGGGACTTCTTGTTATCCCAATGATGAGATATCGGCAAAAAAGAAAGGGAAAACCTGGAAACTTCAGTAGTGTATAAGTAAAACCAGCTTTATTTGAAACAAGTTAAGGAAAACCTGGAAACTTCAAAAGTATATAAGTAAAACCAGCTTTATTTTAAAAAAAAACAAAACAAGCACACAGAGAACAGTGAGTGCTGACTGGTCTTATGCGTTCCGGCTAGTGCCGTAGTCATAGACCTCGTTTTAACTTGTTTTAAATAAAGCTGGTTTTACTTATACACTATGGACATTTCCAACATACACACCACACACACTCTCATACAAAACACATGCACACTCCACACACTCTCATACAACACATTCATACCACACACAATACAACACACACACACTCATACACAAACACATTCATATAACACAGACACACACACTCTCATACAGCACACACACCACACACACTCTCATAAAACACAGACACCACACACTCTCCTAAAACACACACAAGTCGCGACCCAGTAAACATGGTGTTGTGACCCAGTAATGAGTCCCGACCCGTGGTTTGAAGAACCCTGTTCTATAGGATATAAATATGTAATCTTGTTCCTAAAAAGAAAAAGAGCACGCTGAAAGTTAAAAACACATTTTTTTTTAATAATGAACTTACTTTAAATACATACTATAGTTTACAGTGTTTATATATATAAAATAAGAATCCAATAATTGCACTCTCTAGATTTGAATTACAGCAACCTTTAATGTGTGACGTTTCGGAGCATTCACCCCTTCCTCAGACAACCATAAAGTGCAAGCAACCGTGTTTAAATATACAATAAGCCCCTCCTCCTTCAAACATAACCAAATCATCAGCAGTGAATAATCATGTCATTGTCATAGTGATCAAAATAAAAAATCATTAACAGCATACGGATATGTCATGTATTTTAGAAATATAAACATCCTGTGTAAATCAAATAGAAAATCAACAGACATTTTTTTGAAAAATAAACAAACATTTTTTATATTGCATCCCTTGTGTATTTACTGTGCAAATAGCCGTGGTTTTACTGGTAGAGCAATGGAGAGTGATCTAGCTAGCTATCTACATATACATAATTGCACACACTAGCCTCTATATCTCATGTTTAATAGGGACAGAATTATATCATAACCCATATCTAATAGTACATCAACTTGATCAAATACAATGTGAAAAATACCTCATATAAGGGTTCTCAATTAGCCAAACAAACAAACATTTGCAGCGTGATGTAGACAGGGCTCATCAGGGAGATGAGGGCGCGTGTCCCGTTACGTCATCACGTGTGTGTCACTGCATCCAGCCAATTAGCTTTAAGAATTTACGATCTCCAGTAGTATGGCAAATCCACAATTACATAAAAAACAAACACCTAGATTACGAGTTTTGCGTTAGAAGCTGTGCGGTGCTAACGAGCAGTTTATGCTCACCGCTCACTTGCAGACAGCGCTGGTATTACGGGTTTTTACAAACCCGGTGTTAACCACAAAAAAGTGAGCGAAGAGCAAAATTTTGCTCCACATCTCACCTCAATACCAGCGCTGCTTACGGTAGCGGTGAGCTGGTAAAACGTGCTTGTGCACGATTTCCCCATAGGAATCAATGGGGGAGAGCCAGCTGAAATAAAACCTAACACCTGCAAAAAAGCAGCGTAAAGCTCCTAACGCAACCCCATTGATTCCTATGGGGAAATACTTTTTTATGTCTACACCTAACACGAACCCCAAGTCTAAACACCCCTAATCTTACACTTATTAACCCCTAATCTGCCACCCCCAACATCGCCGACACCTGCATTATATTATTAACCCCTAATCTGCTGCTCCGGACACCGTCGCCACCTACATTATAGTTATGAACCCCTAATCTGCTGCCCCCAACATCGCCGAACCCTACATTATATTTATTAACCCCTAATCTGCCGCCCCCCAATGTTGCTGTAACCTAACTACATTTATTAACCCCTAATCTGCCGCCCACGACGTCGCCACCACTATATTAAATGTATTAACCTCTAAACCTAAGTCTAACCCTAACCCTAACACCACCTAACACTACCTATAAAAAAAAAATAAGATAGCTACAATATAACTAATAGTTACATTGTATCTATCTTAGGCTTTATTTTTATTTTACAGGCAACTTTGTATTTATTTTAACTAGGTACAATAGTTATTAAATAGTTATTAACTATTTAATAACTACCTAGTTAAAATAAAGACAAATTTACCTGTAAAATAAAACCTAACCTATGTTACAATTACACCTAACACTACTCTATAATTAAATAAATTCCCTAAACTTAATACAATTAATTACAATTTAAAAAAATTATCTAAAGTACGGAAAAAAAACACTTAATTACAGAAAATAAGATTTTTAAACTAATTACACCTACTCTAATTTCCCTAACAAAATAGAAAAAGCACCCCAAAATAAAAAAGCCCTACCCTACACTAAATTACAAATAGCCCTTAAAAGGGCCTTTTGCGGGGCATTGCCCCAAAGTAATCAGCTCTTTTACCTGTAAAAATAAAGTACAAATACCCCCCAACATTAAAGCCCACCCCCCACACAACCAACCCTACTCTAAAACCCACCCAATCCCCCCTTAATAAAACCTAACACTAACCCCTTGAAGATCACCCTACCTTGAGAAGTCTTCACCCAACCGGGCCGAAGTCCTCAACGAAGCCGGGTGAAGTAGTCCTCCAGACGGGCAGAAGTCTTCATCCGGGCGGCATCTTCTATCTTTATCCATCCGGCACCGAGCAGCTCCATCTTCAAGACATCCGACGCGGAGCATCCTCTTCAAACGATGGCCGACTGAAGAATGAAGGTTCCTTTAAATGACGTCATCCAAGATGGCGTCCCTTCAATTCCGATTGGCTGATAGAATTCTATCAGCCAATCGGAAATTAAGGTAGAAAAAATCCTATTGGCAGATGCATCAGCCAATAGGATTGAGCTCGCATTCTATTGATTGCATCAGCCAATAGGATTTTTTCTACCTTAATTCCGATTGGCTGATAGAATTATATCAGCCAATCGGAATTGAAGGGACGCCATACTACTAAATGCGGTACCAGGCTTGACAGGAGAGGCTGTACCGTTCACTTTTGGTCAGATTCGTAATACCGGCACTATGCAAGTCCCATAGAAAATATAGGATACGCAATTGACGTAAGTGGATTTGTGGTATTTCCGAGTCTGGCCAAAAAAGTGAGCGGTACATCTGTACCTGCAAGACTCGTAATACCAGCGGGCGTTAAAAAGCAGCGTTAGGACCTCTTAACGCTGCTTTTTTAACCTAACGCACAACTCGTAATCTAGCCGTATATTTGCTGCTGCTGCTTTTAAGTAGGTGAATATCACAGATACAGTATTTCATTGCCAAATATGCAGTAAGACTGGCCAGAGATGCAACCACAACAAAAGGAGTGTGTTCACAGTGTATCATTGTGCTGATGTACTCTAATAGCTAATCATTTGCACATCTACATGACGCTACAATGTATCTCACATCTAAACACTCACTACGATGTACCAAATATATAGAGAGGCAGGTACTTGTGTTCGAAAATCCACATATTGCTGTGAAATTACTAACTTGTTCTTAATACTCTGGGAATAGATAATGCACATAAGAAAAGAGCCCCTATACTAGAACAGAACTTTGTTTGTACTTCATATTATGTTTAGACAAACATCAATACGTAATACTACAGCTGTCACTAAATAAGATTAGGACAAAAGCCTATATACTGTACAAAAGAACCTATATACAAAAGAAGAGAATATATCTATTACAGAGTTTTACATGTGGGTGTCACTTAGGAAACTAATATCAGCGTCTAGCTGGCTACTACCTCATCATACTCTACCTTCAGTCTTTATGCCAATCGGAGTATGGTAGTAAAATTTCCAATCATAAAAAACAGTGCCAAATAACAGTGGCATTGAGTCCACCTGGGTATACATTCCCCAGGGTATATATCCATTTTGCTTCTAGCTGTAGAAGCTTCTTCTTTCTGTCCCCACCACGTCCTAGGGGGGGTACGTGATCAAGTAACAGAAAGCGAAGATCCATTACAGTATGGGTTATCTCCAAGAAGTGCCTCGCTACCGGTTGGTCTGTCTTCTTTTTATCCAAAGCTGTTCTTATGGCACTCCTATGGTTAGCCATCCTCTTCTTAATATCATCGTCCATTTTTCCTACAAATACAATTAAGTAGGTAGACAATGTATTTGATAAAACAGGTTAAATGGAATTTGATCTTAAACGTATGGTTGGAGTGTGGATATTGAAATTAGGTACTTTGGATCATTGAATTGCAGGTTGTGCAGCAACGCATCTGAAGCATCCTGGTTTCTGTGTCTGTAGCCATGATTTCTTAATATTAGCATGGTTAGGGTCAGTAATCATCAGTATGTCCTGTAGATTTCGTCCTCTTTTATATCCCACTCTTGGGGGTTCAGTATTCTGAAAAGGAAGTGACGAGTCAGATGCCAGGAGCCCCCAATGTTCCCCCATTGATCTTGCCAACACATCAGTAGCAAGTGTATAAGTAGTTATAAATGTTATACATTTCTTTGTGTCTACCTTCCTGATTTTTCAACAATTCTGCTTGTGTACATTCACTGGCTGCCTTCTGAGCCCCTTTGATTATGTCATAGGTGTATCCCATTTGGGAGAACTTTGCTGACATTTCCTGTAGTTGTGTCTGTACCTCATCTTTCTGGGAATTGTTCCTCGCCACTCTGTACATCTGGGCCTTTGGTATGGCCCTAATGAGGGATGGCAGCTGGTTGCTAGTAGAAGTGAATTCCTATTTGTGGGTTTATGGTACATTGTTGTCTCCAACAGGGTCTCTTTTTTGTAGATCCTTAAATCAAGGAAATCTACAGCTATTTTTCAGTGTACCATCTTAAATCTTGCAGGCTTCAGTTGCTCATTCAATCATTCAAACCATTCTACAAGTTTATTTTCATTCACCCTCCAGATCAGAAGGACATCATCGATGTACCTCATGTATACAATGATATTAGGATGCTCATTGACCTTCATCACATTGTTCTCGTAGTCTTCTATAAAAAGCTTTGCGTACGAAGGGGCCATATTCGACCCCATCGCCGTTCCTGTAACCTGTTGGAAGTATTGTGTCTCAAACCTAAAATAGTTGTAGGCCAGACATAGTTTCAGAATTTTGATGATGAATTTGATATCTGGTCCCACATATGAATATTTTAATAGGGCTTTCCTAATGGCTTCTACCCCATCACTAGGAGGTCATCTTATTCCACAACACCAATCCTAGGTAATAGATTGAAGATGTCAGTAGAGTCACAAACTTATGATTTCATTTGTTTCACCATGGGTGAAGGTGAAAATCCACCCATTGAGCTAGTGGGCTTAATAGAGAGCCTCTAGCCGACACAATGGGGCGTCCAGGAGGTTTTTGTAGACCCTTTTGCACTTTTGGGAGGGTGTAAAGAATTGGGCATATAGGATCTTTCACTTGTGTATCCTTTGTAATCCAATTGTGTTCAAGGCCCTCCTTTAGTGTTTCTGAAATAATCATCTGCAATTCCCTCATAGGATTACAAGATAATACCAGCTGATCATCCAATTGTGAATAAACCTCCTCACTGTAATCTGTATAGTTGAGTACCACAATGGCTCCTCATTTATCTGCTTTGCGGATTACTATACTTGAATCATGTGAGAGGTCAACTATGGCTTTCTGTTCTTTCATAGATATGTTCCCTCTTCTCCATTTGTTAGACATAATTGGTATATCCTGCAGGACCAGTCTAGTGAAAGTTTTAATACTTTCTGATGTCTGTGCTGGATCAAATTTACTCTTCCTTCTAAACATTGTATCCCTTTCTTGGCCATGTTGAAAATGTTCTTTCAATTTCAAATTCCTTTGGAATTTTTGTATATCTAACCAGGTCTCAAATTCATTTTGTTTTCTTAAAGAGAATATGAAGACAGGTAAGAGAACCTAATCTTCACAAAGAAAACACATAAAGCACTCTCAGTTTGAGGTAATCAGGCAGCTGTATCAGCTGCAAGTAATAAACAGTTTATTCACTGGTGAACTGGGGCTCACAAAAATAAAATAAAATATAACTTTTAATGAATTGCAAAATAAAATAGGAAATTATATTAAAAACACACTTAGGTACCTTATTGTTAATGCAAAAAAATATTAGAGGAGTATACAGGTAAGGTTTAACCACTGATTATATCAAAAGTGATTCAGAGTTGGTTGATCATATACTTATAGCAACCACGTTAATATATCTTTAGTGTGACGTTCAGATGAAAAGCTGCTAAAGCACAAAGTACAGGCAACAGTTGCCAGTGGAAATTCATATAGTTTCTCAGAGTTTGGGTAAGTCTAAAGTCTAGAGTTAACACAAGACTGTTCTTAAATAGGGTGAACTCACATGTACTGTAAAGATACAAGGTTGCGTAATGCTTGATGGATTAGTGGTGTTTGCCCAACAGGAGCAATAACAGTAACCTGTGATTCTGGACCTATATTTTTAGCAATACATATGACTGTGATGTATCTAAATAATCCTTGTACTTCGATAGACAATATCTCTTTCTGATACACTGTGAGCAATTATAATTGCTGTTAGTACTGATAGTTTGGACTGCCTCGTGATCTCTTGCAGTGTTGTAGTCAAGCAGGCTAGTACATATTTAACACCCAGTCTGTGTTGAAATTAGTAAGTCTCTTATCAAAAGCTCTTGGGACTTATGAATCTCTAGAGTAATAGATGTTGTATCATAAAGTTAAGATCAGTGAGAACCATTGTGGTGCTCTGTACATCGTACTGATAGCACTTAAAGGTTAGAGAATATACAGGCTGTAATCTGCTGAATCGTTATGTGAGCTCAGTGGTAATAATAAAGCACTTCTACTAAAGAGCGATAAGTAGCATAACAGTAAATCAAGGTAGCCTAAGGTTGACTAAAAACACAGGAGCTCCTAGAACTCCTCACCAATGCCCTAATGTCCCTGACATGTTTCCCCATAACCGGCTTATTTCATAGGGTGATCGCGCCGTAGGGTTGTCGGCTATTTATGACGCATTAGGTCATGCCCATTTGGATGTGTCATCGTGGCCAATCCGGTGGATATCCTTACCATCCTTATCTTTAGCCTACCAATATGGTTTGATGGGATATGGATAAAGCGAATAGCATTTTTTAGTAACATCATTCTTCCGTATATGTGTAAACAATTCGTGTTGTCAGGATATTTAAATATAGGAGTAATCTGTCTATAATTCTATAATGATATGGTAAACGATTGAAACTTGTAAGCGATAACTGTGTAACTTACAATGATATACTTAGACCTAAATAATAACATTACATAATATTAGGAAATTCATTTTTTAATGTCAGAAAGTGCGTGTGAAACCAAGAATAATGTGTTTAAGGGTGAGAAATCTCAATAGGTACAAGGCTTGAAAGGAGAAGTGAGTGAAAATAAAAAACTTGTAAATGTGTGACATGATTAAATTAAGCATAAGTAATTAAATGCCCTATCCTCCTGGCTTGCTGTATTATACCATAACAGTCATAGAACTGACTGAACAATAACAATAATAATAATAACTTATATACAGGTAGCCCTCAGTTTACGCCGGGGTTAGGTCCCAGGAGGAATGGTTGTAAATCAAAACTGTTGTAAATTGAAACCCAGTTTATAATGTAAGTCAATGGGAAGTGAGGGAGTTAGGTTCCAGGCCCCTCTCAAAATTGACATAAGTAACACCTAATACAATATTTTTAAAGCTTTGAAATGAAGACTTTAAATGCTAAACAGCATTTTAAACCTCATAATATAGATTGTATCATCATCAAACCAAGTTTAATGAACAAAAACATTTGCTAAACATCACCTAATAAAATAATTACACAACAGACTGCATCATCAAACTAAGTTTAAAGGGATAGAACAAAACTCCGCAATAATGGTGTAAAGGAGGACCGGGAGAGATAAGCAGGTAAAAATGTATTTTATTCCATATCAAAATGTACAAGTCATTTCAGGCACAGCAAACAGACCCCGCTGACGTCTGTTTGCTGTGCCTGAAATGACTTGTACATTTTGATATGGAATAAAATACATTTTTACCTGCTTATCTCTCCCGGTCCTCCTTTACACCATTATGTTTTGTTCTATTTCTGTGAATTTGTAAGTAGGGGTTTGGAGAGCCCCAGCAACAGTGGGAGTATAAGCCGATATTCTGGTAATGTACTGGTATTGGGAAAGCCCTGGACTGTAGCTCTCTGTGCAAACTGTTGCTCGGTGACAGAGGGTGGACACAGGATTGCATTGCCATTTGCAACTGGAGACAAAGAGATTACTCTACACTGAGAGGGCATTGTCTGGGTGAGTCCTTACCTTTCTGTATTTGCACTTGGAAATTTCATTGTATCAAATAGGTGACATCCGCTTAAGTGGGACTCTGTGATAGAGTCGGTTTCACCTAATGAACTATCATATATTATGTAAAATTGTTTACACTGCATAATCTCTGAGAAGTCTTTCTTTGAAATATAAGTTTAAAGGGACACTGAACCCAAATGTTTTCTTTCATGATTCAGATAGAACATGAAATTTTAAGCAACTTTCTAGTTTACTACTATTATCAAATTTCCTTCATTCTCTTGGTATCTTTATTTGAAATGCAAGAATGTAAGTTTAGATGCCGGCCCATTTTTGGTGAACAACCTGGGTTGTCCTTGCTGATTGGTGGATAAATTCATCCACCAATAAAAAAGTGCTGTCCAGAGTCTGAACCACAAAAAAACCTTAGATGCCTTCTTTTTCAAATAAAGATAGCAAGAGAATGAAGAAAAATTGATAATAGGAGTAACATAGAAAGTTGCTTAAAATTGCCTGCTCTATCTGAATCATGAAAGAAAAAAAAAATTGGGTTCAGTGTCCCTTTAATGAACAAAAACGTTTTACTTGCATTTTTCTGCAATCAGTTCTCTGCATTGTTAGCATGTTAGATAATATTGGTTCTGCACCTATTCTATACATTTCAATCTGCAGTGATTAATAGGCAGTTAGGCACCCTCACCTGAAGCTGCTGGACAAGAAGATAATAGGGAAGTGGCTGCTAAATTTTGCACGATAGATCTGGTCTGATCTGTGTACACAGATCCATTTAAGGCTGTTAAGTTGCATAACTTTGCTGCAAAACAAGCGGACAGCTCCACCTACTGGCCATTTTAATTAGTGCATTGCTGTCCAAATGACTAAAAAAAAAGGTTGTTATTCTGAAACGGCGCAAACTGAACCAGAGTAATCCGAGGGCCACCTGTACTTAAAACTTATAAATAAACACAAAACACAGACGCCTAGATTTAGAGTTTGGCGTTAGCAACTTTGTATTTATTTTAACCAGGTACAATAGCTATTAAATAGTTAATAACTATTTAATAGTTACCTAGTTAAAATAATTACAAAATTACCTGTAAAATAAATCCTAACCTAAGTTACAATTAAACCTAACACTACACTATCAATAAATTAAATAAAATACCTACAAAAGTACAAAAAATAAAAAAATATTTACAAACATTAGAAAAATATTACAACAATTTGTAAGCTAATTACACCTACTCTAAGCCCCCTAATAAAATAACAAAGCCCCTCAAAATAAAAAAACGCCCTACCCTATTCTAAAATAAAAATAGAAAAGCTCTTTTACCTTACCAGCCCTTAAAAGGGCCTTTTGCGGGGCATGCCCCAAAGAATTCAGCTCTTTTGCCTGGAAAAAAAAACATACAATGCCCCCCCCCAACATTACAACCCACCACCCACATACCCCTAATCTAACCCAAACCACCCTTAAATAAACCTAACACTAAGCCCCTGAAGATCTCCCTACCTTATCTTCACCACGCCGGGTATCACCGATCCATCCAGAGGAGCCTCCGAAGTCTTGATCCTAGCCCAAGCTGGGGCTGAAGACGTCCATCCTCCGGCTGAAGTCTTGATCCAAGCCCAAGCGGGGGCTGAAGGCGTCCATCCTCCGGCTGAAGTCTTGATCCTATTCTAAAATAAAAATAGAAAAGCTCTTTTACCTTACCAGCCCTTAAAAGGGCCTTTTGCGGGGCATGCCCCAAAGAATTCAGCTCTTTTGCCTGGAAAAAAAACATACAATGCCCCCCCCCCAACATTACAACCCACCACCCACATACCCCTAATCTAACCCAAACCACCCATAAATAAACCTAACACTAAGCCCCTGAAGATCTCCCTACCTTATCTTCACCACGCCGGGTATCACCGATCCGTCCAGAGGAGCCTCCGAAGTCTTGATCCAAGCCCAAGCGGGGCTGAAGACGTCCATCCTCCAGCTGAAGTCTTGATCCAAGCCCAAGCGGGGGCTGAAGACGTCCATCCTCCGGCTGAAGTCTTGATCCAAGCCCAAGCGGGGGCTGAAGACGTCCATCCTCCGGCTGAAGTCTTGATCCAAGCGGCGGCTGAAGAAGTCCATCATCGGGCAGAAGTCTTCATCCTATCCGGGCAGAAGAGGAGATCCGGACCGGTAGACATCTTCATCCAAGCGGCATCTTCTATCTTCTTCCATCCGACGACGAGCGGCTCCATCTTCAAGACCTCCGGCGCGGATCCATCCTCTTCTTCCGACGTCCTAACACAGAATGAAGGTTCCTTTAAGGGACGTCATCCAAGATGGCGTCCCTCGAATTCCGATAGGCTGATAGGATTCTATCAGCCAATCGGAATTAAGGTAGGAAAATTCTGATTGGCTGATGGAATCAGCCAATCAGATTCAAGTTCAATCCGATTGGCTGATCCAATCAGCCAATCAGATTGAGCTTGCATTCTATTGGCTGTTCCGATCAGCCAATAGAATGCGAGCTCAATCTGATTGGCTGATGGGGGAGGGACCCCAGGCGCGCGCCTGCAGAGACTACCCTCCCCTGGGCAGCTGTAACTCTACCTCTGATGGCAAACCGGGGCATGGGCCAACCGCCACAAGAGACAGCCCAACAGGCACAGCTCTTGCCGCCACCCTCAGAGATGTAACAAAATAGCACACCTCAAATTACACAGGAACAGGTCAATGCCCCTCTCAGAGAGGTGCACCCCGTCCCTCCTGTAGAGGCTCCTCTCAGCCGTTGTGATGTTCCCATGTTCCACAACAAAACCTCCTAACTGTCCTAGGAAGATCCTAACTTCCCTATTAAGCTTCTTCTGGACCTGAAAGGCCGCCCTGTGGGACTACATATGGCACCACTCAATTCTAGGGATGATGTTGGACCACCCTAACTTTGCATTGGGAACCCACATCTGAAAAGTGCACAGATCCGACTGAATCACCACACTGAGCTGTTTGCACGGTAAGAGCCCCATATCATTCCCCCGGCGTGAATGATCATAACGTGGGGTTTCTCCCACCTATGCAACGCCCCATGCAATAACTCAGGCAGACCCTGCCAAGTCAGACCCCTACGCCCCAATCATCTAATGGTGACCCTAGATGAAGGGAACTCCAGCTGACGCCCATCAGGTCTCGCGATCGCTCTCAGCTCTGCCCAATGGATGTAGGAGTGACCCGTGATCCACACTCTCAATGGACCTTCCCTCGGCCCTGCAAAGAAACAACAGTTTAACAGGAAACATTGCAAGTTGAAACAAGCATTCACACAGTTAAAATCCTAACGTACAACAGGTATCTCTTAGACCTCCATCTCCCCAGTAATCTAATGTGGTCAGCAGACCAGCCCAAACCCATGGCGGTGGTAGCCGCTCCAACCCTAAATGAGTGAGGAGCAATGACCCTCGGGTCAAGGCCCACTCTAGATGCCGCCCAGCCCAGGACTCTCCGGAATTGGAATCTTATCAACGGCAACCGTCCCTGTGAACAAGGAATTGTGACGGACCCTCCGGACACACATCCATGTAGGTCCTAAGAAGCCTGACTGGGCAACATGCTGAGCCCTCGTGGGTCGGTAAAGACATCCAAACTCCTTTCCCTTCTTGGTCGGTCTTCGATCTGGGAAGAAATACAAGAATAGATGACTCATCGTTCTTGACATGAGAGGCCTGAAGACCTCCAAGCTTGTTCCTCGAGGGGGGGAACAATTCCCCGACCCTGTGTGCCCCGTGAAAAGCCAACCCGAAGGCGGCCGAGAACAGGGTAGCCTCGTAGGCAGACGAACACACTGCAGGCAAAGCCTGACACAGGACAACCAAGCGCTCGATAGTGACGGGTTCCCTAACGTCCTTTGTTCTGGGCACCATACGCCCCCAACCCCTCAATACCTGCCTAACCAGGAAGGTCTTTGAAGAGTCAGCAAGGCCATATAGTTTACAGAAGAATGACACAGCGGTCAGTCGAAAACCGACCACTCCTTTAGATAGCCCATAACATTTGAGCTCAGTGATACCACTCCAGAAGACCCCATTGGTCGCCATTGCAAGATGGTCGGCCCATCCTATCACAGAAAGCGATCCACTCAGTCCAGTGCTTCACATAAGTGTTCCAGGTAGAAGGGGCAAGTGAAGAATGGATCATCCAGATCAAAGGTCCCCATCCAGTGCTACCTGCCATAGATAATCAGGACAAAGGGATCCGTTAGTATCTGCTTGAGGAACTAATGCGTAGAAGGCTTCCCATTGAAAACGGGAAAGCGCATCTGCAATCCTATTCTGGACACCAGGGACATGTTTAGCATGGAACACAATGTTCAGGTGCAGACACCTCAGCACCAGCAGCCTTAAGTCTTGCCCCACCGGAGGAGACCCAGACGTGAGTTTGTTAATTGCAAAAACAAGGCTCATGTTATCTGTCCAGAATACCACTTTGCAGTCTCTGAGCTGGTCGCCCCAAACCTCGAGGGCCACTATGATGGGGAAAAGCTCCAAAAGACAGAGATTCTGAAGCAGCCCCCTGTCAACCCACAAGCGAGGCCACGGCCGGCACTCCATTGACCGGACAAATAGGCACCGTACCCGTGGGACCCTGCCGCGTCTGTGAATAATTAAATCACTGAGTTGGAAGGAACAGCCTGCGCGTTTGGGACCACTCCCCGCACAACTGCTGTTCGAGCCGTCGAAGGAAAATCCTACCCATAGGAATAATCATGCCGGCAAAATTCAGGAGGTCCAATAGGGTCTGAAGGTCCTTTTCGGACCCGTAAGGCTCCGATTTCATGGACCTTACAGCCCCCAACATGTCGCAATTTTATCTTGCTGCAAACACTGTCTTGCCGCCAAGTTGATTTCGATGCCCAGAAAAGTGAGGCATGCACAAGGACCCTGGGTCTTGTCCTCAGCCAAAGGGAGTCCCATTCTGGCCAGCAGGAGTCTAGTGACCTTCATCAAGAAAGCGCATTCAGCAGACCCTGCATGCGCTACAAGCAAGAAGTCATCCAAATAGTGTGCCAGGCCATCGAAACCAGCAACCACCGCTATGGCTGAGTGCAAGAAACTACTGAAAGCTTCAAAATAGGCACAGGAGATGGAGCAACCCATAGGCAAGCATTTGTCTACGAAATACTTCCCCTCAAACCAAAACCCCATGAGGCAAAAGGAGGAGGGGTAAATGGGAAGGAGTCGAAACGTGGATTCCACATCCAGTTTTGCCAAACAGGCCCCTGTCCTACAGACCAGCGCAAGCGCATCATCGAAGGTCTGGTAATGAACTGAACTAAGCTCGGGAGAGATAGCATCGTTAACTGACCGCCCTTTGGAAAGGAAAGGTACTGAATGCGCCGAAACTTACCCGGCTCCTTCTTTGGAACGACCCCTAAAGGGGGGATAACCAACCCCGGAATCGGAATCTCCCCAAACGAGCCTGCCATGTGACCCCAAGCTATCTCTTTGCTCAGTTTCTCCCTCACTAGGCTGGGAAATTGATATGCAGATTTCAGATTCCTACGAATAGAGGAACACATAACTGCAGAGCCGACGGGGATAGTAAATCCCCATCGGAGACTGACGCAAAGTAAATCGGCGGCATCTTTATCAGGATAAAGCAGCAGCCATCTCTCAATTATGGCTACCCTCAGTGGGGTGGCCGTCCTTTCCAACAGAGAAAGACATGGGGCCGAGACCCGGCCGTTCCTGGGAGTGACCGGCGTCCTGGGATCTGGTGCACTCAGAACCCGAGTGGCCACCCCGCAGTGCTTACAAGCATGACAGAACACACACGCCATTCCCCTAGTGCAGAGCTTATCCTTGAATCGATAGCAAACCCCTGTGGGCCGCTGTCGAGAATGCTAGGGGGGCTCAGTGCCAGAAGGTCCAGTGGGGACCTGCCCAGGTATGACCTGCTTTTCAGGCCCCAACTGCGCCCATAGCCACGCGTCTACGTCCCTGAAAGACAGGAGAGGGTTACCAACCTTCTTCCTGCGAAACGCCACATCATAGTCACTCCACGCCCCTTCCTTATATCGTTCATAAATGGTTTCAATGGAATTCTGATATTTCAGAATATCCAATGCCTGATCGGGAAATTTAGTGATAGAGCACGACGCGTACTTCTGAAAACATTTACACCACTCGTCAAACTAATCAGGTCTTTTGAACTTCTTGGGGCCCGTACCGACCTCCGTCATTTTTCTTTCTGGCGATAGGCTTCGGCTGACAGTTCGAACATATGGACATATTTACCTTCCTGAATCCACCTAACCATTTTAGATTTGAGATGCTCATGAAGGCTAAATGAGGGCCACGGATCCGTGTCCCCATACATCGCCGCCTTACGTCTAGTTGTCGCCTCAGGGCTAGCAACCCCCGCTGGAGCGGGAGGTCTCGGCAATGGAACACGGGGCTCCATGCGGGACGAGCCAGGGATAAGCTGGGCGTGACGCTAGAGATTTTCTTAGTAATACCCAGGAAGGCCCCGCTGAGGGCCACGCCCGCAGGCGACCCACGATGCACTGGGAGTGCTGCGCAAGGAGACCGCACGGATCCTACTAGGCCGCAAATTACCACCGGCCTGCTTCTTGCCCCCCGCATGACTAGATAATGGCCGAGGCCCTAAATTATCCATTGCAACTGGTGTGTCCCCAGTCAGGCCTGTAGCCTGCTCATAATCACCAGTATTGCCCCCTACTTGAGACTCACCACCCTGCAAATTGTAGCCACGTGGCTCTTGGCCTTGGCCCCCTGAAGCACCAAACACATTGCCCCTATACGAACGCTGTACCCCTGTTGCAAGCTGCACCCCCCGTGGGCCACGCCCTCCCGGGGCACTCCTCTCTTACCTGAGCACCCCAGAGGCGAAGACGATTTTACCCGCTTTCCTGCCGCTACTCGAATGGCCGGAGCGGAAGTGACATCACCGGACGTGACGTTACCGGAAAGAACCAAACCGGAAGTGACGTCATGCGAATTGGACATGGCCGCCCGCGTGGATGATGGTTCTTGCGACGCAGAAGCCGACCGACGAGCCGAGGATGGAAGAGGAGACCCGACGCCTACGCCCGCCGAGGGAAAACTACCGCCCGCCAGAACCGACGCTAAGGACTGGAGTAGAGCAACGGCAGCAGACACTGCATCGCCGGATAGGGTAACCGACGGCGACGGTAAGGCCAAGATGCTCCCACTAGGCCCAGCCACTGACACATTAGGGGGCAACATTTGTGAAGGGGGAGGAATAATCCCGGACTCGCCCGCACGGGAATCAAGGAGAGGGGGGCATGACGGAGGGACCGCAGACGGAGGGGCCTGGGAAGGGGGGACCACACGGACCTCGGGGCATAAGGAGGAGGAGTCCGGGGCACGACTCAGCGGGTCTTGGGGTGATGGTGGCACGACATCCTCCTCGGAGTCAAAATCCCCAATCATAAGCTCTTCCAATTCCTCAATCCACACAGGAACTCCGGCTGATCGATCCATGCTGCAGCAAACTGGTATCAGACAGAATGACAGATCATGCAAGCTGTGAAGATGAGCTGGAAAGAGGGTCTGGGGCCTGTAACCTAGCTTCTTATAGGTAAGCTAAATCCCCACCCACACTAATGCAGAATTGTTGCCACTTCAAAGCAGCACACTCCTAAGGGCCTTAATTCTTAAGTTTGTTACAGGCTATTCTGCCCTTCACTGTCTTTACGTGACTAGTGATTAAGTCCCATGTGATTGGTAGGGGTAAAGTGTGTTCGGTTGCATGTGAACAATACAAATAATAGTAAAGTGTATCTAACCTAATAATACCTGGTTTAGTGGTGAATAGTATGATTTAGATCTCCTTAGTGGCTTATCTTGTCTCCTAATACACTCATACAAGTCTATGCTTTATCATTGGAATACAGTTGCATCCAGCGGTTTAAAAGTATGGTGAGTTTATATATAAAAACTGATATCATGAGGATGATATTGGAAGAATACTAGAATTGGCATTGTTTCATCTATTAGAACTCAATTAACCCCTTAATGACCGGACCATTTTTCAATTTTCTTACCCTTAATGACAATTGCTATTTTTACATTTCTGCAGTGTTTGTGTTTAGCTGTAATTTCCCTCTTACTCATTTACTGTACCCACACATATTATATACCGTTTTTCTCGCCATTAAATGGACTTTCTAAAGTTACCATTATTTTCATCATGTCTTATAATTTACTAAAAAAAAAAATAATAATAAAATATGAGGAAAAAATGGAAAAAAACACACTTTTTCTAACTTTGACCCCCAAAATATGTTACACATCTACAATCACCAAAAAACACCCATGCTAAATAGTTTCTAAATTTTGTCCTGAGTTTAGAAATACCCAATGTTTACATGTTCTTTGCTTTTTTTGCAATTTATGGGGCAATAAATACAAGTAGCACTTCGCTATTTCCAAACCACTTTTTTTCAAAATTAGCGCTAGTTACATTGGAACCCTGATATCTGTCAGGAATACCTGAATATCCCTTGACATGTATATATTTTTTTTTAGAAGACAACCCAAAGTATTGATCTAGGCCCATTTTGGTATATTTCATGCCACCATTTCACCGCCAAATGCGATCAAAAAAAAGTTCACTTTTTCACAAAATTTGTCACAAACTTTAGGGGCGCGATCCGATATAGATCGCAGTTTGCGGCGCAAGCGAGGGAACCCACGTCGCCCGCAGTTTCAGCTCGCAACTCGAGCCATCCAATATGCGGCGCCGTCACTTGCTAAAGTGGCGCAAGTCTCACAAACCAGCGATGTCCAGAAATCTGCGTAAGTACAGATTTTTGGAGTCGCCAGTGACTTGCGCCACATTAGAAACTGCCGGCGCCTATAAAACCTGACTAAAGTCTAAATCACCCGCACTGTCTAACACGCCTCCTAAACATAGCCCGACACGTCTAACACGCCTCCCTAACATAGCCCGCACTGTCTAACACGCCTCCCTAACATAGCCCGACACGTCTAACCCTCTATCCGCTATCCCCCCTCACTATCCTAACAATAAAATATGTATTAACCCCTAAACCGCCGCTCCTGGAGCCCGCCGCTACCTAATAAAGTTATTAACCCCTAAACCGTCGCTCCCGTACCCCGCCGCCAGCTATATTATATCTATAACCCCCTAAAGTGAGCCCCTAACACCGCCGCCATCTATATTAAAATTATTAACCCCTAATGTAAGCCCCTAACACCGCCGCCATCTCTATTAAAATGATTAACCCCTAATTTAATCTACCTACCCCGCCGCCAGCTATATTATCTATATTAACCCTAAGTATATTATAGTTAATATAGGTATTACATTATATATATTAACTATATTAACCCTAATTATATTAGGGTTAATATAGTTAATATAGTTACTATAGTATTTATATTAACTATATTAACTCTATCTAACCCTAACACCCCTAACTAAATTTATATTAAATTAATCTAATTCATTTATAAACTAAAATATTCCTATTTAAATCTAAATACCTATAAAATAAACCCTAAGATAGCTACAATATAATTAATAATTACATTGTAGCTATGTTAGGGTTAATATTTATTTTACAAGTAAATTGTTAATTATTTTAACTAGGTATAATAGCTATTAAATAGTTATTAACTATTTAATATCTACCTAGTTAAAATAATTACCCAATTACCTGTAAAATAAATCTTAACCTAAGTTACAAATACACCTACACTATCAATAAATTAAATAAACTACAAACATCTATCTAAAAATACAATTAAATTAACTAAACTAAATTACAAAAAAAAAAAAAACACTAAATTACAAAAAATAAAAAAAAGATTACAAGATTTTTAAGCTAATTACACCTATTCTAAGCCCCCTAATAAAATAATAAACCCCCAAAATAAAAAAAATTCCCTGCCCTATTCTAAATTAAAAAAATTTCAAAGCTCTTTACCTTACCAGCCCTTAAAAGGGCCTTTTGTGGGGCATGCCCCAAAGAATTCAGCTATTTTGCATACAAATACAATACCCCCCCATTACAACCCACCACCCACATACCCCTATTCTAAAACCACCCAAACCCCCCTTAAAAAATCCTAACACTACCCCCCTGAAGATCTCCCTACCTTGTCTTCACCACACCGGGCCGAACTCCTGATCCGATCCGGGCGATGTCTTCCTCCAAGCGGCAAAGAAGAATTCTTCCTCCGGCGACGTCTTCCTCCAAGCGGCAGCAAAGTCTTCATTCTTCCGGCGGCATCTTCAATCTTCTTCCTTCGCTCCGCCGCCGCGGAGCATCCATCCCGGCCGACGACTGAACGACGAATGAGGTACCTTTAAATGACGTCATCCAAGATGGCGTCCGCCGAATTCCGATTGGCTGATAGGATTCTATCAGCCAATCGGAATTAAGTTAGAAAAATCTGATTGGCTGATTGAATCAGCCAATCAGATTCAAGTTCAATCCGATTGGCTGATCCAATCAGCCAATCAGATTGAGCTCGCATTCTATTGGCTGTTCCGATCAGCCAATAGAATGCGAGCTCAATCTGATTGGCTGATTGGATCAGCCAATCGGATTGAACTTGAATCTGATTGGCTGATTGAATCAGCCAATCAGATTTTTCTAACTTAATTCCGATTGGCTGATAGAATCCTATCAGCCAATCGGAATTCGGCGGACGCCATCTTGGATTATGTCATTTTATAGGTACCTCATTCGTCGTTCAGTCGTCGGCCGGGATGGATGCTCCGCGGCGGCGGAGCGAAGAAAGAAGATTGAAGATGCCGCCGGAAGAATGAAGACTTTGCTGCCGCTTGGAGGAAGACGTCGCCGGAGGAAGAATTCTTCTTTGCTGCTTGGAGGAAGACATCGCCCGGAGGAAGAATTCTTCTTTGCCGCTTGGAGGAAGACATCGCCCGGATCGGATCAGGAGTTCGGCCCGGTGTGGTGAAGACAAGGTAGGGAGATCTTCAGGGGGGTAGTGTTAGGCTTTTTTAAGGGGGGTTTGGGTGGTTTTAGAATAGGGGTATGTGGGTGGTGGGTTGTAATGGGGGGGGGGTATTGTATTTGTATGCAAAAGAGCTGAATTCTTTGGGGCATGCCCCACAAAAGGCCCTTTTAAGGGCTGGTAAGGTAAAGAGCTTTGAAATTTTTTTAATTTAGAATAGGGCAGGGATTTTTTTTTATTTTGGGGGTTTATTATTTTATTAGGGGGCTTAGAATAGGTGTAATTAGCTTAAAAATCTTGTAATCTTTTTTTTTTTTTTTTGTAATTTAGTTTAGTTAATTTAATTGTATTTTTAGATAGATGTTTGTAGTTTATTTAATTTATTGATAGTGTAGGTGTATTTGTAACTTAGGTTAGGATTTATTTTACAGGTAATTGGGTAATTATTTTAACTAGGTAGATATTAAATAGTTAATAACTATTTAATAGCTATTATACCTAGTTAAAATAATTAACAATTTACTTGTAAAATAAATATTAACCCTAACATAGCTACAATGTAATTATTAATTATATTGTAGCTATCTTAGGGTTTATTTTATAGGTAAGTATTTAGATTTAAATAGGAATATTTTAGTTTATAAATGAATTAGATTAATTTAATATAAATTTAGTTAGGGGTGTTAGGGTTAGATAGAGTTAATATAGTTAATATAAATACTATAGTAACTATATTAACTATATTAACCCTAATATAATTAGGATTAATATAGTTAATATATATAATGTAATACCTATATTAACTATAATATACTTAGGGTTAATATAGATAATATAGCTGGCGGCGGGGTAGGTAGATTAAATTAGGGGTTAATCATTTTAATAGAGATGGCGGCGGTGTAAGGGGCTTACATTAGGGGTTAATAATATTAATATAGCTGGCGGCGGTATAGGGGGATTAGATTAGGGGTTAATAATTTTTATATAGGTGGCGGCGGTGTAAGGGGTCAGATTAGGGGATAGATAAGGTAGATGACAGCGGTGTAAGGGGTTCTAATTAGGGGATAGATAAGGTAGATGGCGGCGGTTTTAGGGGCTCACAGTAGGGGGTTAGTTTATGTAGATGGCGGCGGGGTCCGGGAGCAGCGGTTTAGGGGTTAATAACTTTATTAGGGATTTCGGGGGGGGGGGATCGCGGTTGACAGGTAGATAGACATTGCGCATGCGTTAGGTGTTAGGTTTATTTTAGAAGATCGCGGTTGACAGGGAGATAGACATTGCGCATGCGTTAGGTGTTAGGTTTATTTTAGAAGATCGCGGTTGACAGGGAGATAGACATTGCGCATGCGTTAGGTGTTAGGTTTATTTTAGCAGCCAGTTTAGGGAGTTACGGAGCTCCAATAGTCAGCGTAAGGCTTCTTACGGCTGCTTTTTGTGGCGAGGTGAAAATGGAGTAAGTTTTCTCCATTTTTGCCACGTAAGTCCTTACGCTGCATATTGGATACCAAACTGCGCTGGTTTGGTATACCTGCCTATAGCCCAAAAAACTACGGGCGACGGCAGAAATATACGCGCGTAACTTCTAGGTTACGCCGTATATGTGATACCAAACCAGCGTAAATATTGGCGTCGCCGGCTTTTACGGGCGACGATTTTTATCGGATCGACCCCTAGGTTTCCCACTGAAATTATTTACAAACAGCTTCTGCAATTATGGCACAAATGGTTGTAAATGCTTCTCTGGGATCCCCTTTTTTCAGAAATAGCAGACTTATATGGCTTTTGGGTTGCTTTTTGGTAATTAGAAGGCCGCTAAATGCCGCTGCGCCCCACACGTGTTTTATGCCCAGGAGTGAAGGGGTTAATTAGGGAGCTTGTAGGGAGCTTGTAGGGTTAATTTTAGCTTTAGTGTAGTGTAGTAGACAACCCCAAGTATTGATCTAGGCCCATTTTGGTATATTTTATGCCACCATTTCACCGCCAAATGCGAGCAAATAAAAAAAAAACTTAACATTTTTCACAATTTTTGGTTTCTCACTGAAATTATTTACAAACAGCTTGTGCAATTATGGCAGAAATTGTTGTAAAAGCTTCTCTGGGATCCCCTTTGTTCAGAAATAGCAGACTTATATGGCTTTGGCGTTGCTTTTTGGTAATTAGAAGGCCGCTAAATGCTGCTGCGCACCACACGTTAATTATGCCCAGCAGTGAAGGGGTTAAATTAGGTAGCTTGTAGGGAGCTTGCAGGGTTAATTTTAGAGATCAGCCTCCCACCTGACACATCCCACCCCCTGATCCCTCCCAAACAGCTCTCTTCCCTCCCCCACCCCACAATTGTTCCCGCCATCTTAAGTACTGGCAGAAAGTCTGCCAGTACTAAATAAAAGAGGTTTTTTTTTTTTTTAAATAAAAATAATAAAGTATTTTAGCTGTGATGGACCCCTGCCTTAGCCCCAACCTCCCTGATCCCCCCTCCAGCTCTCTAACCCTCTCCCCTACCTAATTACCACCATCTTGGGTACTGGCAGCTGTCTGCCAGTACCCAGTTTGGCCCCAAAAACCCCCCAAAAAGTATTTTTATTTTATTTTTACTTAAAAACCTATTTCTGTAGTGTAGCAGCCCCCCACAATACCCCCACCCCCACCCCGATCCTTTTATATTTATTTTTTTTTAAAAATCCCTTTTTTTCCCCTTTCTGCCCTCATTCATTGGTGTCAGTGTGGCTAATGGGTGCACGTGCGCGCACGTGCATGCTCACGTGCACACGCACACATTGTGCACGTGCATCGTGCACGCACACATTGTGCACGTGCATCGTGCACGCGCACCCTCACACCCGGCACTATCGCTACCGGTGCAGAGAGGGCCACAGAGTGGCTCTCTCTGCATCGGGGGCTTGTAAAGTGGTATTGCAGGATGCCTCCATATCGAGGCATCACTGCAATACCCTCAGAGCTGCTGGAAGCATTTGTGATCGCTTCCAGCACTCTGTTAGACAACTGACGTACCAGGTACGTCCATTGTCATTAACTGCTTGTTAATGCATGACGTACCTGGTACGTCAGTTGTCATTAAGGGGTTAAAGAAATGCAGTGAAATTATTCTGTTTGCTTAGTCCAAATAGTTAAACTCATCTACTTTCAGATTGTAACAGAGTACTTTCTAGATCTCTACCTCTAATACCCATTTTGGCTTTCTGTATGCCAAAGCATTTGAGGTCTGATTGTTTAGAGTTATGTTTGCTCAGAAAATGAAGTGCTACTGACGTTATTTGTTTGCCTGCTTTTAGATCTTTTTACGCATTTTTGATGTTCCTCAGGTGTTTCTGTATTCTTATTTGTCTGGCTGTCATTCCCACGTATATCAGGTCACATTTACATTTCAGTGCATAGATAACCCCCCTGTTTGGCAATTGATGTATGAGTTGATCTTATGATATTTGTTGAAGCGATTTGTTAATTCATGTTTTTTAAGCATGAATTTACAAATGCTGCAAGTCCCACATTTAAATGAGCCTTGTGTGTATGCACAAGTTGTTTTTGGGCCCTCCAGGTGACTTGGTTTATCAGATCTTTGAGGTTACGTGTTATTCTGTACCCTAAGTGTACTTTGTCACCCAAGATCTGTGAGAGGATCGGGTCGGATCTGAGTATATACCAATTATTATCTAGAATGTTCGTAATTTGTTTGCTTCTCTGATTAGAAGTTGAAATAAACCTCACCTGATCTTGTGTGGGTTTATGTTTTTTCTTTAGTAGTTCAGATCTGGATCATTTGTTTTTTTGGCAGGTATGAAAGTCAGGCCTCTATTCAGTAACTTTTGTTCCACAGGTGATAAAAGTCGATCAGACAAGTTAATCACTATAATGGAGGTCTTGTGATTGGTCCCCCCTCTCCTTGGATGTGGTCGCCTTCCTTTTTTTAGTGGCCTGATCTTGTGGTAACCCCTAAAAAATATTGGGAACCAGAGGCTGTAGGTCGAGGTTATTCATATTGTACAGGGACATCAGAATCTGACCCTGAGCTGGTATCAACCATATTCAGTTGTCTCCTAGTATACATCCTTTGGTCTTCGCTGTCTACGTGGCCTGTATGCTTGTTTCTCTTCCGGACTCAAGATCCATTTGTATACCTGTCTTTCTCTGTAATCCTCAACTACCTGTTAGAGTTTTTTGTTTTTAAAGGCCACTAGCGCATCTTTAAACTCCTTCACTTTCTGTGATATTTAAGTCAGCCAATCATCCGTTTTGTCCTCTTGTAGAATGGTGCCTTTAGTGGTATCTAGAGTCTGTATTTCATTCTTAACTTTACTTAGTAAAGATCTCACTTCCTCCACCACTAGTAAGAATAAGTCCAGTGAACATTTATTTAACACTGCACACCATTTCTTGCAGAACTTACTTTTATTTCTCACAATCATTGGTACATTACGGATACAAAAGCTTTTTGGGGATCATCTTTTTCTTATAATATTCAGAGAGGTATACTCCTTGTAGGTGTAGATCTACTTCTCTTTTCCTCAGTTTAAGCAGATATAGGTATATAGTGTGTGCTGTTTCTGATGTAATTTCTTCATACTCAAATAGGATCCTAGCTGCATCAACATCAGTTAGTGTTTCAGCCCCCTCTACATCCAGGGATACAGGTAGTGTAGGGCCCTGTGATTGAGGGGTATGCAGCGGTGTCTCCATTGTTCACAAAAAAGGGTGTCCTTCTATCACCCTTGTGTCACCACGTGAAGTGCAGCTGGAGAGGAGGTATGCCTATATATATATATATATATATATATATATATATATATATATATATATATATATATATATCCATATGTACAGTATACCCACAACGTCCCAGCTCATATAGGTCCTTAGTATTAGTCTCAATGTGTATGCAGCAAGAAATACAAGCTCACGGTGGCAATAACCAGCCACTTGTAATGGCTGGTTATTTATAGCACACCCGTAAACGGGCAATTTTGACCATTTACAGGCGCCTGATAAATTAGTGCTCCACCTGTAATCTATACCTAAATGTTTCTTTTCGTATTCTTTTTTTACTGCAATTGTCTTTTAATAGCCAAACTCCACCGACCATTTGCCTCATTTGGAGAAGACAATCAGGACTTACTCCACAGACAACAAGACTTGTCATGATCATTGTGTTAATATAAAATACATTCGCCTAGATTACAAGTCTTGCGTTAGCCTTAAAAAGCAGCGTTGAGGAGTCAGGCAGGTACAGGTGTACCGCTCACTTTTTTTACGAGATTTTAGCATACCGCAAATCCTCTTATGTCAATTGCATATCCTATCTTTTTAATGGGATTTTCCTAACGCCGGTATTACGATTGCTTCAAAAAGAGAGCGGTACACCCTCTCCTGTCAAGACTCCTACCGCATTTAAAAGTCAGTAGTTAAGAGTTTTATGGGCTAACGCCGTAACATAAAACTCTTAAGTAAAGTGCTAAAAGTACACTAACACCCATAAACTACCTATTAACCCCTAAACCGAGCCCCCCCCCACATCGCAAACACTTAACTAAAATGTTTAACCCCTAATCTGCCGACCGGACATCGCCGCCACTTTAATAAATATATTAACCCCCTAACCTGCCGCACTCCCGCCTCGCAAACACTAGTTAAAATTTTATTAACCCCTAATCTGCCGTCCTTAACATCGCAACACCTACCTACATTTATTAACTCCTAATCTGCCGCCCCCAACGTCGCCACTACTATATTAAATGTATTAACCCCTAAATCTAACAATAACCCTAACACCCCCTAACTTAAATATAATTTAAAAAAATCTAAATAAAATTACTACAATTAATTAAATTATTCCTATTTAAAACTACCTGTAAAATAAACCCTAAGCTAGCTACAATATAACTAATAGTTACATTGTCGCTAGCTTAGGGTTTATTTTTATTTTACAGGCAACTTTGTATTTATTTTAACTAGGTAGAATAGTTATTAACTATTTAATAACTACCTAGTTAAAATAAGTACAAATTTACCTGTAAAATAAACCCTAACCTAAGTTACAATTACACCTAACACTACACTATAATTAAATTAATTACCTAAACTAACTACAATTAAATTAAATAAACTAAATTACGGGAATAAAACACACTAAATTACAGAAAATAAAAAAGAAATTACACATTTTTAAACTAATTATACCTAATCTAATCCCCCTAATAAAATAAAAAAGCCCCCCAAATTAAAAAAAAATTCCATACCCTATACTAAATTACAAATAGCCCTTAAAAGGGCCTTTTGCAGGGTATTGCCCCAAATAATAAGCTCTTTTACCTGTGAAAAAAATACAATACCCCGCCAACATTAAAACCCACCACCCACACACCCAACCCTACTCTAAAACCCACCCAATCCCCCCTTAATAAAACCTAACACTACCCCCTTCAAGATCACCCTACCTTGAGCCGTCTTCACCCAACCGGGCACAAGTGGACCTCCAGAAGTCTTCATCCGATCCGGCCAGAAGAGGACATCCAGACCGGCAGAAGTCTTCATCCAGGTGGCATCTTCTATCTTCTTCCATCCGGAGCGGAGTGGGTCCATTTTGAAGACATCCGACGCGGAGCATCCTCTTCCATCCGACGGCGACTGAAGAATGAAGGTTCCTTTAAGTGACGTCATCCAAGATGGCGTCCCTTCAATTCCGATTGGCTGATAGAATCCTATCAGCCAATCGGAATTAAGGTAGGAAAAATCCTATTGGCTGA
This sequence comes from Bombina bombina, assembly GCF_027579735.1. Classification (NCBI taxonomy): domain Eukaryota; kingdom Metazoa; phylum Chordata; class Amphibia; order Anura; family Bombinatoridae; genus Bombina; species Bombina bombina. The sequence continues at coordinate 753,829,008 of NC_069499.1, read as the reverse complement.
TTTGATCAGCCAATAGAATTGAAGTTCAATCCTATTGGCTGATCCAATCAGCCAATAGGATTGAGCTTGCATTCTATTGGCTGTTCCAATCAGCCAATAGAATGCAAGCTCAATTCTATTGGCTGATTGCATTAGCCATTAGGATTTTTCCTACCTTAATTCCGATTGGCTGATAGGATTCTATCAGCCAATCGGAATTGAAGGGACGCCATCTTGGATTACGTCACTTAAAGGAACCTTCATTCTTCAGTCGCCGTTGGATGGAAGAGGATGCTCCACGTCATATGTCTTCAAGATGGACCCGCTCCGCTCCGGATGGAAGAAGATAGAAGATGCCGCCTGGATGAATCACATTGAGAAAGGCTGTGCAACAGCTGAAACATGTTTGTGTAGTTCAGGGGTGTCCAAACTTTGCTCTCCAGAGGTTTTGGAACTACATTTCCGATGATGCTCAGCCAGCATTTTATCTAGCTGAGCATCATGGGAAATGTAGCTCCAAAACGTCTGGAGAGCAAAGTTTGGACACCCCTGGTGTAGTTCAACTTGTTTTTAAACTACTTTTATTACTCAACTTATACCACTTATAATTATTGTTGCTGCATTAATTGTTGCCTCACGCTACCCCTGACACCTGAAGCCGACGATTCCTGATATCGGCCAGGAATACAGGGGGGTGACATAATAGCAGCAGTGCAGTAATTGTGGTGTACCTTTAGGTAATATATCTGTGTGGGTAATGATAGGTGATGTTTATCACCTTAGTCATTCATTTTTAAATAAATTCCTTAATAAAGATTATAGGTTTTAATACCAGTATATACATTTATTATTCGCTAGCAGATATTTCATGCTGTAATTTTACAGCTTATTACAAGCGATAGGTGTAAGAGTGCTTAATATCCCCTCTATACTCTCCCATTTCCTTTTCCTATTTTTTTATATTAATTTAAAGGGGCAGCACCGAGGCTATACACATTACCTCCTCTATCCTATCTTTACTCATTGATACTGTGCCTATATTATACATAGTTATTTATACACATTTGTAATTTCATAAAAATAAACACAAAACTTTTGTTCATAAAGTGACAACATTTTATATAAAACTCACTGCCGTGGTTTGGCTGAAAGTGTGACTAAGGAAAGGGATATCTGAAGATTTGATCTGATACTGGTGACAGTACTGCCTACAATGTGAAGGGCTATATGATTTGACTATTCAGCACTTTTACTTTAGATTTTAATTGCAGGGATCCCACTAGGATTTTTTATTGCCTACAGTTTATTCTGTAGCATGTTATAGTTGATTTTGGTTTGTGTATTTTTGTTTTCACTACCTTTAAAATTGGCTTACACTAGTTAATTATTTTTGTCTTAAAGGCACAGTGTAGGATAACACCCACTGTTTTTCCTCTCCTTTTTTTGAGATAGTATTATATTGAATGTCCATGTACCAGTATATTCTTGTAATATTTTAATTGATATATATATGCATCTGTGTGTGTGTATGTATATGTGTGTGTGTTTTTATTTAGCATAACCGTTTAAATATGACATAACTTCGATTATTTTAAACCAAAAAAATTGTGGTTGCAAAGATGAACCACAAAGATACAGAAATATCCAGGTTGGAGAAACACATTTTTACCAACTGTATTTTTTATTTTATTTTATATGTTATTCTCATTTGTTTTCCCCTCTCCTTTGCTTATAAAAAGGTAATGTTTCATGTGGAGAGTTGCATATAAGCTAAACATAACACCCATAAGAGGTAGCTGAGACCTTTGAGGTTTGGAAGTGCTAAACTAAATATTGGGGGCGCAATCCGATATCCGTCGTAGTTTTCGGCGCAAGCGAGGGAACCCGGGCCGCCCGTAATTTCATCTTGCAACTCGACCTATCCAATATACTGCGCCGTCAGATGCTAAACTGGCGTAAGTAGGAAAAACCGGCGATCAACTAAAATGTGCGCAAATACACATTTTAGTCGTCGCAAGTACTTACGCCAGTATTTTGTTCACGTAAAGTCTCAATAAAGTGTAGTTTTATACAAATTAGGCTACGAATCGTAAAAAACAATGGCCAGTTATAAAAAATGCGACACGTAATTACGCCATTCAAAATTCATACATAAACCCATGCGCAGCGGCCATTTTCTTTAGTGTGTTTGGTTGGTTCTTGGAGCTACAGCACACTACAGTGAGTAGAGATTAGTGGTAAGAGCAGTGAGAGAGGAGCATTTCATTCAGTTAGTTAGGTCGGATTTTTGGATTGTTAAGCCTGTACATTTACTAACACTTTTTTTAACATATTGCACACATTTTGCATACACACATATACAAAATACACAACACTTTTTTTTTTCTAACACCTCACACATTTTATTTATCTTTTACAGTGTGATAGGCTGAGTGTTTGGTTGTGATTGTGTGTGATTGAAGTGGGAGTGAGTGTGAGTGTGTGTAGTTTGAGGATGACAGGGAGAGCTAGGGCGGGGGGGAGGAGGGAAGGGGAGTTGCAGGGAGAGGATTATGGACAGGACGAGCAGCAGGGTCCCCGTCAGGGAGTGAGTGGAGTGGGGAGAGGGAGAGTTAGAAGGGAGGATGGGAGTGGGGTTGCCCCAAGGCCAGGCACACTCAGAAGAGGGATAGAGGGTGCACATGGGGATAGAAGGGGGGAGGAGGGAGAGGATAGGGAGGAACCCACACCAGGGACATCCCAGGGAGGGAGCCAGGCGGCCCAGGACGAGGAGTGCATGAGGTGCCCCAACTTCTCTTTTGCCGAAAACCTCGTGCTAGTCCAGGCCGTCATGGAGAACCACACTGCCCTCTTTGGCCAAGAGAAGGGCAAAGGAGTTGCCCGAAGACGTAAAGATGCATGGCTGAGGGTCGAGGAGGCAGTCAACAGCTTGGGCCAGCAGAGGAGGAATGTGGATGGGCTCAAGAAAAGGGGGAATGACTGCAAGAGGCGGGTGAAGGAGAAAATGGGCCAAGAAGCCATGCACCAGAGGGGAACAGGCGGTGGTCTTCCCCAGGAGGTGGAATATAATGAGTGGCAGGAGATCATTCGCCGGTCCCTGAGGGACTGCAACATCAGCACAGCATGCTGGTGAGTAACATCCCACACACCAGTATTATATGTATTTGAGATATAACATCCTTTAATGTCACACATTCATGTACACAATGAGGAGCATGGTATTTGGTCTACTAACAAAAACATCTACAATTAGATTTCACATTAAAGGGACATTAAACCAAATCTTTTTATGTCATTATTCAGATAGAGAATACAGTTTTAAACAACATCCCAATTTACTTCTATTATCAAATTTGCTTCATTATTTTGTTATTCTTTGTTTATTAAATATCAATGCACATGGGTGAGCCAATCACATGAGGCATTGATGTGCAGCCACCAATCAGCAGCTACTGAGCCTATCTAGATATGCTTTTCAGCTAAGAATATCAAGAGAATGAAGCAAATTAGGTAATGGAAGTAAATTAGAAAGTTGTTTAAAATTGCATGCTCTAGCTGAATCATGAAAGAATAAAAATGTGTTTAATGTCCATTTAATGCTACTTAACACATTGAAATGCATGATATGAGGTGGAATAGTTAAATACTAACATGTCTCGGAGTAACACAGGCCACAAGCCACATGTAGAGTTTTCAGTAAATGGACACTATAGCCATCACAATACTTTTAACTCAAGAAAGCACGTTATGTGCCTACATCAGGCTAAAGGAAATTGTGTGACCATAGTGTCACTTAAAGAACACATTTTCTCCATCACTGACATGTACACATAACTATCGTATGAAACACATACATGTATACTTTGCATATTAAAATCCCTCATATCACAAATCACAATGTGCACATTCATGTTATAGAGTTTGACATGAGAATGAGTATAGGCCCTAGCATGTATCAATGTACATTGTATGTTCACATGGATATATATATATTATTGTACTAATACCTCTCATCATTTGACTCCTCCACAGAACCTCCTGTCACCAGGGTGCAAACGGGCATGCATCCACCACAACCACCAGGCCAGAGAATGCCTCCACCGCAACCACCAGGCCAGAGAATCCCTCAACAGTATGCTCCCAGGCATGAGGTGGGTTGGATTGCCTCTGTTGAGGACCCATACGTCATGCCACCAAGTTTTGAAGAGGAGCCCTGGCAGGAGCCCTGGCCGGAGGACTATTCTTTTGGTTATGAGGGGCAGCCAAGGCATCCCCAAAGGGTAGATGTCTTTACCCCCCCCCTCCCAATATCGGGCCAGTCAGGACTTTTACCAACAGGACATACAGACTGGACAGGCTGAGTGGTCGCACACCAGTTGTCAATGGGACTACCAGTCCACCCAGAGAGATCCACCATCCACTTCCCTTGGAAGAGCTCCAGCATATGAAGAGGAGCATATAGCTGTGGTAGTTCCTCCTGAAGCACCAGCTCTTGTAGTTCCTCCTGAAGCACCAGCTCTTGTAGTTCCTCCTGAAGCACCAGCTCTTGTAGTTCCTCCTGAAGAACCAGCTCTTGTAGTTCCTCCTGCAGCACCAGCTCTTGTAGTTCCTCCTACAGCACCAGCTGTCATTGTTCCTCCTGAAGCACCAGCTCTTGTAGTTCCTCCTGAAGCAACAGCTGTCATAGTTCCAGATGCAACAGCAGCTAGAGGTGAACCTGCGCCTATAATCCCTGCTGGTGAACAGCCTGTAGATCCTCTGACTGGGCGACGAATACATTGCCCTCCAGAGGAGGTTCACAGCAACCTGTGAGAGAATGCAGAGAGACCAACGCAGGTTTTACAGGAGCCAACAGACTTTATTCCAGCGTTCCATTGAGCTGCAACAGGACATGGCAGCATCTTTAAGTGGTATAGTCCAGAACCAATCTCAGATGATGAGAGTTATTTCGGATATGCAGATGCAGACTGACAACAGATGGCAGGAACAAAACCAACTGTTGGGTGTGTTGGTGGAGCATTTCACACACCAGCAGGACACTGCCTCCAGCCTCTCATCTGTGACCAGCACTCCTGCAGAATCCTCTGAATCCACACAACCCAGGAGACCGAGGAGAGCCTCTCCAGGCACCTCAGCCCCCTCATCTAAGAAGCCTAAAAAAAAAAAAATATTGTTATATTTCAGCCTAAATCTTGTCCTCTGTTATTTACCATATAATTGTCATCCACATCCATGTGAGGGGTGTTTTAGTACACTAATATTTTAGAAAAATATAATAAGGCCTGTGTGTAAATGGCCCAAAAAAGGTAATATCATCATGTTTATGACATATTCATGTTCTCTAAACCACATCACATAGTTGTGTATGAAGGGTACATATAGTGATATTCACTTTTAAGATGTAAATCAAGGTTTCTCACATCCAATAGAAATTGACCCATGTGCAGGGATAGGCACGAGCCAAGGCTGTAGCGGACATTTTCTAAGGTAAAGACTTTTAGTGAAGGACACCTTGCCTATCCCTGCACATGGGTATATATATCTAAATAATAATGTTTTTACAGAAGGTGTGAACATAAGGTATAAACATCCATTTTCATTCCTCGAAATGATAGTCAATAAATCATAGTGACCAAAACATGAATTAAACTAATAATATATTTTCAGTAATTAGGGTGGTTAAGGGAATAGGGGTGGGATGTAGTAGTTTCACTTACATGCAGTGGAAATCCGCAGTATGTAATTCGATGACCAGCTGCAGCAGAGGCAGCACCATCACCATGGACCTCAGCAGCAACTATAGAATCAGCATGTGTAGACGGAACAACAGGGGATTGTAGGGCTTCCAGCACCCCTTGTGCCCCATGATGCACCCCTTGTGCCCCATGATGACCCCTTGTGCCCCATGATGCACCCCTTGTGCCCCATGATGCACCCCTTGTGCCCCATGATGCACCCCTTTGTGATTGGTTTGACACACTTGCAGGGGCAGGAATAATAAATGTTTTGAAGAGGTTAACTATTTGTGATCAAGCTGCTGATATGTATGTTGTTAAGCATATATTTGTTAGGCCTTCAGAGAGTTACGTTGGTTTCTAAGTCAGTGCAAGGGTTGCTGCACCTTCAATTTGTGGCGAGATAAGAATGGAGTAGATTTTCTGAAATCTGCGCGCGTAAGTCCTTACGCCGTATATTGGATACCAAACTGAGCGTGTTTTGTATGTCAGTCTATGGGCCAAAAACCGACGGGCGAAGGCAGAAATATACGCACGTAACTTCTAAGTTACACCGTATATAGGATACCTGCGCAAAATTTGGCGTCACCGGCTTCTGCGGGCGACAATTTATATCGGATTGAGGCCTGGGGGTGCATAGCACTCCCCCTAGGATTACTACTGGACATAACATAAATATGAAGACTGTAGTAATTAATATTTTAGGCGCATGTTACATATATATTAAATGCAATAACATTATTTAAGATGATATATTTTGGTAAATTTTATTTTACAATGAGCCAGCACTTTTCTGCACAATTTCAATAATCTAAATATTCCTTAATTTGCAGGGGGACACTGCAAAAAAAAAAAAATGGGGGTGGGGTCGACTGAAATTACTGAAGCTATTCTTTGTTGGCAGTCTGCAAAGTCATGTGTTTCTTTTCATGTCCAAAACAAAAGAACGTAGGCCATAAAATAGAGTGACATCTGGGATGACTTAGGAGAAAACAAAGTGTTCCACACTAAACACATGACTTGCCTTTGTTTGCTGCGTCATTATATATCTATATATATCTATATATATATATATATATATATATATACTGTATATATATATATATATATATATATATATATTTATATATTTACTGTATGTATATATATATATATACTGTATATATATATATATATATTTATATATTTACTGTATGTATATATATATATATACTGTATATATATATATATATATATCTCATTATAATAACAGATTTATTTTTGTTACTGAGTACTTATTGGTATGAATATCAGAATACAATTGAGGACTTCTGGCAGATAATTATTTATTAATGCATACAGTGTGCTGAAAAAGCTTTCAAGTATGCTTTTATTTAAATTAGACTATTAAAAGCGTGCTAATTGTTGTTATTTTTTGCTTTTTATTAAGATTTTATATTACATATTTAAATGTCATTTGATCTTTACCTGGAAACGTCAATTCAAATAACATTGAGAAAAAGCACTAATTCAAAAGAGACATGAATACACATAAAATACAAATGGATTGGTATATCTGTTAGAATAACTGATGCCATACCAATATTCCCTAATAAAAGATAGGTTTGCCTTTTTACCTCATCCCTTTAATGCATCTTAATTTAATCTTAGACAAACATCTTCATTTAAAAAAATAATAATAATCTTGATATTAGATTCTGAATGAGAATTTATATCATGTTGCTTGATAAAAAGGTGTAAACTTAAAGGGACAGTAAAGTCAAAATGAAGCTTTAATAGATTGGATAGAGCATGCAATTTTAAATAACTTTGCAGTTTACTTCTATTACCAATTTTGGTATCTTTTGTAAAAAAAGTAATCCTTGTAAAGCTCAGGAGCGTGCATGTTTCTTTAACCATCTGGTAGTAGTGTTTGCAACAATGTTTATAGAAATGTTAGAGCCTAGGAGTATGCACATGTCTTTAGCACTCTATGGCAGCAGTGTTTTCATGTATATACACCATTGCTGCAGACATTGTTGCCAGATGGCTAAAGATGTGAATGCTCCTGAGCCCACCTAGTATTACTCTTCAACAAACCATACCAAGAGAATGAAACAAAATTGATAATAGAAGTAAATTGTAAAGTTGTTTAAATGTCATGTTGTGTCTAAATCACCAAAATTTAATTTTGACTTTACTGTCCCTTTAATTTATTTGTAAATTCTTTGATTTTTTTAGGGCAGACTTTGCTTTCTATTTTTTAAAGGTACAGGAAAGTCAAAATTAAACTATCGTGATTCAGATAGAGCATGTTATTTTAAGATACTTTTAAATTCACTTCAATTTTTAAATGTAATTTGTTCTCTTGGTATCCATTGTTGAAAAAGAATATGTACATATGCTACACTAGTGGGTGGTAGCTGGTAATTGGTGCCTGCGCACATTTGTACCTTGGGATTGTCTGACTGGATGTGTTCATCTAGTTCTCAATAGTGCATTTGATAATATAAGTACATTGAAAATTTGTTTAAAATTGAATGTTCTATCTGAATCCTGAAAGAAAAAAAATTGGGTTTCATGTCCCTTTAAATGTAAGATTCCTGACTCAGAGTGTTAATCAAAACATGAAAGATCACATGAAATAAATTAAGATTTAAGTCACATCAGGTTTTTTTGGATAGACAATAGTTAATTTTAAATCAAACAGTTTTAATCTTTGGAAAGTTCCAGAGATAATGATAGAAATCTACATTTGAAAAGCTACATTTTTGGAAGGAATCAGATGTATTTCAATTTTATTTTGATACAATATTTGGGGTCAAGTATGTTTTATGTAGTATTTTACATAAAAGATTCTCTCCAGACAAAAGATTATGTGGTCTTTTCTGGCCTAAATTGTAATACTTGCTTTAATGGTGGGTGAATCAACTCTCATGTCCTTAGGGTTGCCATCTTGGTCAAGATTTCCTCTACACTTATGAGTTACACATGCTGCAGGGAGGAACATGAATAGTGCTGTCCAGGATCACTATTTGTGTACTGTCCTGGGGTGCAATGCATGTTCCCTTCTGTGCACCCTGCAACATGTATAACTCATAACTGACCAGGAAAACATGGCTGAGCTGGCAACCTTAAATGTCCTCTTCTATCTGCCATTTACAAACCATCAAATCAATATTTTCCTGTCCATCTAATTTCATTATTCCTTTATACCATGGTGATATAGAACAAATTCCAATTTTATATAGTTTTAGTGTTCTACTGGCTTCCAATCACAATCGTTGTCATCATTTTTTTCTAAAATCAATAACATAGTGTGTAAATTGAAGATAAGCAAAGAAATATCTATTCTCTAAATTATTTTCCTTTCTCAGTCACTCGAAATATGTTATTTTTAGAATATCTATTATTTTAATAATTTGGGATCATCCACTAGTTCTCCATCTAATAAATAGTACTGAATATAAATCTTCTGTGAAATCTGGGTAACCCATGATGGTCCAATAGTTAGAGATAGAGAAATGTATTAAAGTGTCTCATAAAGCCTTTGCTAAGCTAAAATAATGTTCTTAATACTATATATGCTTCTAAAAGGTGAAGGAAGTTTACAAAGATTTACATGCAATAAGGCCTTAAGCTGTAAAGGTTTAGCAATACCTTCTTCTAATTCTTTAAGTGAAAAGTGATTAAGATCTAAAATCCATTAAGCTGTAGCTTTCTGATTTAGTACTTCTATTTGCATTTTATTTCATGCAGATGAAAACATTGGCACACTTGCATTTAGAGTACCAGCATTTCTCACTTTTTTAAAGCTTTCCAGATAAGGCAACAAGCATTATAAAGTATAGTTAAAGGGACATTGAACCCAAAAAAAATATTTCGTGATTCAGATAGAGCATGCAATTTTAAGCAACTTTTCAATTTACTCCTATTATCATTTTTTCTTTGTTCTCTTGCTAGCTTTATTTGAAAAAAGAAGGCATCTAAGCTTTTTTTATTAGTTTAGAACTCTGGACAGCACTTTTTTTTTTTATTGGTGGATGAATTTATCCACCAATCAGCAAGAACAACCCAGGTTGTTCACCAAAAATGGGCCGGCATCTAAACTTACATTCTTGCATTTCAAATAAAGATACCAAGAGAATGAAGAAAATTTGACAATAGGAGTAAATTAGAAAGTTGCTTAAAATATCATGCGCTATCTGAATCACGAAAGAAAACATTTGGGTTCAGTGTCCCTTTAACCAACCAACAATTTTCTGTCTGCAGCAGAGTGGGCAGTATGTTCAACATTGTAATATGTTTTACTTCCCCTTTCAGAACATACAGTTTGTTATAGCCGTAGTTTGACATATTTTACACACAACTGCAGCAAAAACTAATGTTACAATTTTCATGACATATGAAGGTAAACTTTTTTTATATAGTTATTGAGTTCTAAATTTGATACGGGACCAGTCAACACTGTAGATTTGCATAATCAACAAATGCATGATAAGAAGACAATGCAATAGCACTTAGTCTGAACTTCAAATGAGCAGTAGATTTTTGTTAAATAAATTGCAAAGTTATGTCTATTTCCACTCCCCCTGTATCATGTGACAGCCATCAGCCAATCACAAATGCATATACGTATATGCTGTGAATTCTTGCACATGCTCAGTAGGAGTTGGTGACTCAAAAAGTATAAATATAAAAAGACTGTGCACATTTTGTTAATTGAAGTAAATTGGAAAGTTGTTTAAAATTGCATGCTCTATCTGAATCCTGAAGTTTAATTTTTCCTTGAGTGTCCTATTAAGGTATTTTATAAAGTTGAGAATAAAAACTTTTTGTTACAAAAAGGACAATACCAAGACATTGGGTCATAATATAAACAGTATTAGATTCCTGAGTATTTTGTAAGAGCGCCTCTTTACATACAGTAATGGTATTTGATACATGACATAAGCTTCCAGCAGGGGTGGTAGGCACAAATAATATAAAATGATTCCATAATCACTTTGGATATGTATAAGGCTATTCTAAAAATGAATAAAACTCACACTTCAGATGGTAATTTGGGCAGACTTGATGGCCCTTCTGGTTCTTATTTGCTATCAAAATCTATGCTTCATATTTGTAAAGATATAGAGATAATGCTACTGAATTACCTTTAGCATCTAAAATAGTTCTCAGATGCTTATATTTTGATAGTTATAGGCTGGGGCCTACTCAAGTTTGTAGCCATGGCTACAGCCACCCCATAACCTATTTACATGCTGGCTATTCCAATTTGGAAGTGAAAGGCCTATGGAAAAAGGAAATCTTATGAGGGTTTGCAGGGAAGCTGTGGTCATCAACGTGCAAACTCTTCCAAGTACACTGGAAGTTTATCTCTTTTATTTTTATTTTTATTGATACTTTTTATTTTCAAAAATAGCCTGTAAAGCTCACTAATTTTACAGGAAATAAAAGCATGTTTCCCTCATGTATTAAAAAAGACACATTTGTAAAAATCTATTTACTAAATGTCATACTCTTGTCACAGCTGTATTACATTGTATATGCAGCTGTTTATTACTGGAATTGTGTGCTAAGTTTTGGATGTGTTTAATAAACAACTTTATTTTCCTGAAAGAGAGGATTTTAAATTCAATCTAATACATTATAAAAAGCAACTATTTATCACCTGCCAACTCAATCTGAATTACATTTACAAACAGTTTAATGGTTGCACAAGACATTTTTTCAATACAAAATTGTAAAGCCCAAATAAAGTAAGCTGAGGCCACTATACATGAATTATCATCTGTATTTAGGATTGCTACACAAAGGGTCATAATAGTCGAAAAACTGCATACTTTAATTCATTAGAACATGTAATTTTAAGACCAGTGATGCTGTACTGCTGTGTGTTTAATCCCTGCAAAGGGGTTGCTGCTCAGAACCCGCAGAGCACTTCTGTCCCAAGCAGAAGCCGCTGCAGTTCCAATCAGCAGCACCAATTACACAGCTGAGTCATGCTCTGTGGCTCCTGATCAGTACTTATTAGTTGTGTTTAACCTCTTTGCAAATAATAGCATGTAATTTTCTATTATGGTCCTTTAATGCCCATGGTTTTGGAATGGAACGTCCAACAAGCTCATATAGGTGTGATAGTCAGGTGTTTACATATTTTTGGCCATATACTGTATATCTAACTATCTATCTTTCTATGGCTTGAAATTCACTTTGACTTTTTCCTGTCTTTAACACTTAGGGGGCTATTAAGGTTTTCCATCTGGGCTAGTATCTTTTAACCACTCACTAGTAAACTATAGTGATATTTAGGTATGTGGCGGGCAGAAGGGCTCATGTGTGTGAATTACATAGTAGCTGGGCTCTGCCTCTGCTTAGGGTTGCCACCTCGGTCATGTTTTCCTGGACACTTATGAGTTACACATGCTGCAGGGTGTGCAGGGAGGAACATGAATAGTGCTGTCCAGGGTCACTATTCGTGTGCTGTCCAGGGTGCAATTCACGTTCCCCTCTGCGCACCCTGCAGCATGTGTAACTCATAAGTGTCCAGGAAAACATGGCAGAGGTGGCAACCATAGCTCTGCTTGAAGTCAGTGGCCTGGGCCTATGACTATCTTTGCATGAGCTAGTTACTTAGGACCCTATTGCCTCCACCTAAGTTAAAGAGTTAATGCCAGAGGTTTTTTAGTGCTGAATAATAAGGGACAGTCAAGTCCAAAAAAAACTTTCATGTTTCAAATAGGGCATGTAATTTTAAACAACTTTCCAATTTACTTTTATCATAAATTTTGCTTTGTTCTCTTGGTATTCTTAGTTGAAAGCTAAACCTAGGAGGTTTATATGCTAATTTCTTAGACCTTGAAGGCCGACCTCTAATCTTAATGCATTTTCATAGTTTTTCACCACTAGAGGGAATTAGTTCACGTGTTTCCTACAGATAACATTGAGCTCATGGACATGAATTTACCATGGAGACAGCACTGATTGGCTAAAATGCAAGTCTGTCAAAAGAACTGAAATAAGGGGGCAGTCTGCTGAGGCTTAGATACAAGGTAATTACAGAGGTAAAATGTTTATAATTATAACTGTGTTGGTTATGCAAAACTAGGGAATTAGTAATTAAGGGATTATCTATCTTTTAAAACAACAAAAATTCTGGTGTTGACTGTCCCTTTAAGCGGTTTTGTTTGGTTATTCACAACTCAGGGACAATAGGGCATTTAATCCCTTTAGTTTAGACTCAGAGGCATAAGTGTGCAGAAAGCAATCAAAAGCTATCTCCCAGTAGTGCATTGCTGCTGCCTTACTGTGTGCTTTCAACAATGGATACCCAGAGAATTATGCATAGTAAATAATATAAGTAAATTGGAAAGTTGATTAAAATTGCATGTCATGTCTCATTTTATTTCTGCAATTCCAGAATGTTTTCCCCCCTGTGACAACAGAGTGCATAATTTCAGTAGTGTAGGGGGCTCATGTTAACAATGGAATCTCAGACATCCCAACCTGCAAAAAATAATTTCAGGGAGGTGGCTTCTCCCGCTACTGCGCCTCCCTCCCTCCCAGTTATATATTGGACACCTTGAAACCCTAAATAAGATAGAGACTTATCATTAAAGTAGCTTCCCACTAAAGTCACATAAAAAAAAGTAGCGTTACTGCACAACCACATACAACAAACCTATTTTCCAGTGACCGTGCGCTTGTTGAATGCTTAAATATTTTAGAATAAGAAGTTTAATTACATGCAGTAAATAAGGTAGTGTTTGTGTTTTATTTTGTTAGAATACGTGGGAGCTTTTTGGTTACTGATGCTTTGAGGGATCTATAACGTCCCAGTAACTAAAGGCATTCCTTAAAGAAACACTGTTCTGGATTTGGGCCACATTGGATCATAGTACTTGGAGTTTCAGGGAGATTGCACTCCGTTTGCTGGCATCAGGGAGCCGCTATTACAATCAGGGAGACTCCCTGAACTTCAGGGAGACTTGGGATGTCTGGAATCTAAAATGTAGCAGCACTTAATATACAATTTTGCCAACAATATTAAAGCTGTTATTAACTACACTGCATATTGTTTAATGTGTATTTTTGTCATACATCTGTCATGTTTTTATTAAATAAGCCTTGATCTTGCTCTTTAAATATGGAAAAGCTTCAGCTCTACAAGTGTGACCAACATTTCATAAACATGCAATTCAGTTTTAATGGCTTAAACAGCAAGCACACTTCTTCCTAATTAACCACGTTCCTCGCATGCAGAAGGAAGAGCGCACGCGCACTAGCACATCTTCGCTAGATGCAAAAAAGGAAAAGGGCAGGAGAGACCGTGGCTTCTCTGATTGGCTGCGCTCTATCGAATCAGATGACGTCTTCGGCGGGTTTCCGGAGATGGAGGTTACTATCGGTCATTTACCTGACAAGGAGGCGGCAGCGACTGACTGATACACAGTTGCGCTGCGTACTGAGACTCCGCTGTACCACTGCTTACCTCTCTGCCCGTTATCTGAGTAACCGAGGTGAGTGCTATTCCCGGGACAGATGTTGCGTGTCCTGGTAACGGGATGCAGGGAGAGGCGCTGCGTGACGTCACGTAACATGTTGCATATGACGATGTTGAGGCTCACCGCCTTACCACTAACAGCCTAATATCTATGGGTGGTTTAATACACAGGGGACTACGTAATTATGTTAATCAAACTCAGCAAACCTATTAGTGTATGATTAATTAATTCGCGTGCAGGTTTAAGTGATTCTCTGATGTGTTATGTTACGGTGCATTCAACAGTTGTGGTGTGTACAGTGAGATAGCAAATGTGAATTTTAATATAAATGTGGATGTAAGTGACCTTAAGCGTTGGCTTTCTCTTTAGGCAAAATAGTTGCCTATGTTGTCTTTCTTTTGTGCAGCTACGTACTTAAAGTGATACTAAACTCAATTATTTTTTTCTTTCATGATTCAGATAGAGCATGCAATTTTAAGCAACTGTCTAATTTACAACTATTATCAAATTTTGTTTGTTCTCTTGCTATCTTTATTTTAAAAAGAAGGCATCTAAGCTAAGGAGCCAGCCATTTTTTTGGTTAAGTACACTGGACAGCACTTGTTTAATGGTGGCTGACATTTATCAACTAATCGGGAAGAACAACCCAGGTTCAGGTTGTGAACCAAAAATTGACCAGCATCTAAACTTACATTCTTGCTTTTCAAATAAAGATAGCAAAAGAATGAAGAAAAATTGATAATTGGATTAAATTAGAAAGTTGCTTAAAATTGCATGCTCTGTCTGAATAATGAAAGAAAAAAAATTGGGTTCAGTGTCCCTTTAATCAATTATTAGACTGTTATATTTGGATTCTATGTAGTTATAAAAAAGCAGAGCCGGCATTGAGGGATGGATTACCTTCTCTTTTTTGCAAAAAATAAAATTGTGGTGTAGAGGTGAAGGTAATGAAAGAAAGGGTGAAAATTGTGGGTGCCTTTAAAATATTAACATTAATTCCTTTTATAAAAGTTGTGTTAACCACTCTGCTACCATACATACATAACTGAATCACATTGCAGTGAAATAACATTGCTTTAAAGGGATATGAAACCCCCAAAAATATTTTGTGATTCAGTCAGAGAATACCCTTTACAGTTTTTCCCCAATTTACTTCTATTATCAAATTTGCTTAGTTCCCATGATATTCTTAGTTAATGAGATACCATGGCAGGAAGTAGTGGCACCAGCTAGTTCTCTTGCAAATGGATAACCTTTAATGCAAAACTGCTGCTATATAGTGTTCCAGAAATGAGCAGTTTCCTAAGCATATGTCTCTGCTTTTCAACAGAAGATAAGAGAACAAAGAAAAATTGATAATAGAAGTAAATTGGAAAGTTGGTTAAAATTGCATGCTCTATCTAAATCTTGAAAGAAAATGTTTGAGTTCCATGTCCCTTTAAATTAAGGGCTTAACCCCACACACATGTGCAGAACTATGGTATGAGAGACCACTAAGGAGCGAGTGAATCACCACATCATAGATGTGGGTGGATGTTTTACTGAAAGAACAAGTCATGCAAAGGGAATTTTATAGGGTCTTGAGTAATAAAGCATAAATAATAGAACAGGATGGGATTTTTTTTTTTATAAAAAGAACGGTTAATAGGCAGTATACATTTAAGACTTTTAATCTTGGGTTTGTCCACAATCGTGTATGGAAAATAATTTGGTTAGTTGTATATATTCAATAAGAATTTAACTTCTCAGTGACAACTATGTATCCACATCCTACATTATCCTTTAGAGTTTTGAAGCTCTCTAAAATGCAGGGAACCTTCTCTCTCTGTATAGTTACACAGCAACTGGAGATATTTTCTCACTAGAGAGTTGTCTTAATTATTGGTGAATCTAGTAATCTGTAAGTGATAAGGGAAAACGCAGACTTCTTTTAACCCCTTGACTACTAGTTAGCTGCAATGCATTATTGAGCAGCAGTACATCACAGCCACCTTTAGCAATCAAATGGGGGTAGGTTTGTGTAATTAATGATACATTTGAAGTATTGGTAGTGATGGGCATTAATAAAGGTATACATTCCATTTTAGTGATTGCTTTGAGAAATATTATATGGATACTGAAGGGTACTAGACAATATTAGTCACAATGAATTATTGATTTAGATGCACTTTGATACATGTTAGAAAAGATGATATGGGAGCAACGTGTGAGACGATAAGGATTTATTTCAATGTATACATTGCTTGATATTTAGAGATAAAGGCTAGCCCTTGTTAATAGTTCAAGGTACCAATATTTTTGTGAGTGCTGATTACACAAGACATGAATGAAGACAGAAAAATTGGGTGAGTCATGCAGTTGTAAGATGGGAGATTAACACATCTGCCCAATGATGGGCTGTAACGTTCATGTGTTACATGATACTGAAGCTGTTACCATATCAGTCTGCCATTGATATTCCAGATGGTGCTTGTGTCAGGTAAATATATCCTATCCCAGATGGATTGCAAAAAGGATGCTGTATCCAACAGATTGTTTTGCAGCATATGAATGGATTTTGGGCATCAGAGAATAGATACTCTCTTGATTGGTGGAAGAGCACATATTAATGAGGAAGGAGTTGTCTTAATTTCATGGGAGGAATACTTTGACTCTGGTTTAGTGACGTGAAATAGCATGACTTAAAGGGATATTGTACTTTTTGTATCTTAAAAATAAAGCTATTTACATTACATGTGCAAAGGATAACAAGAGAAGAAAGCAAATTAAATAATAGAAGTACATTGGAAAGTTGTTTAAAATTGTATACTCTATCAGGATCATGAAAGAAATTTTTTGGGTTTAATGTCCCTTTTAATAGGGATACCACCCAGCTGATTTTACCTACAACCTGGCTCCAATTAAAGCCAATATTAATCTACAATTGGCTAATTTTAAAAGTTTTCAGTGTTTGTTTACAAGTATGCAATTAATATGTGTTTTGGCCAACTTAAGTAACATTTACAAATAACAGAAAATGTTATAATATTGTAAGTAATAATCTTCCCCTGTCCAGATACTTCATAATACCACACAGCCATGGTTACTTCAAATTTGTTCCTAGACCTTGGATTTGGCTGCGCTGGCATTGTCCCCATTTGCCTACCAGTATTAGTGCTTGCTCACACTGAACCCAATTTTTTTTCTATTGTGATTCAGATAGAGCATACAATTTTAAGCACTTTCTAATTTACTCCTATTATCAAATTATTTTCATTCTCTTGGTATCTTTATTTGAAATGCAAGAATGTAAGTTTAGATGCCGGCCCATTTTTGGTGAACACACTGTGTTGTTCTTGCTGATTGGTGGGTAAATTCACCTACCAATAAACAAGTGCTTTCCATGGTTCTGAACAAAAAATAGCTTAGATGCCTTCTTTTTCAAATAAAGAAAGCAAGAGAACAAAGAAAAATTGATAGTAGGAGTACATTAGAAAGTTGTTTTAAAATTGCATGCTCTATCTGAATCACAAAAGAAAACATTTTGGTTCAGTGTCCCTTTTTAAACGGGGGATTTGATTCATATGACAAATTCACATGTCTCTATGAATTGCCTGGGACATAATAGGAATTGTAATTCCCATGTGCACACTGTAATTGTGATTTAACACTTGTGTGTCTGTAGTGGTCAAGAGGGACGATTAGAGCTGCATTTCTGGCAATCAAGGAGTTAACACACAGTTGCAAATGATTAACCATGTGTATCTATGGTAGTTAAATGGCTAACTGCTGAATGAGTGTCTGACAATTAAGGGGTTCAGTTGCAAAAAAAAGTGTGTGTTCTGGTCTGATGTGGTTATGTGCCTAGAAGAGTGGGGCTGCAGAATCATGGATAGATCTAAAATCATTTTATCACAGTGGTTGCACAATAGATGCAGTTTGACTAATACTTCCTGCTTGTATAAAACCTTCCTTGACGTATTACTCCTCTATTTTTAGATTATTTACTGATTTCCATCTAATCAAATTAATATTTTTTTCCACTTTAAAAAGCTAGGCGTGCGTATCAAGATGCTCCTACATATTATTTATGGCTCCTAAATTTTAAACAGATTTTGTCAACCCCTGCATGAAGTAAGGTTAAGAGCCATAAAAATATTCTAATATATATGGCTCTCCGTATTAAGCCTTGGTTTAAATGGACTATATGCAATGAATGGGAAATTACTTTCTTTTTCATACATTCATTTTGTGTTATAACAGTTACACACTGCATTTCTAAAGATCTAAATACAAAATAAACATTTATTTTGTTGGTAAAAATGGTTTTGCATGGTCAGAACATCTTTTTTTGCATGGTCAGAACAACTTTTTGAAAAGCCTCTACACTGAAGAATGTTGTAAGGTCCACTCTGTCTGGGGCAGTGGTGTTCAGAGTCGTGCGATATTGTAATGTTGTTGTGTCTTTCTTTTTTACTATACAAAATTATACTTTTCATGGGTAATTAATAGGACATAAAAATGCAAAAAGAAAATCCTCTTATAGTAGAGAATTTTATTATTGTGTTTACCTCATGCAGAGAGATTAAAGGGACATTAAACCCACATTTTTTCTTTCATGATTCAGACAGAGAATACCATTTTAAAAAAACTTTCTAATTTACTTCTATTATCTAATTTGCTTCATTCTCTTGATATTCTTTCCTGAAAAGCATATATAGATAGGCTCAGTAGCTTCTGATTGGTGGCTGCACATAGATGCCTCATGTGATTGGCTCACCAATGTGCATTGCTATTTCTTTAACAAAGTATATACAAACATTGCAGCAAATTAGATAATAGAAGTAAATTGGAATGTTGTTTTAAATTGTATTCTCTATCTGAATCGTGAAAGAACATTTTGGGGTTTAATGGCCCTTTAAGCACATGGTTGAACTCGGCACCAAAGGTGCACTGCACTACTGGAAGTTTGCTGAACACATCTGTAAAACCAATGACAAGAGAAACATAGCCACCAATAATCGTCTAGCTCTGTGTAGTGCACTGGTGCTGAGAATATTTTGTACACGTTTTTCAACAAGAGAACAAAGTAAATCATATAATAGAAGTGAACTTAAAAGTGTCCTAAAAATGTCTAAAGTTTAAAGGGACATTACGTTCATAATGTGTGTAATTTTAGAAGTGGTCTGTTATAGTTACTATGAATTGTTGATTCTGTATCATCTAACCTTAGAATTTAGGAAAATGATTTGTTTTCTTTCTCGAGGGTACAGTATTTTAAAGAAATGGGTAAGAAAAACAATTTTAAACATTTTATTCTCAGAAATATTTGAATTCCCTACTAGAAGTGTAAAAAAAAAACCCCCAACCCTGTGAGTGTGTGTGTGTATATATATATATATATATAATCTATCAGTGATGTGCAGTCACTAGAGGCAGGTGAGGCAGTGCTTCACCTCTCATATGGGCAAAAATATATATTTTTTTTTATTGGCTTTAAAAAAAAAAATTGTAATTTTTTTCCCCCCAGCATTTTTTTTCCTCACAGCTATATGTTGTGCAATGAAGAGGCACAAGCAGGTCTGCCCACCATTACACAACATGCTGCGCCACCTACTGGATGCAAGTGGTTAAGATCATTGCATGGCCCATTAACTGCTTATTTGAGGCAGTCCTATTTGGGCTGAACCAATCCAGCGAGAGGCATTAGTAAGTGGAACATAGGGTTGGGGCTGGATGTTAAATCATATAAAACAAAACAAAAACGGAAAAAAACAACTTTCATATATTTTGTTGCTGTCCTGTGAACCTGCTAGCTTTGCTAAAGTGAAAAAGAGAGTTCTGTTCTTCCCCTCTAAGTGCAGTGGAATGTGCCACTGTCACGTCCTGAATCCTTACAGAGCAGGAAAAGAGGCACAGAGAGCAGTGTTTCAGCAACATCTTATTAAAGTAAGATTTTACTGAAAGGGATTCTGTTAGTGAAAATGATAATTTAATGAATGTAGTTTAGTGTTTGTTTACTCTTTTACAGCAGGGTCGTTTTTGTATTTTGTTTACTCAAACTTTACACCCACTAACTTAGTAGCTTGCCTCTGTACTTCACACTAAATTATAGACTCATTTTTTGAACTCTCTGTAGCTCTGCTGTTTTATTACTTTAAAATGCAGTGGTCCCCCCCCCCTTGTGTGTGTGTGTCTCTCTATCTATCCATCTCTCTCCTTATGTGTTGTTCTCCCCCATGGTCTCTTTTTCTCTGTCTCTCTTCCTCCCCCTCTGACTCTCATCCCTTATGTAATGAAAGAATCTATAAGCATAATTTGCAGCATTAAAGTAAAAAGTATGTTTTTAAACATATTTTAATGGGCATGGATTTCTAGATCTCATAATCAGAGCAAGCATTGTGTTATCTGGCAAGAGTTTCTGTTACAATCCTTTTAGACTAAAATCAGATGTTTACTAAGTTGACCAGTTTTCCAAGACACCATTTAAAGGGACATGAAACCCATATGCAAATTTAAATAACTTTCCAATTTACATCTAATATCTAATTTTCTTTATTCTTTTTATGTCCTTTGTTGAAAATCATATCTAAATATGCTCAGTAGCTGCTGATTGATGGCTGCACATAGATACTTCATGTGATTGGCTCACCCATGTGCATTGCTATTTCTTCAACAAAGGATATCTAAAGAATGAAGGCGTATCCTAGCCACTGCATCACCAGCCTCTGACATCACTGCACGTCACATATATATATATATATATATATATATATATATATATATATATATATATATATATATATATATATATATATATATATATACACACACATATACTGGTGAGGCACTTGCTGTGATATGCCCGACAATATGAACCCAATAAGTTAAAATAGCATTGAACTATTTCCAGAGTCCAGAAATGGCGTCTGACTGTCATCTGTCACTCTCGGGCAATTATTTTATTTCTTTTTACCATCAATACACAGTCACACACGGCACACACAGCCAGTCACACAAATATTTTGTCATTTAACCTCCCTAAACAGCTAATAAAATATAGTTAAAGGGACATGCTCTATTAGAATCATGCAAGTTGAATTTTGACTTTCCTATCCCTTTAAAGGAATATGAAACCCAACTTTTCTTTCATGATTCAGATAGAACAGCAGTTTTAATCAACTGTCTAATGTACTCCTATCTTTTTTTTTTTTTTTTTTTGAGTACATTAGAAAGTTGCTTAAAATTGCTGCTCTATCTGAATCATGAAAGAACATGTTATACGTTTTCTATCCCTTTAAAGGGACAGTTTACCCCACAATTTTCTCTCTTAATTTGTTCCCAATGATCCATTTTACCTGCTATAGTTTACCCTAGTTTTGGCATTTGAAAAAGTTGATTTAGCCTGTGGAAACCCCATATACTGAAAGTTTCTGATCTTAAAGGGTCACTGAACGCAAATTTTTTCTTTTGTAATTCAGAAAGAGCATGCAATTTTAAGCAAGTTTCTAATTTACTCCTATTATCAATTTTTCTTCATTCTCTTGCTATCATTATTTGAAAAAGAAGACATCTAAGCTTTTTTTTTGGTTTCAATACTCTGGACATCACTTTTTTATTGGTGGATGAATTTATCCACCAATCAGCACAACCCAGGTTGTTCACCAAAAATGGTCCGGCATCTAAACTTACATTCTTGCATTTCAAATAAAGATACCAAGAGAATGAAAAAAATTTGATAATAGGAGTAAATTAGAAAGTTGCTTAAAATTTCATACTCAATCGGAATCACGAAATAATTTTTTTGGGTACAGTGTCCCTTTTTAAGTCCAGGTTTTTGACAGGAAATGTAAACACAGTCAGCAGAAGAAATTACACTCCTGGTTGAGTTTTGAAGAGATAACTAATGAAATTACAATTTCCCATTGTTCTTTCTAAGTATTGGGCTTTGGTTAACAAACAGATATAAGATAAGGAAGCAAGTGTGCGTGCACAAAGTGATAATATAAGGAGATTTGGTTTTACCTGCAAGCTCAACCCATTGTAATAGGCTGTGATTTAAAAACACTAAACCAGCTACTTCAGCTCATTCTGCACCCAAAACAAGATATATAAATAAACCTTTAAATTTATTAAGTTCATATAAACAATCTTAATAAAAAGCGTCAACCCTCCTTTTGAAAATGACACTATGAGACTGTCAGCTCAGCCCTGTCAACAAAGTGCACATTATTCCTAGCATTAGACATCTGACATACAATGGACATATTAAGTGGCATATACTCAACACATTAAATATAATTATTAAAATCTAATACTATCTATTCTGTACACTAAGTGGCATAAAATAGAGAATGTTAAATTGATGAGGCAATTTGGGTTTAATTTGAGTAGCCGTAACCCTCTGTGTCAGCCAAAGAGTTAACGCTTGTTTGCAATGAAGATGGCCAGGAGGTAAAGGGTTGCTGGGATCGCAATGTGATTGGGGCGGCTGGATCAGTAAATGATGAGACCTCTCAGAGCCTTCAAATAACGGAAAAGCAGCGCCAGCAATTAATATATAATTAGAGATCATTATATTTTTTGTTACACTATATAATAAATATATGGCCCCTTTGTGATATCTGATTCTGTATGTATTAGTGTTGCACTGTTGTCTCGTTTTTTTGTTACAGCAGATGTACAGTATATAAATGACTGAGATAGCGATCTATAGAGAGATTATATAATTATTTTATTTACCTAAAGCTAAGTGCTTACACCGTACATGCAGTCACAGACTCACAGTGCCTAATAATCAGTGGCGTATTTAGGTTTTGCGCTGCCCTAGGCACTCAAAATTTTGCTGCCCCCCCCCCCCCTATTTTTTATCCATTTTGAGTAATAATATTTTTTAGTCAGCCATTTCCAAAGGAAATTTTCACCAGGGCTTGGAAAATACTTATACTATATATGACCTGAGTCAGTATATGTATCAGTGCTAACACCAATGTAATAGGCACCAAAGTTAGCTGATGATTTCTTGGTCTTGTACTGCAAATAGTGAAAATGTGGCATAGTTCTTAGTGTTGATAAAAAACTTTAAGTATATTTGGCAAATATGAAGCCCAAGTTGTGGCAATATAATGATCTCACATAGATGTAATGGAAATGCAGAGCCCCCTAGGTGCCTTCAATTATAATCTGTCAAAGGTAATTTACCCTGTAAATGAATAAAGAAGCACTGTGAGACAGCTCTTTCAATACCCCAAGTCCTGTTTTATTCATGAATAGAACATACTGTTATAAATGCTTGTATGTAACTTCCACAGACTATGCATACTGTACATGTTTGAACACAGGAATTAATATACTCACTGTCTGCAATCTTTGAAGGCGTGGAGCCTAACACCTGCGATCGCGGAAAGTAAAGCTCTGTAACGCAGCCCCATTGATGTCTATGGGGAAAATAAAAAGTTATGTTTAAACCTAACACCCTAACATAAACCCCACGTCTAAACACCCCTAATCTGTTGCTCCCGATGTCGCCGCCACTATACTAAAGTTATTAACCCCTAAACCTCTGGCCTCCCACATCACTACCACTAAATAAATCCATTAACCCCCTAACGTAACCCTAAACCTAACACCCACTAACTTTAACATAATAAAAATATATCTAAATTAAATTTACAATTTAATAACTAAATAAACCTATTAACCCCTAAACCGCCAGCCCCCTCACATCGCAACAAGCTAAATTAAACTATATTAAACCCTTAACCTAACCCCCCCCCTAAATTTTAACAGAATTGAAATACAGCTAAACTAATAACGATTTTAAAATAAATACAAACTTACCTGTAAAATACATAAGCTAGCTACAATATAACTAATAGTTATATTGTAGCTAGCTTAGGATTTATTTTTATTTCACAGGTAAGTTTGTATTTAATTTAACTAGGTAGACTAGTTGGTAAGAGATCCACTTACAGTTTTTGAAGTCCCGCTTGAAGGAACCATCCAGCCGGCAAGAAGTCTTCACCCGGGCGGCCTCTTCCATCTTCATCCAGCCAGAGAAGTCCTCGTCCATGCGGCAAGAAGTCTTCATCCAGACGGCATCTTCTATCTTCGTCCATCCTGAAGACATCTGCCCGGAGCTCCTCTTTAATACAGTCTCCGCCGTAAACTGGAACTTGAATGCAGGTGACGTCATCCAAGATGGCGTCCCTTGCATTCCTATTGGCTGAAAGATGTAAATCAGCCAATAGGATTTGAGCAGCTCTCATTCTATTGGCTGTTCGGATGTCTTCAGGGTGGACCCGCGCCGGATGGATAAAGATAGAAGATGCCATCTGGATGAAGACTTCTTGCCGGCTGGATGGATCCTTCAAGCGGGACTTCAAAAACTGTTAGTGGATCGTAGGGGGTTAGTGTTAGGGTTTTTTGGGGAAGTTTTTTTTTTTTTTTTTTTTTTTATTTTTTTTTATTTTTAAATTATTATTTTTAAATTAGGGTCTGGGCAATGTAAAAGAGCTAAATGCCCTGATATCTTTGGGGCAATGCCCCACAAAAGGCCCTTTTAAGGGAAATTGGTAGTTTTATTGTAGGCTAAGGTTTTTTATTTTGATAGGGCTATTTGATTAGGTGTAATTCTTTTATGTTTTTGTAATTTTAGTGTTTGTTTTTTGTAATTTAGTTGTTTTTTTTTTTTTGTAATTGTATACTTTTTGTAATTTTTAGAGTAGTGTTAGGATTTTTTTAAAAGTGTTTTAGTTTAATTTTAGTTGAATAATTATAATAGTTTAATTGTTAGTTTAAAATTAATTTATTTAATTTGACAGTTAAGTCTTAATTTAAGATAGGGAAATTGTAATTTTAATATAAAGTTAGGGGGTCGTTAGATTAAGGGGTTAATAGGTTTATTATAGTATATTTCGTTGGGGGGGCTTTTGGTTTAGGGGTTAATAGGTTTTATTATCGTATATTTCGTTGTGCGGGGCTTGCGGTTTAGGGATTAATAGGTTTATTATAGCAGCGGTGTGGGCGGATGGCAGGTTAGGGGTTAATATTTAAATAGTGTTTGCGATGCCGGAGGGTGGCGGTTTAGGGGTTAATAACTATTATAGTGGCGACAATGTCGGTGAGCGGCGGAATAGGGGTTAATACATTTTAATAGTGGCGACGATGTCCAGGGCGGCAGATTAGTGGTTCATAAATTTATTATAGTGTTTGCGATGCGGGAGGGTCTCGGTTTAGGGGTTAATAGGTAGTTTATGGGTGTTAGTGTACTTTGTAGCAGTTTAATTATGAGTTTTATGTTAAAGCTTTGTAGCATAAAACTCATAACTACTGACTTTAAATGGTGGTACAGATCTTGTCGGTATAGGGTGTACCGCTCACTTTTTGGCCTCCCAGGCAAACTTGTAATACCGGCGCTATGGGAGTCCCATTGAAAAAGGACTTTTTTTTAAAATTGCGGTACTGACGTTGCGTGACAGGCTAAAAGGTGTGCGGTACACCTATACCGACAAGACTTGTAATAGCAGTGTTAGGGAAAAAGCAGCGTTATGGGCCATAACAATGCTTTTTCACCCATAGCGCTAAACTCGTAATCTAGCTGAATATGAACAAAGATTAGCTATTTGTACAACATTTTATACACCCCATAAATGGATCATTGTGAGCAAATTAAAGGGGGAGATAAATTTAGGGAAAACTGTCACTTTAAGTAAAAGCTAGCTTCCTAGATGGATTAGTCAGTTTTGACATGCTTCACACCATGTACCCAATATTTCCTGTATTTCAGGAAAACTAGATTAATTTCATAAAATGAAGCCATGGCCTTATGTCTGTTCCTGTTGATAACTTTACAACATTTATTGTAAAACAATAACTGCTTATTTAGAATATTTAAAAGGACATTCTAAGGCAAAAATGGCTTGCTCGTTTCCTTAACCCCTTAATGACCGGACCATTTTTCAATTTTCTTACCCTTAATGACAATGGCTATTTTTACATTTCTGCAGTGTTTGTGTTTAGATGTAATTTTCCTCTTACTCATTTACTGTACCCATACATATTATTATATACCGTTTTTCTCGCCATTAAATGGACTTTCTAAAGATACCATTATTTTCATCATATCTTATAATTTACTATAAAAAAAATGTAAAATATGAGGAAAAAATTGAAAAAAAACACACTTTTTCTAACTTTGACCCCCAAAATCTGTTACACATCTACAACCACCAAAAAAAAAAACATGCTAAATAGTTTCTAAATTTTGTCCTGAGTTTAGAAATATCCAATGTTTACATGTTCTTTGCTTTTTTTGCAAGTTATAGGGCCATAAATACAAGTAGCGCTTTGCTATTTCCAAACCACTTTTTTCCAGAATTAGCGCTAGTTACATTGGAACACTGATATCTTTCAGGAATCCCTGAATATCCCTTGACATGTATATATTTTTTTTTAGAAGACAACCCAAAGTATTGATCTAGGCCCATTTTGGTATATTTCATGCCACCATTTCACCGCCAAATACGATCAAATAAAAAAAAAAAACTTAAATTTTTCACAATTTTAGGTTTCTCACTGAAATTATTTACAAACAGCTTGTGCAATTATGGCACAAATGGTTGTAAATGCTTCTCTGGGATCCCCTTTGTTCAGAAATAGCAGACATATATGGCTTTGGCGTTGCTTTTTGGTAATAATAAGGCCGTTTAATACTGCTGCGCACCACACTTGTAATATGCCCAGCAGTTAAGGGGTTAATTAGGTAGCTTGTAGGGTTAATTTTTAGCTTTAGCGTAGAGATCAGCCTCCCACCTGACACATCCCACCCCCTGATCCCCCTCAAACAGCTCTCTTCCCTCCCCCACCTCACAATTGTCACCGCCATCTTAAGTACTGGCAGAAAGTCTGCCAGTACTGAAATAAAAATAATTTATTATTATTTTTTTTAATTTTTTCATACAGTCTGCAGTGATGGATCCCCCCTTACCCCACAACCTCCCTGATCCCCCCAATACATCTCTCTAAACCTCCCCCTCTAACTATTTGCCGCCATCTTGGGTACTGGCAGCTGTCTGCCAGTACCCAATTTGCCCCCCAAAATAGTTTTTTTTTATTACTTTTTTATATGTAATACTTGTATTCTGTAGTGTAGCTGGCCCCCCTAAACGATCTACATCCCTCCCAGATCCCTTACTAAAGAGCTAAGATCCCCCTGCTTCCACATCGGTCTTTTTTTTTTTTTTACTTTCATTTTTGGCATAATTTGCGTGCGTGCGTGCGCGCGCACCAGCCCCCCGCCCCCCGGCCGCAAACACCGCTCCAGTAATAACAGCAAAAGAAGTCAGATTGCTTTGGGAAATTAACTGAGGCTAATACGGATAAAGGCTGCTCCCACCAACCAACGAAATTGTTAGTATCAGTGGCCGATGCAGAAAGGGCCACAGAGTGGCTCTTTCTGCATCGGTATGTAAAATAGGGGATTGCAGTGATGCCTCAATATTGAGGTATCACTACAATCCCTTGGAAGCAGCTGGAAGCAATCGTGATCGCTTCCAGCACTTCAGACAACAGAGGACGTACCAGGTACGTCAATTGTCATTAAGGGAGTTTTTTCCTATGACGTACCTGGTACGTCCTCTGTCATTAAGGGGTTAAAGTGCCACTAAATATTGTAGTTCTGAATAATTGACATATACATAATTAAAAGATAATTCAATAACGCTTACTTTAAATTTGAAATGAGCAGAAGAATATTTTTAGCAAATTTCAAAGTTAATCCAATTTTCCTTCCCCCTTGTATCATGTGACCGCTATCACAAAATTAATGTACATATATACTGTGCACTTTTGCACATGCACATTAGGAGCTGGAGTCTGATGACAGTGCACGTTTTGATAATAGAAGTATATTAAAAAAATAAAAAAATTAAATTGCATGAATCATGGAATTCTGACTTTAGTGCATTACTGACCGTTTTACCTAACGTGGAACTGTACTAAATGTATTTGAATGGGGCAATAGCGGGCACTGTGATTAGACAGTGAGCCTGTGACAAGTTGGGGGTGTTTTTTTTTTTTTTTTTTTTTTGTTTGTTTGTTTTTTAACTGCAGCACAAAAAAGGACAGATATAAATGTGAGGCAATTAAAGTAAATCTATAACATTTTTGAAAAGGTATGGCTATCCTTAGTGCATAATTATGTAACATTTTAAACATTTACTGTCCCTTTAACCCTAGCAAAAAGGTTAAAGTGAAAGTAAATTTCGGACCATTTCAAAACAGTAATTCATTCTCTTCATCTATATAAACATAATCGCTATATTTTTTTTTTAATAAAAATATTAATTCACCTTTATTTTAAATACATTATAAGGCTTCCGTTTTCGTCTGTGCTCCTCCCATCTTCTACTTCCTTACTTTTTCAGTGTTTACGTATAGACCGGTCCCACCCGCTCTATACGTATTGGATATGCGCGTTCCCAATACAGCTTGTCTCCAAAGCGCATGCGATTTTGCAATTACTGATTGAAATCAGAAGACGTTTATGACTCGGCCACGAGCATTAGATGGGACGCATGCGCAGATCGGCTGATAGTTAGATGACGTAGTGTCACGGCCGCCTATCGGCCAGGATTTCAATTGGAGAATTGTAAAACGTGATCAGGAAGTATTAGAAGTTCCGAAAAACGGGTTGTTATTATATATTTTAATATTAGTGTTTTAACTCATGTAAAACTTCGTTTGCAAAAAAATATAACAAAGTTCATGAATGAAAGTCCCAATGATTTTAAATTTTACATTTAATTGTGTTTAGTAACCATTGAAACTTTACCTTCACTTTAAACTTATAGGTAATATCCCGCTTGGGTTACACAAGTATTGGATCTCCCAGGTTGGAAAATTATATTAAGTGGGTATGTAAGACTTCTGCATCTGATTGGCTCATTGGCATTTTTTTCCTTGGGAGAGTGTTGAGGCTTCTGATCAGGGTTTTACCAATGTGTTTAAAGTGAAAGTAAACGCCTCATAATTGCAAGACCCTTCTGCTGAGTTGCAAATGAAAACCCTTCCCTCCCTTTGCCTGTGTTCTAACATAATAGCAAACATATCAGATAACCAAACAGAAGTGATGTTCCGTTAGCTGTCTGATCAAAAATACAGCGCATGCGCTCCTCCGTCACAACCCATCACATTCAATGTTGTTAGTGCAGCTGCGTACACTAACATAGCCATCAGATTGTTGGACACTTTTATATATGTGTAAATATTTAACCCCTTAACGACCGAGGAAGTGCAGGGTACGTCCTCAAAAAAAAGGCAGTTAACGCCTGAGAACGTACCCTGCACGTCCTCGGTGTGGAAAGCAGCTGGAAGCGATCCTGTTTGCTTCCAGCTGCTTTCTGGTTATTGCAGTGATGCCTCGATATGGAGGAATCCTGCAATAACCTTTTGAAGCCATCCGATGCAGAGAGAGCCACTCTGTGGCGCTCTCTGCACCGGAGATCGGTGGCTTCCTTCGTTGGTGGGTGGGAGCAGTACCGGGAGGCGGGTGGCGGCCATCGATGGCCCTGGAGATGTGGAGGGGGGCGGCGATGCCCGGGGGCGGGCGCGTGCACGGGAGGGCGGGCGCGTGCACGGGGAGGGAGCGGGTGGGAACCGCTACACTACAGAAAAAGGTGCAATCAGTTTAAAATAAGTTAAAAAAAAAAAAACGATCAATGAGGTGGTTGGGGTTTGTGGTGGTGGGGGGGGGGGGGGTTTGGGGAAGCTACACTACAGAAAAAAAAAAAACTAAGAAAAAAAAGCACTTTTTAGTGTAAGCTGGCAAGATGGCCCCAATAAGGCAGATAGGGAAGGTTACAGAGCTGTTTTGGGGGGGATCAGGGAGGTTGGAGGCTAAGGGGGGTCCTATACAGCAGAATAATTATTTTTTTTTTAAAAAAAAACCTAAACCCCCCAAAAAGCTTTTATTTTAGTACTGGCAGACTTTCTGCCAGTACTTAAGATGGCGGGGACAATTGTGGGGTGGGGGAGGGAAGGGAGCTGTTTGGGAGGGATCAGGGGGTCTGATGTGTCAGGTGGGAGGCTGATCTCTACACTAAAGCTAAAATTAACCCTGCAAGCTCCCTACAAACTTCCTAATTAACCCCTTCACTGCTAGCCATAATACAACGTGTGATGCGCAGCAGCATTTTGCGGCCTTCTAATTACCAGAAAGCAATGCCAAAGTCACATATATCTGCTATTTCTGAACAAAGGGGATCCCAGAGAAGCATTTACAACCATTTGTGCCATAATTGCACAAGCTGTTTGTAAATGATTTCAGTGAGAAACCTAAAATTGTGAAAAATTTAACGTTTTTTTTTTATTTGATCGCATTTGGCGGTGAAATGGTGGCATGAAATATACCAAAATGGGCCTAGATCATTACTTTGGGTTGTCTACTACACTACACTAAAGCTAAAATTAACCATACAAGCTCCCTACAAGCTCCCTAATTAACCCCTGCACTGCTGGGCATAATACACGTGTGGTGCGCAGCGGCATTTAGCGGCCTTCTAATTACCAAAAAGCAATGCCAAAGCCATATATGTCTGCTATTTCTGAACAAAGGGGATCCCAGAGAAGCATTTACAACCATTTGTGCCATAATTGCACAAGCTGTTTGTAAATAATTTCAGTGAGAAACCGAAAGTTTGTGAAAAAATTTGTGAAAAAGTGAACGATATTTTGTATTTGATCGCATTTGGCGGTGAAATGGTGGCATGAAATATACCAAAATTGGCCTAGATCAATACTTTGGGATGTCTTCTAAAAAAAAATATGTACATGTCAATTGATATTCAGGGATTCCTGAAAGATATTAGTATTCCAATGTAACTAGCGCTAATTTTGAAAAAAAGTAGTTTGGAAATAGCAAAATGCTACTTGTATTTATGGCCCTATAGCTTTCAAAAAAAGCAAAGAACATGTAAATATTAGGTATTTCTAAACTCAGGACAAAATTTAGAAACTATTTAGCATGTTTTTTTTTTGGTGGTTGTAGATGTGTAACAGATTTTGGGGGTCAAAGTTAAAAAAAGTGTGTTTTTTTTTCCATTTTTTCCTCATATTTTATAATTTTTTTTATAGTAAATTATAAGATATGATGAAAATAATGGTATTTTTAGAAAGTTAATTTAATGGCGAGAAAAACAGTATATAATGTGTGGGTACAGTAAATGAGTAAGAGGGAAATTACAGCTAAACACAAACACCGCAAAAATGTAAAAATAGCCTTGGTCCCAAACGGACAGAAAATGGAAAAGTGCTGTGGTCATTAAGGGGTTAAACCTGCAGCTACTGGGCATGTTTTTAACAAATTATATAATACATGGGCATTGCGCTCCTCAGCATAATCATTTATTCCAAAAAATAAAGTGTTCAATCTGACTATGTTCTTCGTATACACACATGCAAATTAAATACAATTTAATATATAATCATTCCTTACCTTTTATTTATTTCACTCTTAGGCACAGCTGGTACACTTATAGTTGGTGTAGTACCCCCTAGGCACAGCTGGTACAAGAACAAACCCATCCGATTGTTGGACACTTTTTTTTTTTTAATTTCTGGAATAAATGCCCATGTATATATGATTTATAAAAACTATGCGCTCTAACATGTGTCCAACAATCTGATGGCTATTTTGTTAGTGTGTGCGGCTGCATTAACATCATAGAATCTGATGGGTTGTGACAGAGAGGAGCGCATGCACGTAGAGTATTTTTGATCAGACAGCTGACGGAACGTCACTTCCGTTTGCTTATCTGATATGTTTTCTGTTCTGTTAGAACAGCCTGCCTTTCCCTTCCTTTCTTCCTTCCCCTTTTAAGCCCTCAATGCCTATTAATGGCGTTTTTTTTTTTTTGCAGTGTCATAAAAGAAATATAATTTCTGTCTACATGATTGCTGTAATCCATTTTTTAGTTTCCATATTAAACACTTATCTTGTGTTAGAGAGCTATCTGATTTGGCTGGGTAAAATGAATCGCACTATTCTGTCTCTACATTTTGGCAGGCTTATGTTAACTGAACATACTATTATCTCTTTGATTATCATTTTAAGGTCACTGTCACTCAGACATGACACTAAACAAATATATTTATATGTCCTTGAACGGTAATGAGAATCAGATTATTATAACTTCCTGATGACTTTCCTATAAGCTTGATTTATTGTTCCAGTATTTATGCAATATTTGAGTTAAATATTTTTTTCAATAGTGGTGGGAATTTTAAACATAATAGATAGAATAAATATAATTTGAATATGAATAGACATTACATAAGTTTAAAGCAGTGCTAGACAAATCTGTTTAAAAAAATTATGAGCCAGTAAGAATATTTAAGAGCCAGACATATTTGTAGGAGCCAGACAGTGGTAGTTGTATATAGATATAACCAAAAATTTAGGAGCCAGGGGTAAAATTCTAGGAGCCAATGGCTCTGAGTTAAAGGTACGTCAGACTTAAAATGTTGCTTGCAAAATAATATCTAATTGCATTGCAAAATTATTTAAAGGGACATTGAAAGTGAAGCTAAATTTTAATGAATGAGTGCCGTTTTTTAAAAATACTATTAAAAACAGGGGCACTTTCATTCATGAAAGTTTTTACATTGCAACGGTTTTGTTAAAATACTTACTTTTTTTTTTTTTTTTTTTTCTTCCAAGCCGGACCAGCGATCTCCTGCCCTTTTCTTATTGCTGTACGTACACAGCAATGACTAAACCAGCTTCCTCCAATCACGGTATGGCCTCAGGAAATTTTTGCTCGGGGGGGAGTCATGATTGGAGGAAGCCGGATTCATCATTGCTGAATTTAAGTACAGAGCAGCTGCAGGCGGGGGATCGCTGGTCCGACTTGGAAGAAGAAGAAAAAGGTAAGTATTTTAACAAAACCGCTGCAATGTAAACTTTCATGAATGAAAGTGCCCCTGTTTTTAATAGTATTTTTTTTAAAAAGGGGCACTCATTCATGAAAATTTACCTTCAATTTAATATTATATAGTAAAAACTGCAATATACTTTATTTATTTTGTCTCCCTTTTCTGTAATTCCATTTTGAAATCATGTGCTTTTCAGTTCCTGTTAGAAATAATGCACAACACTGTTATATTCTGCACACTCTAGTGACCTATTTATAACTGTCTCTAATTGGCCACAGCAGAGAAGGTAACCTAAGTTACAACATGGCAGCTCCCATTGTTTCATAGACACTAAAACTTTACACTTATTTTGTCAATATTTAAACAGCTAGTGAAACTTTAAAAAAATCATCTACATGTTCTCAGACTAATCTTTTCTTTGAATGCATTTATTTAGTGTTTAATGTCCCG
Organism: Bombina bombina; assembly: GCF_027579735.1. NCBI lineage: Eukaryota > Metazoa > Chordata > Amphibia > Anura > Bombinatoridae > Bombina > Bombina bombina. The sequence continues at coordinate 753,795,446 of NC_069499.1, read as the reverse complement.
TTTTTAAATATGGGTACTTTCATTCATTTATTTATTTTTTTACTTTTATTTACATTTTTTCACTCACCCCAGAAAGGTTGACTTGCATTAGATGGAATGCAGATTCCTGCACTCCTACATGTTGCACAGTGGTTGGTTGATATATGCAGGGCTAATTTATATTTGCCCCCTATTGGACACAGCAAAGGAAATAAGATGAACATCAGTCAAGGGGCTTTTTAAGGGGCACATGAAAAACAATGCATAGTCTTAAATATTTTGAAAAATAAAATTTATTTTGTGTGCAGAGCTTTCAAAATGCAATGATTTTAATTATTTTTTATTTATGCATCAAAAAGTAATGTCTAATAAAACTAAATGTTGTGGGATTCAGACGGATACTCCTCAAATATCTATACACACACACACAATAAACATTGCAACACAATTACTTATTTTTGCAAGGAAATATATTAAAGGGACACTGAACCCAAATTTTTTCTTTTGTAATTCAGAAAGAGCATGCAACTTTCTAATTTACTCCTATTATCAATTTTTCTTCGTTCTTTTGCTATCATTATTTGAAAAAGAAGGCATCTAAGCTTTTTTTTGGTTTCAGTACTCTGGACAGTACTTTTTTATTGGTGGATTAATTTATCCACCAATCGGCAAGGACAACCCAGGTTGTTCACCAAAAATGGGCCGGCATCTAAACTTACATTCTTGCATTTGAAATAAAGATACCAAGAGAATGAAGAAAATTTGATAATAGGAGTAAATTAGAAAGTTGCTTAAAATTTCATGCTCTATCTGAATCACGAAATAAAATTTTTGGGTACAGTGTCCCTTTAAGGCAAAACCTAAAATTCACACAGAGAGGGAACATGGTTCTGTACTGAAGAGATTAAAAATGTTTGCCAACCCCTGGTTTAAAACATAGTTATATTTTTTCATATTAAGAGGGTTAAGGGCAGCCATTATTAGACAATTTAAGCTAAGTGTATACCTTCATCTAATTAACAGATTCGGCAATGCTCAAAATGTTGATGGTTTCTGTAAACATTTCTTTAGTGCACTGCTAGGTTGATATTGCTTTTATAGTGTAAGCACTGGCAGCTTTCCCAGATAAAAAGCAGCTGTCACAGGAATTCACCATTATCATGCTAGTTAGGATTTAAATAGCCATGCTGCTTGCAAAGAAATGACCTAGCAGACTAGCAAATAACACATGTTTGACACATTTGCCAAATATCTAAATTCATAAAGTCCAACGTAAGGCCTTGGGGCCACCATGGCAGCTTACCAGTGGTTTATTTGTATGTTGCTCCTACTTCAGTCAAGCACTAGTCTTATACCTAACTTTCTAACCATTGTTGCAACTTTATTTTATGTAGGACCATCCAAATCGTTGAGGAGCTAGAAGTGAAATTAAGCAACTTTCTTCTTTACTCCTATTAATTTTTCTTAGTTCTCTTGGTATCTTTATTTGAAAAAGCGGGAATGTAAGCTTAGGAGCCGGACCATTTTTGGTTTAGCATCTAGGTAGCGCTTGCTGATTAGTGGCTAAATGTATATCTGAATCACGAAAGAAACAAAATTTGGGTTTCATGTCTTGAGAAAGTTAAACTATGGGCTAGGTTTATCAATTTGCTGATGGGGCAATGTTCAAATGTTGTCAACCTGTCTACATTTCATCTCAAAGTGTGGGACCCATTTTGTTTCTCATATTTAGAAGTGATGTGGGTGGAGAATTGTCTCTGTGTTTAAAGTAACAAAATGGTACGTATTGGTCCATTTATTTTTGATGAATTAGTATTAATTATAAACAAGGGCACTTTAATTCATCAAAAGCACTTCCTCCGCCCGTCGCAAGCCGTCTTTGCCGGTCCAAAATGACGAATCCGGCTTCCTCCAATCACAGTGTTGCATCAGGCCAAGATTCCGCAGGGGGGAGGGGAAGCTGTGATTGGAGGAAGCCTAATTCGTCATTTCTGACATCTGCAGAGGCTTCCGACGGCCGGGGGAATCGCTGGAGCGGCATTCAGGATTAATAGGTAATTTTTTGAAGAAAATCGTGAAATGTCAATTTTGATGAATTAAAGTGCCCTTGTTTTTAATAGGTTTATTAAAAAACGGGCACTAATTCATCAAAATGGACCTTCACTTCAAATCATTCAACCTTACAATCACTTCAAGGACACTGTAAAGATAGCCAGATTGATATTTGAGTAATCCATGATTTTTGAGACTGAAAGAAAATTATTTGGCACTTACTGCAAATAAAACCAACAAAAAGTTGCATGATATTTATGGAAGAAACTCAAAATAAGGGTCACCTCTTAGGGATATTTTAATGAATTCATCAGGTATAGGCTTAATGAAAAATTAAATAGCTAATAAGATATATATTTAGGCATGGGGGGGAAAATCCAGTATGCTAGGACTTGACAAATCCATAATACCAGATCTATATAGCCATCTTAAAATTGAGCCTGTTGCAGAGAAATGTGATTGGCATTACATTTTAAATGTGCGTGAGACTAAATTTCCCAGCATGCCATTTAGTATACACCCGCCTGTGCATTTGCTACAGCTGCATGCAGAAAAAGAAGTAGTCTGCTAGGAATGAACAGCTCAATGGTGGCCCAGTTACTACCTGGGAGTAGCTTCTTCTAGCCTAATTATGCTTTTCACAGATGAGAACTTTTCTGAAGTATATTAGTCTGAAGCCGCCTAACAAGGTCAGTCCAGCCCTGAAATACCAGGCAATTCTCCTCTGAACAAGATAAATGGCAACCCCAGACAAACTGTTGGACTTTCCGTCTTGTACGCAGCAGTCTGCTTGTTGTGCTGGAGGGACAGGTTGGTATATTTCAGCAGAGAAGCTTTAAGCAAGTTTCTGTTATGTGCTCTGGAATTTCCATGCATGCCTCCATCTTACAAAAACTACCTGCCAAGTTGCTCTACTGCAGCATATTATGTCTTCTGCCTTTTTGTGAAGGGATTTTTACTGCTAATCAGATACTGTACCCATACCTCCCACTCTATAGAAAGCAAGCAGAACCTACATACACATCTAAATGTAACTTTAGAATTGTTTAAAAATGTTAACATGCTCTGTTGATTTCTCTATCAAAAAGTTGTACTTATTAAGAATGATAATTTATTATTTTAACAATATGCTCCATTTTATAGGAACATTCTTTTACATAAAAAACGACCTGTTCCAGAGATGACCTTGATTCATCATTCTGCTGTTTCATTTTTTATATTTTAAATAGTGGTAAAAGATTGCCCTTTTGTAGGTGGAATTGTAAAGTTATGTCATTTTTAATATCTACCATGCAGCAGCAGGATATAGTGCCACTTTCAAAAGAAATAAATAAAAAGGTTAATAGCACACAATGTATTTATAAACTCACTTTAATATGAGAAAAAAGAAAGAAAAAGGAGATCGGGATCGCAAGAGACTGATCTAAGAGTAGTATAAAAACACCTTTTCTTCTGTTATGTGCGATCAGTCCACGGGTCATCATTACTTCTGGGATATAACTCCTCCCCAACAGGAAATGCAAGAGGATTCACCCAGCAGAGCTGATATAGCTCCTCCCCTCTACGTCAGTCCCAGTCATTCTCTTGCACCCAACGACTAGATAGGATGTGTGAGAGGACTATGGTGATTATACTTAGTTTTTATGACTTCAATCAAAAGTTTGTTATTTTACAATAGCACCGGAGCGTGTTATTACTTCTCTGGCAGAGTTTGAAGAAGAATCTACCAGAGTTTATTACTATGATTTTAACCGGAGTAGTTAAGATCATATTGCTGTTCTCGGCCATCTGAGGGAGGTAAAGACTTCAGATCAGGGGACAGCGGGCAGATGAATCTGCATTGAGGTATGTAGCAGTTTTTATTTTCTGAATGGAATTGATGAAAAAATCCTGCTATACCGTTATAATGACATGTATGTATACACTTCAGTATTCTGGGAATGGTTTTTCACCGGAACTACTCTGTTAAAGGTCACTAATCCTTTTAATAAATATTGTCATGTTAAACGTTTTTGCTGGAATGTAGAATCGTTTACATTGCTGAGGTACTGAGTAAATAAATGTTTGGGCATTATTTTCCACTTGGCAGTTGTCTGCTTTAAATTGTGACAGTTTCGTTTCTCCTCACTGCTGTGTGTGAGAGGGAGGGGCCGTTTTGGCGCTCTTTTGCTACGCATCAAAAAAATTCCAGTCAGCTACTATTATATTTCCTGCATGATCCGGTTCACTGACAGATCTCAGGGGTCTTCAAACTTCTTTGAAGGGAGGTACATTCTCTCAGCAGAGCTGTGAGAATTTTTATTGACTGTGAATAAAAACGTTACTCTATAATTTTTTATGTCAAATTTAGTTATTTACTAATGGGAACAAACCTTTGCTAAAAGTTGTGTTATTTTAAACTTGATGCTATAACTGTTTCAGTTCATTATCTCAACTGTCATTTAATCGTTAAAGTACCTCTTTGAGGCACAGTACGTTTTTGCTAAAAAAGATTATAACCAGGTTGCAAGTTATTGCTAGTGTGTTAAACATGTCTGACTCAGAGAATATCTGTGTCATTTGTTCCAATGCCAAGGTGGAGCCCAATAGAAATTTATGTACTAACTGTATTGATGCTACTTTAAATAAAAGTCAATTTGTACAATGTGAACAAATTTCACCAAACTGCGAGGGAAGAGTTATGCCGACTAACTCGCCTCACGCGGCAGTACCTGCATCTCCCGCCCGGGAGGTGAGTGATATTATGGCGCCTAATACATCTGGGCGGCCATTACAGATAACATTACATGATATGGCTACTGTTATGACTGAAGTTTTGTCTAAATTACCAGAACTAAGAGGCAAGCGTGATCACTCTGGGGTGAGAACAGAGTGCGCTGACAATACTAGGGCCATGTCTGATACTGCGTCACAGCTTGCAGAGCATGAGGACGGTGAGCTTCATTCTGTGGGTGACGGTTCTGATCCAAACAGATTGGATTCAGATATTTCAAATTTTAAATTTAAATTGGAGAACCTCCGTGCATTACTAGGGGAGGTCTTAGCAGCTCTCAATGATTGTAACACCGTTGCAATACCAGAGAAAATGTGTAGGTTGGATAAATACTTTGCGGTACCGGCGAGTACTGACGTTTTTCCTATACCTAAGAGATTAACTGAAATTGTTACTAAGGAGTGGGATAGACCCGGTGTGCCGTTCTCACCCCCTCCAATATTTAGAAAGATGTTTCCAATAGACGCCACTACTCGGGACTTATGGCAAACGGTCCCTAAGGTGGAGGGAGCAGTTTCTACTTTAGCTAAGCGTACCACTATCCCGGTGGAGGATAGCTGTGCTTTTTCAGATCCAATGGATAAAAAATTAGAGGGTTACCTTAAGAAAATGTTTGTTCAACAAGGTTTTATATTGCAACCCCTTGCATGTATCGCGCCGATTACGGCTGCGGCAGCATTTTGGATTGAGTCTCTGGAAGAGAACCTTAGTTCGTCTACGCTAGACGACATTATGGACAGGCTTAGAGTCCTTAAACTAGCCAATTCATTCATTTCGGAGGCCGTAGTACATTTAACTAAACTTACGGCTAAGAACTCTGGATTCGCCATACAGGCACGTAGAGCACTGTGGCTAAAATCCTGGTCAGCTGATGTTACTTCTAAGTCTAAATTACTTAATATACCTTTCAAGGGGCAGTCTTTATTTGGGCCCGGGTTGAAAGAAATTATCGCTGACATTACAGGAGGTAAGGGCCACGCCCTACCTCAAGACAAAGCCAAAGCTAAGGCTAGACAGTCTAATTTTCGTTCCTTTCGGAATTTCAAACCTGGAGCAGCGTCAACCTCCACTGCACCAAAACAGGAAGGAGCTGTTGCTCGTTACAGACAAGGCTGGAAACCTAACCAGTCCTGGAATAAGGGCAAACAGACCAGGAAACCTGCTGCTGCCCCAAAGACAGCATGAACCGAGAGCCCCCGATCCGGGACCGGATCTAGTGGGGGGCAGACTTTCTCTCTTCGCTCAGGCCTGGGCAAGAGATGTTCAGGATCCCTGGGCGCTGGAGATCATATCTCAGGGATACCTTCTAGACTTCAAATTATCTCCCCCAAAAGGGAGATTTCATCTGTCAAGGTTGTCAACAAACCAGATAAAGAAAGAAGCGTTTCTACGCTGTGTACAAGATCTGTTATTAATGGGAGTGATCCATCCAGTTCCGCGGTCGGAACAAGGACAAGGTTTCTACTCAAACCTGTTTGTGGTTCCCAAAAAAGAGGGAACTTTCAGGCCAATCTTAGATTTAAAGATTCTAAACAAATTCCTAAGAGTTCCATCGTTCAAAATGGAAACTATTCGGACAATCTTACCTATGATCCAAAAGGGTCAGTACATGACCACAGTGGATTTAAAAGATGCTTACCTTCACATACCGATTCACAAAGATCATCAACGGTATCTACGGTTTGCCTTCCTAGACAGGCACTACCAGTTTGTAGCTCTTCCATTCGGATTGGCTACGGCCCCAAGAATCTTCACAAAGGTTCTGGGCGCCCTTCTGGCGGTACTAAGACCGCGAGGGATTTCGGTAGCTCCGTACCTAGACGACATTCTAATACAAGCTTCAAGCTTTCAAACTGCCAAGTCTCATACAGAGTTAGTTCTGGCATTTCTAAGGTCGCATGGATGGAAAGTGAACGAAAAGAAAAGTTCTCTTTTTCCTCTCACAAGAGTTCCATTCTTGGGGACTCTTATAGATTCTGTAGAAATGAAGATTTACCTGACAGAAGACAGGTTAACAAGGCTTCAGGATGCATGCCGTGTCCTTCATTCCATTCAACACCCGTCAGTGGCTCAATGCATGGAGGTGATCGGCTTAATGGTAGCGGCAATGGACATAGTACCTTTTGCACGCCTACACCTCAGACCGCTGCAATTGTGCATGCTAAGTCAGTGGAATGGGGATTACTCAGATTTGTCCCCTACCCTGAATCTGAATCAAGAGACCAGAAATTCTCTTCTATGGTGGCTTTATCGGCCACACCTGTCCAGGGGGATGCCATTCAGCAGGCCAGACTGGACAATCGTAACAACAGACGCCAGCCTACTAGGTTGGGGCGCTGTCTGGAATTCTCTGAAGACTCAGGGATTATGGAATCAGGAGGAGAGTCTCCTTCCAATAAACATTCTGGAATTGAGGGCAGTTCTCAATGCCCTTCTAGCTTGGCCCCAATTAACAACTCAGGGGTTCATCAGGTTTCAGTCGGACAATATCACGACTGTAGCTTACATCAACCATCAGGGAGGGACAAGAAGCTCCCTAGCAATGATGGAAGTATCAAAGATAATTCGCTGGGCAGAGTCTCACTCTTGCCACCTGTCAGCAATCCACATCCCGGGAGTGGAAAACTGGGAGGCGGATTTCTTGAGTCGCCAGACTTTTCATCCGGGAGAGTGGGAACTTCATCCGGAGATTTTTGCCCAAATACTTCGACGTTGGGGCAAACCAGAGATAGATCTCATGGCGTCTCGCCAGAACGCCAAACTTCCTCACTACGGGTCCAGATCCAGGGATCCGGAAGCGGTTCTGATAGATGCTTTGACAGCACCTTGGAACTTCGGGATGGCTTATGTGTTTCCACCCTTCCCGCTGCTTCCTCGATTGATTGCGAAAATCAAACAAGAGAGAGCATCTGTGATTCTAATAGCGCCTGCATGGCCACGCAGGACTTGGTATGCAGATCTAGTGGACATGTCATCCTGTCCGCCTTGGTCTCTACCTCTGAGACAGGACCTTCTGATACAGGGTCCATTCAAACATCAAAATCTAACTTCTCTGAAACTGACTGCTTGGAAATTGAACGCTTGATTTTATCAAAGCGTGGTTTTTCTGAGTCGGTTATTGATACCCTGATCCAGGCTAGGAAGCCTGTTACCAGAAAGATTTACCATAAAATATGGCGCAAATACCTATACTGGTGCGAATCCAAACGTTACTCCTGGAGTAAGGTTAGGATCCCTAGGATATTGTCCTTTCTACAAGAAGGTCTAGAAAAGGGTTTATCGGCTAGTTCATTAAAGGGACAGATTTCAGCTCTGTCCATCTTGTTGCACAGGCGTCTGTCAGAAAATCCAGACGTCCAGGCTTTTTGTCAAGCTTTAGCTAGGATCAAGCCTGTGTTTAAAGCCGTTGCTCCGCCATGGAGTTTAAACTTAGTTCTTAACGTTTTACAAGGTGTTCCATTTGAACCCCTTCATTCCATTGATATAAAATTGTTATCGTGGAAAGTTCTATTTTTAATGGCTATTTCCTCGGCTCGAAGAGTCTCTGAGTTATCAGCCCTACATTGTGATTCTCCTTATCTGATCTTTCACTCAGACAAGGTAGTTCTGCGTACTAAACCTGGGTTCTTACCTAAGGTAGTTACTAACAGGAATATCAATCAAGAGATTGTTGTTCCATCCTTGTGTCCAAATCCTTCTTCAAAGAAGGAGCGTCTTCTACACAATCTGGATGTAGTTCGTGCCCTCAAGTTCTACTTGCAGGCAACTAAAAATTTTCGCCAAACTTCTTCCTTGTTTGTCGTTTATTCTGGACAGAGGAGAGGTCAAAAAGCTTCTGCTACCTCTCTCTCTTTCTGGCTTCGTAGCATAATACGTTTAGCCTATGAGACTGCTGGACAGCAGCCTCCTGAAAGAATTACAGCTCACTCCACTAGAGCTGTGGCTTCCACTTGGGCCTTTAAGAATGAGGCCTCTGTTGAACAGATTTGCAAGGCTGCAACTTGGTCTTCGCTTCATACTTTTTCCAAATTTTACAAATTTGACACTTTTGCTTCTTCGGAGGCTATTTTTGGGAGAAAGGTTCTTCAGGCAGTGGTTCCTTCTATATAATGAGCCTGCCTATCCCTCCCGTCATCCGTGTACTTTTGCTTTGGTATTGGTATCCCAGAAGTAATGATGACCCGTGGACTGATCGCACATAACAGAAGAAAACATAATTTATGCTTACCTGATAAATTCCTTTCTTCTGTTGTGCGATCAGTCCACGGCCCGCCCTGTTTTTTAAGGCAGGTAAATATTTTTTAAATTATACTCCAGTCACCACTTCACCCTTGGTTACTCCTTTCTCGTTGATTCTTGGTCGAATGACTGGGACTGACGTAGAGGGGAGGAGCTATATCAGCTCTGCTGGGTGAATCCTCTTGCATTTCCTGTTGGGGAGGAGTTATATCCCAGAAGTAATGATGACCCGTGGACTGATCGCACAACAGAAGAAAGGAATTTATCAGGTAAGCATAAATTATGTTTTATTGTTGCACGGTAAAATCTCAATCACACTCTGTAACCTCAATGTTATGAGGTATATGAACAGCACATCAAAGTATGGACACCACAGTACTCTCTCTTTTTGGAGCCTCCGAGTCCCAGTCTCATTACCAGACCCTCCGGTTGGTGCTTGTGAGCAGGAACAGCTGTGTTGCTCCCCTCCGCGTCCGTTTTGCGCAATGCAATCCGTCAGGGTATGGCAGGGGCTCCAGGTCCGTGACTGTCCTCAACTGTAGGTTAAGTCCAAGTACAAGTGTCTCTTAAACACATAACAAAAAAAAAAAAACGACCAGACCGCTACCAATAACCACATCACAGCAGACGTTCACAAGCTGGCTGACCAACACACACAGCGTTCTAGCCGGCTTGTAAACGTCTGCTGTGATTTGATTATTGGTAGCTGTTTGGTCGTTTTTTTTTTATGTGTTTATGAGACACTTGTACTTGGACTTAACCTACAGTTACGGACCCCATACCCTGACGGATTGCATTGCGCAAAATGGACGCGGAGGGGAGCAACACAGCTGTTCCTGCTGACAAGCACCAACCAGAGTTTCTGGTAATGACTGAGGCTCCAAAAAGAGAGACTGTACTGTGGTGTCCATTATTTGATGTACTATTCATATACTTAGAAAAAGAAAGAATATGATGGCACCACTTAATGTAAATTATGAGAGTCTCTACACCAGAGCTTTCCAAACTTTTCATGTCGGTGACACACTTTTTAAACCTACATCATTTCGCGACACAGTAATTCATTTGTACTAGCAAACAGGAGGTTAAACTAACTTGTTTTAAGAGATACGGACACATACAGTAAATTATATAATAACGAAATGTATTTACAAGTAACAGTATGTATGTGTAAGAATTAAAAAAAAGTTTAATAACACTAATAGTTACTTACTATTTTAATGGGATGTATGAAGTTGATGGGATGAACACAGTTTCTGAATATTTGGTGGGATATTAGACACTCGCATTTTTAAGCTTCCCCTTCCTATCCATATATCAAGAGCAGGAACAGCAATGCACTACTGGGAGCTAGCTGCAAAAAAACCCCCACTGACTTCTGACTTCAGCTCAGCGTTTAAGCTGCCGCCCTCAGATCTCGGTGAGTCCGATTGACTACTGCCCACGCTGCAAACACACTGCTGTCCCACTCACTGACTACACATGCAGCCACGAGCCGATTGAGGAGACTACACGTGCAGTCAGGTGCCAATGTGCCCCCAAAGCCGCCAATGGGAATAGTTTCAGTTCCCACTGAGCAGCACCAATAGGTTAAGATGATCTGTGACCCCCTAGGTATCAATCACGTGTCAACCATGTGATATGTGTAGCAGGCAGGCGGAAAGTCAGAAACCAAAAAAAAACATAAAAAAAAAATAAAATTTAAAAAAATTTGTGCTGAAGCAGGGACACACCTACACACTGCTGCCGACACACTAGTGTGTCCCGACACACAGTTTGGAAAGCACTGCTCTACACCATCCAAAACTAGGTCAAGTGGCCTTGGGTACAACATATAATTGTGGTATGGTGCTTAGTATCATAAGCTACATTTAACTTATATTCAATAAAGAATATTGAACAAAAAGGATACTAAAAAAGCACTCATAAACACTCTTGAATAAATTTATGTTGAGGAACTAAATAACACGCATGTTAAAAATATATCTTTATTAGAATGTATTTTTTTTTTTAAATGGGTGTGATTAAAACTAAAATGTCAGCAGATAATTGATACAGTTAGATAACTGGTTGGGTATGGGTGGGTGCTCCTGGTCAAACAAATAGCTTCCTAATGATGGACACTATTATTGTCTTGATTCCAGATAGTATTAGTGTGGTTGGTGCTATGTTAACAACATTGTTATGTTCACCTGTATATCACATGTAGCATATTTTTTTAATAATTCAAACTAAATATTTGCACAGTAAGTAATAGTGCTTATTAAATTATAGAAGTATTCTAGGATTATCGTATCATCAGTTCCCAGACTTAAAAGTTATAATATCACTACTGATACAAATTGTTCTTTTGATAACAATTGTTGAAAAACTTCCTTATAGTTTCAGCTTGGAATCACTGTAATTATCGGTTTCCACAATAGCACTTAATAAATGCTACAAATGTAGCTCAATGTGTTAAGCTACCCTGAATTATTGTAATATTTTGCACCACTGTTACATAAATTGTAACATTATATAGAGCTAGTCATTATTCTGTTATATAGCTCGTTGCCACAAGTAAACTACTCACTAGTTAGTGTTAAATTTTAGAGCTAAATGTCCGCTGCAGTTATGAATACGCCAGCAGGAATTACTAGTTACACAACTTCAAGATTATTATCTGCGTTAAAATATCTGTAATGGTCTTAAAATATGATTGTATCTCTCTCTTTACTGTGTAATGTCTGCTTGGCGGGTAAAAATACCAACTGCCGCTCTGACACTAAACTTATGTTGAGTCACTATTACTAGTTCACTTGGCTACACTGAATTATTGTAATATTGTGTGCCACTGTTACATAAATTGTAACATTATATAGAGATAGTCAATATTCTGTTATATAGCTCGTTGCCACAAGTAAACTGCTCACTAGTAAATGTTAAATGTTAGAGCTAAATATCCGCTGCAGTTATGAATGCACCAGCAGGGATTAATAGTTACACAACTTCAAGATTATCTGCGTTCAGAATATCTGTAATGGTCTTAGGATAAAATATCTCTCTCTTGATTTACTGTGTAATGTCTGCTTGGCGGGTAAAAATATCAACTAATTATCACACTAAACTTATGTTATGTCACTAGTATTGGTTCACTTGCTCGACTTACAATATGATACCAACAATTACCCACAAGATTAGTTGTTATGCTCTGACTAGAGCACCACAATTACCCCCAATAATTGCTGACAAGTATCGTTTAAAAACCAAAACACTGAGCTGTTCATATACCTCATAACATTGAGGGTACAGAGTGTGATTGAGATTTTACTGTGTACCAATAAAATGTGCTTTATACTACTCTTAGATCAGTCTCTTGCGCTCCTGTCTCCTTTTTTTCTTTTTTGATTGTTTATTAGTACCACCCTTTCCTACCAGTGAGTCTATGAAGGAGCAGTAGTGTGGACTGTACACTCTGACCAGGAATCGGTGACTCTGCTTCTGCTTATAATATGTCCTTTTAACAAGTACTTTTTCAATTTTAATTTTTGATTTAACCATTAATAGATAGAGATCTGTCTATTAACAATACTATGGTCATATAGTGTGTTGTATCAGTAATACACGCATAGAGAGAGATATTTTGCAAGGAACCAACGTTTAAAATGCTGTTCTCTGTGCATGTTAAAGGGACAGTCTAGTCCAAAATACTTTCATGATTCAGATAGAGAATATAATTTTAAACTATTTTCTAATTTACTTTTATCACCATTTTTTTTCTTTGTTCCCTTGGTATTCTTAGTTAAAAGATAAACCTGGAAGGTTCATATGCTAATTTCTAAGCCTCTTCTCTCAGGGCATTTTGACCGTTTTTCACACAGTTTTTGCTTTGGATACTGTTTATTGGTTATACCTAGGAACTAGCAGTGAGCTCCTGTCTGCGTTTACACTTGCATTGTTTTGAGACATTGCTGGTATCCTTATATTGGATTGAACTCCCAGAGGTTTCTGTCAGATTATTTTGGGAATTTTATTTTTCTTTTGTGAAGATATTATCATTTATTATTGGTGTTGTAGTTCTCAAGAGTGAATTTGTGTCTTCAGGAAATAACATGCCCCTTCTTCATAGCAAAAATGTTATAAAATAAACATACAGAGTTGAGAAATAGACCTTAAAGAGACATAATTAAGAAAAATTGGGTTTCAGAGCATACACATTTCAGATATCCTTCTATTAAATGTGGTTTATTCTATTGGTATCCTTTGTTGAAGGAGTGCAGTGCTTTACTGGGGCCTAGCTCAACACATTGCGTGAGACGGTGACAAGCAGCTATCTCACAGTAGTGCATTGCTTCTGAGCCTACCTGTCACGATACTCACAAGGAATAGTTAATACCTAAAATAGCTACCCAGCAGAAGTGGTATGGTGTCTCAGCATTGCCAGGGTTGAACTGAAAATGTTCTTTCTTTGTGTAACATCTGTGTGTTAAAGGGACATAAAACAAGTTGAGATACAGTCAAAATATATGTACTTTAATTACTTTACCTGCAAATGTATACTGCAGTGCCTCACCATTATCCTTTCTTTTATGTTTCTGAATTGTAAAGCTCTAACCCCCCCCCCAGACATTTCCTCCTATGGCCGTATCTATATCTTTTGGTAGAATGCAAAAGTGAATAGGGATTATCTGCTGAAGCAAGCCTAGAAGCTGTGAACTCAGTTGAAATACAATGCCTGTGTCTAAACACTGATCAGAGGGGTGGAGTTGGCTGCTCCAGGCAGCTAAGCTATGTAATTCATTTTGCTTATTTTTGAAAATTATTTTAAAGTACTTACCAACAATTTTTAAACAATTTTTTTTTTTTAATGAAAACTATTTCAAGGAGTGTTGGTTGTAAATTAACACAAGGACTGTGGTCTTAAAGGGACAGTAAATGCCAGAATTGTTGTTGTTTAAAAGGGTAGATAATCCCTTTACCTATTCCCCAATTTTGCATAATCAACACAGTTATATTAATATACTTTTTACCTCTGTGATTACCTTGTATCTATGCCTCTGCAAACTGCCTCCTTATTTCAGTTCTTTTGACAGACTTGCATCTTTAGCCAATCAGTGGTGACTCCTAGGAGCTTCACGTGCCTGAGCTCAATGTTATCTATATGAAACACATGAACTAACTCCCTCTAGTGGTGAAAAACTGTCAATGCTTTTAGAGGCAGTCTTCAAGGTCTAAGAAATTAGCATATAAACCTCCTAGATTTAGCTTTCAACTAAGACTACCAGGAGAACAAAGCAAAATTGGTAATAAAAGTAAATTGGAAAGTTGTTTTTTACATGCCCTATTTAAATCATGAAAGGTGTGTTTTTTTTTTTTTTTTAACTTTACTGTCCCTTTAACAAGACAAAGGGAGACTCTGAGATATAATTGAATGTTACAGAAAAATTAAGCAGAACTTGCCTGGGAGAGGAGGAGTAACATCGGAAGGAGTTTCTCACACAAACCTATTATAAACTTGGTAATATGTGTTTAGTTTATGTCCAATTTTATTTTAAAGAACTGTATCTTTGCATTTATTCTTGTTCTTTTGTATGTCTCCTGTTTTTGTAATTTGGCACTGTGTAACCTGTATTTGTATTTTTTATTATTTACCATATAAATAATATAATTCTGTCTTTGGGCTCTAATATCTGAATTCACACTCTGAAGACAAGGTTAAAGGCACGTTGCCTACCTAATTGCTAGTCGTGTGAGTTATTGGGTTTCTAAGGCACCCTTATTCAAAACTCTTGGTGGTGGCAGCGTTGTTAATCTGGGGGGTTGAGGCAGGATTTGGGGGTTAATTTGGTGTCCCTTTAGGTACTTGTAGAGGTAAAGGTGTAAGGGAACCAGAGGCTGAGTGCTATTAAACCCTTCATGCCCACACTCTGCCCATAGTCACGGCTGGGCGGATAGGCTTTGCCATCACACTACCTATGCATGCTTTTCAGCAATGGATACCAAGTGAATAAAGCAAATTAGACAAGAGAAGTAAATTGGAAAATTGTTAAAAATTGCATGTTTCTGAATCATGAAAGTTATTTTGTCTTTACTGTCCCTTTAACGTTATTGCTCCCCTGCAAATCTATGTACACAGAATCAACCCATACTAAGTTTCAAGAAACTGAATAGAAGATTGTTTGGAGTGGAACAGATCTACACAAGGACATAAATGTGAGGGGGAGGGGCAAGCATTAAATTTGTCTTTAGTTAAATAAAACTATTTTAATTGTTAAGGTAATTCGAATAAAGTACAATTGTGATTCAAATCAAATCCAACCTGCTTTTAACATTGACCTGATATATTTTGCTTCCAGAAAAGCCTGCTTTAAATTTGTCTTTAGTTAAATAAAACTATTTTAATTGTTAAGGTAATTCGAATAAAGTACAATTGTGATTCAAATCAAATCCAACCTGCTTTTAACATTGACCTGATATATTTTGCTTCCAGAAAAGCCTGCTTTATATTTCCACATTTACCTGATCCTGAGAGTAAAGAATCCTTTTTCTTTTTTTTTCTTTTTTTTTCTTTTCATATTGCACAACCCTACTCCAAACCATATGTAATGTAGGTAGCAGTTTCTCTCACATGAATTCTATCAGCAAGTTCAGAGCCCATTTACTCTGAAAGTGCTCCCCATGCCGATCGTATCATCCCAATATTGTAGTTTTCTTTTCAATTTCAGCTATTTTTACTGAGCTCATTGTCCATTTAAATAAATTCCTATTTGTCTGAGCCTTGGCCCACCTTCATTGGGGACCAAAGCTTTAAACAAAACTAAATTTGTTTTATTTAGAGAATGTTCCTTGGTTGTCTGTATACTCCTATTTATTTTCCATTAACATAAACTGCAGATGCTGAAATCCAACAAGTTACAACAGAAAACTGTGGCATCCACACACATCCTGCCTTTAGGCCATAAGAGGTTATTATAGGACATTGCATGTTTAATATATATATATTTTTTTTTTGCAAAGGGATTTTTGCTTTCATGGTTTAGGATATCTTTATTGCAACATCAAGAAAATCTAATGATCTCTTTATTTAATAAAACAGGCATATGGTTTACTATGCCAAAGATGTTTATACTGCTCAAAGTGAGCACATATCATATTAGCAATTTTAAATGGTTTAACTAATTTAAACAGCACTAGTGCTAATGGATTGTAATGCCAATATTTGTTTTATAATTTGTTTTGTTGTTGCCTAGACATGTACGTTAAAGGGGCAGTAATTACCTAGTAAGTACACAACATTTCTGTTGTCTTGCTATAGAATTACAACTATACATTTTTAAAACAAATTAACTTCTTGTTTGCTGTAATTGTTTTTCAAAAGCCAAACTCCACCCACCATTTCTTTATTTGGCTGAGCCAATATGAGCTTGAGTCTGCAGATAAAAAGCTAATAAATATCATTATGTTAGTATAAAGTATACAGTTTAGCAATCAGCAAAAGCCAATTGGGGAAATATATATGTAGCATGGTTAACCCTGAGAAGTTAGCAGGGTGCATTTCAAGTCCTGAATACTGGAAAAGGTTTTCAGACCTAAATTATATGGAAAGGGGGCAAAATAAATAATGAAATTGCAAAATTTTTAAAGGGACACTAAACCCAAATTGTTTGTTTATTGATTCATATAGAACATGCAACTTTCTAATTTACTATTATTTTTTTTTCTTTGTTCTCTCGCTATCTTTATTTAAAAAGCCAGATCATTTTTGGTTGAGAACCTGGGTTATGCTTGATTATTGGTTTTCTAAATGAAGCCACCAATAAGCAAGCGCTATCCAGCGTGCTGAACCTAAAATGTGATGGCTCCTAAGCTTTAAATTCCTGCTTTTTGAATAAAGATAGCAAGAGTAGGAAGAAAAATTGATTGTAGGAGTAATTTTGAAAGTTGCTTAAAATTGCATGCTCTGTCTGAATCATTAAATAAACAATTTTGGTTTTCTATCCCTTTTAACCATAAGCAAATATTTTATATTAAACACTTCTTGCCTTTAACGTAAAAAATAAAAATGTTGATTTTGAATTGTTAAATATTTTTGTTTTAAAATGGAAACCTAATGTTGCATTTACAATAAAATTGATTTTTTTTTCTTATTTACATTATAAAAAATTATTTCACACTTCTGTTATGCACATTGGGTTAAACAAATCTGCAAATAAAAGTCCTATACAATATTTTATGACCGTCTTTAGACTGGTTTTGTAGTAATGCTGTTAAAGAAGCTGGTCTCGTGCTGACATTTGGCACACACCCCAGCTGTCTGTATTCATTGCATTACATTGCTTTGTTTAGCATGCTGACCATTTAAAAACATACAGTCCCAGCATCTGGCGGTGAAAAGCACAAGCATGGCTTATTCTCTCTGTTAAACTCGCACTGTGCTTATGTAACCTCCCTGTGTTTTTTCGAAAAAATTAGTCTCCCTATTAATGACTTATTGCCGCCGCTGTGTACCATGCCCTCTGGCATATATATATATTTTTGTAGGATTGTGAAACCTCCTCATCACTGTTTAATGGATGACTAAGAATGTAAATAAAGTTTAAACAAATGTTAAAATAATAGCACTATTTTTTATTGCTTTAACTAGTTACAGGTTTGACAAGAAGACTAATATAAAATATGGTTTGTACTTTTATACCCTGACAGTCTATGAACTGTGCGTGTAATTAACAAATCAAGCATGTTTGGTTTCTTAACTGTAAAAATATTTTTAATAAAGTTTTTAACATTTAATGTTTAGAATAATTTTAATTTACAAAATAAAGAAATGCATTACAAAAAACTGAATATAATGCATGTGTTTGAGTTATTAAAGAGTACAGGTTAATGGTATTAATGAAAATGTTAAGGGTTTTAACAGAGACACTTGCATTTGATGGATTAGCACATTACCATATGTAGTAGGTACACATTATTATAAAGTATAGTTAAAGGGACACTGTACCCAAACATTTTCTTTCGTGATTCAGATTGAGCATGAAATTTTAAGCAACTTTCTAATTTACTCCTATTATCAAATTTTCTTCTTTCTCTTGGTATCTTTATTTGAAATGCAAGAATGTAAGTTTAGATGCCGGCCCATTTTTGGTGAACAACCTGGGTTGTCCTTGCTGATTGGTGGATAAATTCATCCACCAATAAAAAAGTACTGTCCAGAGTACTGAAACCAAAAAAAAGCTTAGATGCCTTCTTTTTCAAATAATGATAGCAAGAGAACGAAGAAAAATTGATAATAGGAGTAAATTAGAAAGTTGCTTGAAATTGCATGCTTTATCTGAATTACAAAATCATTTTTTTTGGGTACAGTGTCCCTTTAAATAGGCGTGCATGGTTGCATACCTAATAGAGTAGTGTAGTCAATAGAGTTCTAACATTTTCCTTTTGCATAGACTGATTTTTGTGTGTGTGCCTGATTTTCACAAATGTATCCTCA
This sequence comes from Bombina bombina, assembly GCF_027579735.1. NCBI lineage: Eukaryota > Metazoa > Chordata > Amphibia > Anura > Bombinatoridae > Bombina > Bombina bombina. The sequence continues at coordinate 753,776,934 of NC_069499.1, read as the reverse complement.
TTCACCTGCAGCTTTTACAGATGTGTATTATTATTCCTACTGTTATTACCATATTTATTAAGTTCCAACATTGTCACATTAGGTGCAGGATTATTGAGTATTATTTAAAGTAGGATAACTTTGTTATAATTGGTGATGTCCATAACTAAAATGAAACTAAAGCTATACATTTTATTTCCTAAATATTTATCAAACGGGAAAAAAAAACATTTTAAATTGCAACTGTGTGGTATTGTCAGGTTAATATTTAAATTGAATACATCGTTAGGTCTAGTATTTTTCTTGGGTGCTTAGTGTCCCTTTAACAACAGATGAGTAGGAATGTAGTTAAAGGGACACTAAACACACATTTTTTATTTCGTGATTCAGAGAGCAGGCAACTTTCTTATTTACTCCTATTATCAATTTTTCTTCATTCTCTTGGTATCTTTATTTGAAAAGCAATAATGTAAGTTTAGATGCCGGCCCATTTTTGGTGAACAACCTGGGTTGTTCTTGCTGATTGGTGGATAAATTTACCCACCAATAAACAAGTGCCGTCCAGGGTACTGAACAAAAATATATCTTAGATGCCTTTTTTTTAAATAAAGATAGCAAGAGAACGAAGAAAAATTGATAATAGGAGTAAATTAGAAAGTTGTTTAAAATTGCATGCTCTATCTGAATCGCAAAAGAAAAAAAAATTGGGTTCAGTGTCCCTTTTTAACCCCTTAACGACTGAGGACGTGCAGGGTACGTCCTCAGAAAAAACAGAATTTATGTTTACCTGATAAATTACTTTCTCCAACGGTGTGTCCGGTCCACGGCGTCATCCTTACTTGTGGGATATTCTCTTCCCCAACAGGAAATGGCAAAGAGCCCAGCAAAGCTGGTCACATGATCCCTCCTAGGCTCCGCCTACCCCAGTCATTCGACCGACGTTAAGGAGGAATATTTGCATAGGAGAAACCATATGGTACCGTGGTGACTGTAGTTAAAGAAAATAAATTATCAGACCTGATTAAGAAAACCAGGGCGGGCCGTGGACCGGACACACCGTTGGAGAAAGTAATTTATCAGGTAAACATAAATTCTGTTTTCTCCAACATAGGTGTGTCCGGTCCACGGCGTCATCCTTACTTGTGGGAACCAATACCAAAGCTTTAGGACACGGATGAAGGGAGGGAGCAAATCAGGTCACCTAAATGGAAGGCACCACGGCTTGCAAAACCTTTCTCCCAAAAATAGCCTCAGAAGAAGCAAAAGTATCAAACTTGTAAAATTTGGTAAAAGTGTGCAGTGAAGACCAAGTCGCTGCCCTACATATCTGATCAACAGAAGCCTCGTTCTTGAAGGCCCATGTGGAAGCCACAGCCCTCGTGGAATGAGCTGTGATTCTTTCGGGAGGCTGCCGTCCGGCAGTCTCGTAAGCCAATCTGATGATGCTCTTAATCCAAAAAGAGAGAGAGGTAGAAGTTGCTTTTTGACCTCTCCTTTTACCGGAATAAACAACAAACAAGGAAGATGTTTGTCTAAAATCCTTTGTAGCATCTAAATAGAATTTTAGAGCGCGAACAACATCCAAATTGTGCAACAAACGTTCCTTCTTTGAAACTGGTTTCGGACACAGAGAAGGTACGATAATCTCCTGGTTAATGTTTTTGTTAGAAACAACTTTCGGAAGAAAACCAGGTTTAGTACGCAAAACCACCTTATCTGCATGGAACACCAGATAAGGAGGAGAACACTGCAGAGCAGATAATTCTGAAACTCTTCTAGCAGAAGAAATTGCAACCAAAAACAAAACTTTCCAAGATAATAATTTAATATCAACGGAATGCAAGGGTTCAAACGGAACCCCCTGAAGAACTGAAAGAACTAAATTGAGACTCCAAGGAGGAGTCAAAGGTTTGTAAACAGGCTTGATTCTAACCAGAGCCTGAACAAAGGCTTGAACATCTGGCACAGATGCCAGTTTTTTGTGAAGTAACACCGACAAGGCGGAAATCTGTCCCTTCAGGGAACTTGCAGATAATCCTTTTTCCAATCCTTCTTGAAGGAAGGATAGAATCCTAGGAATCTTAACCTTGTCCCAAGGGAATTCCTTAGATTCACACCAACAGATATATTTTTTCCAAATCTTGTGGTAAATCTTTCGAGTTACAGGCTTTCTGGCCTGAACAAGAGTATCGATAACAGAATCTGAGAATCCTCGCTTCGATAAAATCAAGCGTTCAATCTCCAAGCAGTCAGCTGGAGTGAAACCAGATTCGGATGTTCGAACGGACCCTGAACAAGAGGGTCTCGTCTCAAAGGTAGCTTCCAAGGTGGAGCCGATGACATATTCACCAGATCTGCATACCAAGTCCTGCGTGGCCACGCAGGAGCTATCAAGATCACCGACGCCCTCTCCTGAATGATCCTGGCTACCAGCCTGGGGATGAGAGGAAACGGCGGGAACACATAAGCTAGTTTGAAGGTCCAAGGTGCTACTAGTGCATCCACTAGAGCCGCCTTGGGATCCCTGGATCTGGACCCGTAGCAGGGAACTTTGAAGTTCTGACGAGAGGCCATTAGATCCATGTCTGGAATGCCCCACAGCTGAGTGACTTGGGCAAAGATTTCCGGATGGAGTTCCCACTCCCCCGGATGCAATGTCTGACGACTCAGAAAATCCGCTTCCCAATTTTCCACTCCTGGGATGTGGATAGCAGACAGGTGGCAGGAGTGAGACTCCGCCCATAGAATAATCTTGGTCACTTCTTCCATCGCTAGGGAACTCCTTGTTCCCCCCTGATGGTTGATGTACGCAACAGTCGTCATGTTGTCTGATTGAAACCGTATGAACTTGGTCCTCGCTAGCTGAGGCCAAGCCTTGAGAGCATTGAATATCGCTCTCAGTTCCAGAATATTTATCGGTAGAAGAGATTCTTCCCGAGACCAAAGACCCTGAGCTTTCAGGGATCCCCAGACCGCGCCCCAGCCCATCAGACTGGCGTCGGTCGTGACAATGACCCACTCTGGTCTGCGGAATGTCATCCCTTGTGACAGGTTGTCCAGGGACAGCCACCAACGGAGTGAGTCTCTGGTCCTCTGATTTACTTGTATCTTTGGAGACAAGTCTGTATAGTCCCCATTCCACTGACTGAGCATGCACAGTTGTAATGGTCTTAGATGAATGCGCGCAAAAGGAACTATGTCCATTGCCGCTACCATCAACCCGATCACTTCCATGCACTGAGCTACGGAAGGAAGAGGAACGGAATGGAAGTATCCGACAAGAGTCCAGAAGTTTTGTTTTTCTGGCCTCTGTTAGAAAAATCCTCATTTCTGAGGAGTCTATAATTGTTCCCAAGAAGGGAACCCTTGTTGACGGGGATAGAGAACTCTTTTCCACGTTCACTTTCCAGCCGTGAGATCTGAGAAAGGCCAGGACGATGTCCGTGTGAGCCTTTGCTTGAGGGAGGGACGACGCTTGAATCAGAATGTCGTCCAGGTAAGGTACTACTGCAATGCCCCTTGGTCTTAGCACCGCTAGAAGGGACCCTAGTACCTTTGTGAAAATCCTTGGAGCAGTGGCTAATCCGAAAGGAAGCGCCACAAACTGGTAATGTTTGTCCAGGAATGCAAACCTTAGGAACCGATGATGTTCCTTGTGGATAGGAATATGTAGATACGCATCCTTTAAATCCACCGTGGTCATGAATTGACCTTCCTGGATGGAAGGAAGGATAGTTCGAATGGTTTCCATCTTGAACGATGGAACCTTGAGAAATTTGTTTAAGATCTTGAGATCTAAGATTGGTCTGAACGTTCCCTCTTTTTTGGGAACTATGAACAGATTGGAGTAGAACCCCATCCCTTGTTCTCTTAATGGAACAGGATGAATCACTCCCATTTTTAACAGGTCTTCTACACAATGTAAGAACGCCTGTCTTTTTATGTGGTCTGAAGACAACTGAGACCTGTGGAACCTCCCCCTTGGGGGAAGTCCCTTGAATTCCAGAAGATAACCCTGGGAGACTATTTCTAGTGCCCAAGGATCCAGAACATCTCTTGCCCAAGCCTGAGCGAAGAGAGAGTCTGCCCCCCACCAGATCCGGTCCCGGATCGGGGGCCAATATTTCATGCTGTCTTGGTAGCAGTGGCAGGTTTCTTGGCCTGCTTTCCCTTGTTCCAGCCTTGCATTGGTCTCCAAGCTGGCTTGGCTTGAGAAGTATTACCCTCTTGCTTAGAGGACGTAGTACTTTGGGCTGGTCCGTTTTTACGAAAGGGACGAAAATTAGGTCTATTTTTTGCCTTGAAAGGCCGATCCTGAGGAAGGGCGTGGCCCTTACCCCCAGTGATATCAGAGATAATCTCTTTCAAGTCAGGGCCAAACAGCGTTTTCCCCTTGAAAGGAATGTTTAGTAGCTTGTTCTTGGAAGACGCATCAGCCGACCAAGATTTCAACCAAAGCGCTCTGCGCGCCACAATAGCAAACCCAGAATTCTTAGCCGCTAACCTAGCCAATTGCAAAGTGGCGTCTAGAGTGAAAGAATTAGCCAATTTGAGAGCATTGATTCTGACCATAATCTCCTCATAAGGAGGAGAATCACTATCGAGCGCCTTTATCAGTTCATCAAACCAGAAATATGCGGCTGTAGTGACAGGGACAATGCATGAAATGGGTTGTAGAAGGTAACCCTGCTGAACAAACATCTTTTTAAGCAAACCTTCTAATTTTTTATCCATAGGATCTTTGAAAGCACAACTATCCTCTATGGGTATAGTGGTGCGTTTGTTTAAAGTAGAAACCGCTCCCTCGACCTTGGGGACTGACTGCCATAAGTCCTTTCTGGGGTCGACCATAGGAAACAATTTTTTAAATATGGGGGGAGGGACGAAAGGAATACCGGGCCTTTCCCATTCTCTATTAACAATGTCCGCCACCCGCTTGGGTATAGGAAAAGCTTCTGGGAGCCCCGGCACCTCTAGGAACTTGTCCATTTTACATAGTTTCTCTGGGATGACCAACTTTTCACAATCATCCAGAGTGGATAATACCTCCTTAAGCAAAATGCGGAGATGTTCCAACTTAAATTTAAATGTAATCACATCAGGTTCAGCCTGATGAGAAATGTTCCCTGAATCAGTAATTTCTCCCTCAGACAAAACCTCCCTGGCCCCCTCAGATTGGGTTAGGGGCCCTTCAGAGATATCAATATCAGCGTCGTCATGCTCTTCAGTAACTAAAACAGAGCAGCCACGCTTACGCTGACAAGGGTTCATTTTGGCTAAAATGTTTTTGACAGAATTATCCATTACAGCCGTTAATTGTTGCATAGTAAGGAGTATTGGCGCGCTAGATGTACTAGGGGCCTCCTGAGTGGGCAAGACTCGTGTAGACGAAGGAGGGAATGATGCAGTACCATGCTTACTCCCCTCACTTGAGGAATCATCTTGGGCATCATTGTCATTATCACATAAATCACATTTATTTAAATGAATAGGAATTCTGGCTTCCCCACATTCAGAACACAGTCTATCTGGTAGTTCAGACATGTTAAACAGGCATAAACTTGATAAGAAAGTACAAAAAACGTTTTAAAATAAAACCGTTACTGTCACTTTAAATTTTAAACTGAACACACTTTATTACTGCAATTGCGAAAAAACATGAAGGAATTGTTCAAAATTCACCAAATTTTCACCACAGTGTCTTAAAGCCTTAAAAATATTGCACACCAAATTTGGAAGCTTTAACCCTTAAAATAACGGAACCGGAGCCGTTTTAAGCTTTAACCCCTTTACAGTCCCTGGTATCTGCTTTGCTGAGACCCAACCAAACCCAAAGGGGAATACGATACCAAATGACGTCTTCAGAAAGTCTTTTCTAAGTCTCAGAGCTCCTCTCACATGCGACTGCATGCCATGCCTCTCAAAAACAAGTGCGCCACACCGGCGCGAAAATGAGGCTCTGCTTATGCTTTGGGAAAGCCCCTAAGAAATAAGGTGTCTAATACAGTGCCTGCCGATATTATTATATCAAAATACCCAGATAAAATGATTCCTCAAGGCTAAATATGTGTTAATAATGAATCGATTTAGCCCAGAAAAGTCTACAGTCTTAATAAGCCCTTGTGAAGCCCTTATTTACGATCGTAATAAACATGGCTTACCGGATCCCATAGGGAAAATGACAGCTTCCAGCATTACATCGTCTTGTTAGAATGTGTCATACCTCAAGCAGCAAGAGACTGCACACTGTTCCCCCAACTGAAGTTAATTGCTCTCAACAGTCCTGTGTGGAACAGCCATGGATTTTAGTTACGGTTGCTAAAATCATTTTCCTCATACAAACAGAAATCTTCATCTCTTTTCTGTTTCTGAGTAAATAGTACATACCAGCACTATTTCAAAATAACAAACTCTTGATTGAATAATAAAAAACTACAGTTAAACACTAAAAAACTCTAAGCCATCTCCGTGGAGATGTTGCCTGTACAACGGCAAAGAGAATGACTGGGGTAGGCGGAGCCTAGGAGGGATCATGTGACCAGCTTTGCTGGGCTCTTTGCCATTTCCTGTTGGGGAAGAGAATATCCCACAAGTAAGGATGACGCCGTGGACCGGACACACCTATGTTGGAGAAAAGGCAGTTAATGCCTGAGAACGTACCCTGCACGTCCTCAGTGTGGAAAGCAGCTGGAAGCGATCCTGCTCGCTTCCAGCTGCTTTCCGGTTATTGCAGTGATGCCTCGATATGGAGGCATCCTGCAATAACCTTTTTAAGTCATCTGGTGCAGAGAGAGCCACTCTGTGGCCCTCTCTGCACCGGAGATCGGTGGCTACCTGCGTTGGTGGGTGGGAGCCGGACCGGGAGGCGGGTGGCGGCCATCGATGGCCATGTGGATGTGAAGGGGGGGCGGGATCGTGGGCGGGGGTGGCTGGGGGCGCGCACGGGAGGGTGGGGGCGGGCGCGTGCACGGGGAGGGAGCGGGTGGGAACCGCTACACTGCAGAAAATGGGAAATAAAAAATATATAACAAAATAAAATTTTAAACAATCAGCAAGGTGGTGGGGGTTTGTCTGTGGGGGGTGGGGGGGGGGGGAAGCTACACTACAGAGAAAAACAAAAAAAACAAAAAAAAAGCATTTTTTATTGTAAACTGGGTACTGGCAGACAGCTGCCAGTACCCAAGATGGCCCCCAATAAGGCAGAGGGGAGGGTTAGAGAGCGGTTTTGGGGGGGATCAGGGAGGTTGGGGGCTAAGGGGGGGATCCTACACAGTAGCATATGTAAATATGCTAAAAAAAATTTCATTTTTTTTTAAAAACCCTTTTATTTTAGTACTGGCAGACTTTCTGCCAGTACTTAAGATGGCGGGGACAATTGTGGGGTGGGGGAGGGAAGGGAGCTGTTTGGGAGGGATCAGGGGGTGGGATGTGTCAGATGGGAGGCTGATCTCTACACTAAAGCTAAAATTAACCCTGCAAGCTCACTACAAACTCCCTAATTAACCCTTTCACTGCTAGCCATAATACACGTGTGAGGCGCAACAGGATTTAGTGGCCTTCTAATTACCAGAAAGCAACGCCAAAGTCATATATGTCTGCTATTTCTGAACAAAGGGGATCCCAGACAAGCATTTACAACCATTTGTGCCATAATTGCACAAGCTGTTTGTAAATGATTTCAGTGAGAAACCTAAAATTGTGAAAAATTTTATGTTTTTTTTAATTTGATCGCATTTGGCGGTGAAATGGTGGCATGAAATATACCAAAATGTGCCTAGATCAATACTTGGGGTTGTCTACTACACTACACTAAAGCTAAAATTAACCCTACAAGCTCCCTAAAAGCTCCCTAATTAACCCCTTAACTGCTGGGCATGATACACTTGTGGTGCGCAGTGGCATTTAGCGGCCTTCTAATTACCAAAAAGCAACGCCAAAGCCATATATGTGTGCTATTTCTGAACAAAGGGGATCCCAGAGAAGAATTTACAACCATTTATGCCATAATTGCACAAGCTGTTTGTAAATGATTTCAGTGAGAAACCTAAAGTTTGTGAAAAAATTTGTGAAAAAGTGAACAATTTTTTGTATTTGATCGCATTTGGCGGTGAAATGGTGGTATGAAATATACCAAAATTGGCCTAGATCAATACTTTGGGATGTCTACAAAAAAAAAATATATACATGTCAAGGGATATTCAGGGATTCCTGAAAGATATCAGTGTTCTAATGTAACTAGCGCTAATTTTGGAAAAATGGTTTGGAAATAGCAAAGTGCTACTTGTATTTATGGCCCTATAACTTGCAAAGAACATGTAAACATTGGGTATTTCTAAACTCAGGACAAAATTTAGAAACTATTTAGCATGGGTGTTTTTTGGTGGTTTTAGATATGTAACAGATTTTGGGGGTCAAAGTTAGAAAAAGTGTTTTTTTTTTCCATTTTTCCTCATATTTTATCATTTTTTTTTATAGTAAATTATAAGATATGATGAAAATAATGGTATCTTTAGAAAGTCCATTTAATGGCGAGAAAAACGGTATATAATATGTGTGGGTACAGTAAATGAGTAAGAAGAAAATTACAGCTAAACACAAACACTGCAAAAATGTAAAAATAGCCTTGGTCCCAAACGGACAGAAAATGGAAAAGTGCTCTGGTCACTAAGGGGTTAACATTGAGTGGACTAGCTAACTTTTTACACTGAGTGGTAAAATATACAGACACACATACACTGGTATGTGTGTCTGTATAATGTATTACCGATGAACAGTGAGTTAACAAATGCTTTATTATGTAATGGGTCACCCCACTGTAGAACACACGTTGACGTCAGTTGATATAAAGTGAACTTGATAATGTAACAGGTTGTTTCTAACAAGTGAATCATTTCCCTTGCACTATTGCGTTGTCCTTTCACCTAGTAAGAGTAATGTTTCTTTAAAGGGCTTTCTCAATAGTTTTTAGATGTGGGCGGGCCAGCCTGCTTTATAAGTTAGATCCCGTCAGTTGTTTTCTTTTGCAGGCTGAGCAGGCTTCACTGGGTGAGTCAAATGTATTTATTTTATAAGCTTCTGGTTTATATTCTTAGGAACATCTTTGCTACAGTCCCAAGATTACAGAAGTGCATGATTTTTATAATAGCTTTAGAGTCAATGTGCGGTAGTTATGTGAATGCTTATAAAAGTCACTACTAACTATGAAAAAAGGACAAAGTTTCCATCCTTAATGCTAATGACTGTTGGCTGCTGGCTTTTAGCAACAGTTACGGAAAGGCAGGTGTGTGTGATATAAACATTTTGTCTCTCTCATATCTTTTTTTGTTTTGTTTTATTTTTAAAGCTTTGCTGGCACAGACATGCCTCGGTCATGTTGGTTTACTGGCAGATAGAGCTAGAAATACCCTGCAGTCTACTCAAGGTCTAAAAGCATGACCTAGACGTATTTCCTTTGGTTCTTGTGTGCTTTACAGTTACGCTTTATCACTGTCTTCAGCCCACTGATGGGAAACTTCCAATAACATACATTTCCTCAGTTATGCAACCATTCAACATAGGCAAAATATTTATATAAATAAACGATCCGTATTCAAATGTTTGTATTTTGTGTAGCCTTTGTATTGAACTTCATGCTTTCAGATGGGTCTAGTTTTTAGACAAGTTGAACTGGTTTTGCTGTCGTCGCCCCCCCCCCTCTCCATTCAAATTCAATACTGATTTGCTTCCTGGTGTGATCAATGCACGCTGCAGACTTGTATGAGCAAAGACCTCTTGTGCCTTTTTTGTTGTTGTTATTATTATTATTATTCATTCAATGTGCTGTGCTTTAATTGGTCAGTAAATTATATTTTATTTATTTTTGAATGCTACATAATTCTGCACTATGTGCAGAATTTAAGTAACATTAACCTAGCGGTATCTGAAGATTTTTTTTTTTAAAGATTTAACCTCAAAAGTTTACTTGCTTTACCTTCATCGCCGTTGTCTTCTGCTCCACTGCTTTTTTCAAAAGCACATCACGTTGGACTCTCACACAGAGCAGAAGAGGACAGCAATGAAGGTAAGGTATATAAACTTTTGAGGGGGTTAAATCTTTAATTTTCTATCTATCTTTTTTTAATTTTCAAAAGAGCTTTATTATAAAACCTTGTGATATACAAACTGGGCTCTGGTTACAATTTGAGCTTTTCCATAGTCCAACAACAAAGATATATGCAGTAAACATATTGGCAATTATGTTGCAAAGGTTACCAAATCTCATTTAAGATTGTAGCTATAAATGGAGATAGAAGTTATCCCTTTTCCACGCCCATTGGTGTGTTACTTGGCCACTTTTGGACCAACGTTCAAATATCCATAATGTGAGATTGGGTGGGTGGGATATATATGAATGACTTCACAAATATGTAAACATTATATACAGTGCTATATAATTAGTGCAATTAAGTCCAGGCCCATAGCGGACCAATTCTATAATTATATATCATAACATTAATCCTTTGTTCTCGTTTTTTCTAAATTATACATTTTACAGGATTCTAATCCCAACAAAATATGGTTGGTAACATAAAGTAAAGAATATGGGATAGAGGAAGAGGGAAAGGAGGGGAGATTTAGGTGTAGTTTTCTGATGTTTATGTTGGTTCTACTGGTTTCTGGAGGCCCGCACGCGTCTTTTCAGTGTTTGTGAGCTATACACCCCTAATGACTACTAGGGCTCTAGGTTAAAATTTGTTGTGAATCCGCAGGAGCAAAGGGATCGGTACCTGAACCTGTCCTAAAAGTTATGTTGTCAATATGTGCATTCCATCTTAGTGTCATGTGTTCATGTGTGTCTATCTTGCCTATTTTAAGAAAACGGTATCTCTCCATGGTGAGCTGAGTCTCTACCTGTTTCCATGCTGCCATATCAGGCACCTCTGTGGATTTCCATTTTAAGGGTATAAGAGCTTTAGCGCTGTTAAGCATAATGAATAGCAGTGTTTGCTTTATTTCGTCTTTGAGGTTTGGAATGTTGTGAAACAGAAGTAGGCTCGGACTTCTGTGTATAGTCGTGGCCAGAGTTTTGTTAATGTGTTTGACGTCCTCTCAAAAGGTTCCTAGTCTGTCACATCCCCACCACACATAATACATATCGGCTATCTCTCCACAACCCCTCCAGCAGTGATTATTGGCCTGTTTATAGATTTTTTGGAGTCTCACCGGGGTGAGATTCCATCGCAACAAAAATTTAAAGTTTGTTTCCTGTGTTTTGGCTGACACTGACGCTTTCTTGTGGTTTCGGAATATCCTTACCATTCTGTGTGATCAATATCTTTGTGTAGTTCCTTATGCCATTTGTGGCAATAAGAGGGGAGCTGTTCTCCATTAGCAGCCAAGAGTATTTTGTATAACGCTGAGACAGTTTGCCGGGGGTAGTGCGAAGATGTGCACATTGTTTCAAAGGGGGTTAGCTGCCTTATTATATGTTTCTTTTTGTGTGTACTTAGATAATGTGACATTTGTGCATGTAAAAACCAGTTTAGTGGTGTGTCCCCCATTATACCTGCCAACTCCTCACGTGAAACTACCTTATCTCCCGATAATATGTTTTGAATTATGTATTCTTTTAGATGTGGGGTTTTCTCCACCTCTGTTTTTATCTGTGATGAAAAGGGTAGGTCTGGGTTTGCTAGCAGCGGAGTCAAAGGGGCAGGTCTAGTAGTGATATGTGCGTTAGTGTTAACCAGTGCATCCCACTGTGTAAAAAGCTCATCCAATAGTTGGAACCTCTGAATAATGCTTGGTCTATGTTTCGCCTGCATCCAGGCCAGCCAACCTACATGTATATATATATATATATATATATATATATATATATATATATATATATATATATATATATATATCTGTGGGGGCAGCTGATTATAAGCATATAAATGTGGCTCGCAGCATGGGGATCTATGCCTAGACATTATTATGCACAACAGTAAATATACAGTCAATGTCTGTGTTATACTTATCTGTCCGTTGCAAGGTGTCTCAGCTTTTATATGTTAAGAGTCCTCTATTCATCTGATGCTGAAGTAGTATCCTTCAGATTTAAGCTTGAACACCTTTGTGTATTGTTAAATGAGGTTTTGGCTACTTTGGATGACTCCAACCCTAAGATATCTAGTAAACTTAATAAATACTTTGATGTTCCTTCCTCTGTGGAGGTGTTTCATGTTCAAGACTGCAACGGAGATTATTGCACAGAAATGGGAAAAGGCAGGGATACCTTTTTTTCCCCGTCTTCTGTCTTTAAAAAGATGCTTCCTTTCACTGACTCCATTAAAGATTTCATGGTGCCTAAAGTAGAATGGGCCATTTCTACTCTGGCTAAGAGAACTACTATTCCTATAGAGGATAGCTGCTCTTTTAAGGATCTAATGGACAAAAAGCCGGAGGCTTATTTAAAGAAAATGTATGTTCATCAAGGTCTTCAATGCAAACCTGCGGTTTGTATTGCCACTGTGTCAAGTGTGGCATCTTATTGGTACAACGCCTTGTCTGATTCACTTCAGGTAGAAACTTCTTTTGGAGGAGATCCAAGAGCGGATAAAGGCTCTCAAGCTAGCCAATTCCTTTATTTCTGATGCTACCATGCAAGTTATTAAACTGGGAGCCAAGATATCTCGCTTCATTGTGCTCGCTCACAGGGCGTTATGGCTGAAATCTTGGTCAGCGGATGTTACTTATAAGTCCAAGCTTCTGGCGCTTCCTTTCAAGGTTAAGACCTTGTTTGGACCTGGTCTGGCAAAAATAATTTCTTACATTACTGGTGGAAAAGGGGTCTTTTCTACCACAAGACAAGAATAGACTGAAAGGAATTCAAAGTTATTTTCGTTCCTTTCGTAACTTCAAGAGAAAGTCTTCCTCTTCCAAGCAGGAACAGTCCAAGTCTTCTTGGAAGCCCAATCAGCCTTGGAACAAGGGGAAGCAATCTAAGAAACCCGCAGCTGAGTCTGAGTCAGCGTGGGAGGCAGACTTTCTCTGTTTTATCAAGCATGGATACGAGACGTCCCAGATTCCTGGGCTGTGGACATAGTATCTCAGGGTTACAAAATAGAGTTCAAAACTTTTCCTCCCAAAGGCAGGTTCCACCTCTCAAGATTATCTGCAGACCAGATAAAGAGAGGCATTCTTGAATTGCGTTCGGGACCTTTCTTTCCTGGGAGTGATAGTTTCAGTTCCTGTAGGGGAACAGGGTCTAGGATTCTATTCAAATCTGTTCATGGTTCCCAAAAAAGAGGGAACTTTTCGTCCTATTCTAGACCTAAAGAGTCTCAACAAGTTTCTCAGGGTACCGTCCTTCAAAATGGAAACCATTTGTTCCATTCTTCTTTTGGTCCAAGAGGGTCAGTTCATGACAACCATAGACTTGAAGGATGTGTAGCTTCATGTTCCTATCCACAAGGATCATTACAAGTTCCTGAGATTCGCATTTCTAGACAAACACTTTCAGTTTGTGGCTCTTCCGTTTGGCCTTGCCACAGCTCCCAAAATTTTCTCAAAGGTTCTTGGGGCTCTCTTGGCAGTAATCATTTCTCGGTGAATTGCTGTGGTGCCCTACCTGGACAACATATTGGTTCAGGCACCATCTTTTCAACAAGCAAACTCTAATACAAGAATACTTGTTGTCTTTTCTACGTTCCCACGGACAGAAAGTGAATCTGGAAAAGAGTTCCCTTGTACAAAGGTAGTTTTCTTAGGGACCATAATAGATTCCCGATCTATGAACATTTTTCTGACAGATGTCAGAAAATCCAATATTCTTGCCTCTCTCTACAGTCTACTGTTTGGCCATCAGTGGCTCAATGTATGGAGGTAATTGGTGGTCTGGTCGCTTCCAAGGACATCATTGCCTTTGCTCGATTCCATTTGAGAGCTCTGCAGTCATGCATGCTCAGACAATGGAACGGGGACTATTCAGATCTGTCTTAGAAGATAGATCTAGATCAGTTGACAAGAGACTCTCTCCCGTGGTGGCTTTCTCAGAAGCATCTGTCTCAGGGCACAAAGTTCTGGAGACCTTCCTGGGTGATTGTGACCATGGACAACAGCCTGCTGGGCTGGAGTCTGCTCTCCCCATAAATATCTTTCTCTTGTAAGGTGTATCCAGTCCACGGATCATCCATTACTTGTGGGATATTCTCATTCCCAACAGGAAGTTGCAAGAGGACACCCACAGCAGAGCTGTAATATAGCTCCTCCCCTAACTGTCATAGCCAGTCATTCTCTTGCAACTCTCAACAAGCTAGGATGTTGTAGGAGAGAGTGGTTAAATATAGTTAGTTTATTTTCTTCAATCAAAAGTTTGTTATTTTTAAATAGTACCGAAGTTGTGCTATTTTATCTCAGGCAGTAAATAGAAGAAGAATCTTCCTGAGGTTTCTATGATCTTAGCAGGTTGTAACTAAGATCCATTGCCATTCTCACATATGTCTGAGGGGATTACACAGATGAGGTAACTTCAGCGAGAGAATGGCGTGCAGTTTATTCTGCTTTCAGGTATGTGCAGTTATAATTTTTTCTAGAGATGGAAAACACTAGAAAATGCTGCTGATACCGGATTAATGTAAGTTAAGCCTGAATACAGTGATTTAATAACGACTGGTATCATGCTTACTCCCAGGGGTAATACCCTTATGATATTGCAATATAAACGTTTGCTGGCATGTTTAATCGTTTTTATATATGCATTGGTGATAAAACTTTATTGGGGCCTAGTTTTTTCCACATGGCTGGCTTAAATTTTGACTAAAAACAGTTTTACTGAGGCTTTCCACTTTTATAGTATAAAAGTTACAGTTGGTGCAGTTAAAATTACAAACTGTGACATCCAGCTTCCCTCAGGAGTCCACTGTATGCTATAGGACATCTCTAAAGGGCTCAAAGGCTTTCCAAAGTCGTTTATTGGGGAAGGTAGGACCACAGCTTGCTGTGGCAGTTGGTTGTGACTGTTATAAACAAACAAACAAACAAAAAAAAGTCTTTCTTTTTTTTTTTATCCGTTTTTTGAACAAAGGGGTTAATCATCCATTTGCAAGTGGATGCAATGCTCTGCTAGCCTATTACATACACTGTAAAAAATTCGTTTGATTTACTGCATTTTTTCACTGTTTTTCAAATTCTGACAAAATTTGTTTCTCTTAAAGGCACAGTACCGTTTTTTATATTTTCTTGTTAACTTGATTTAAAGTGTTTTCCAAGCTTGCTAGTCTCATTGGTAGTCTGTATAAACATGTCTGACATAGAAGAAACTCCTTGTTCATTATGTTTAAAAGCCATGGTGGAACCCCCTCTTAGAATGTGTACCAAATGTACTGATTTCATTTTATGCAATAAAGATCATATTCTGTTTTTAAAAAAATTATCACCAGAGGAATCTGACGAGGGGAAAGTTATGCCGACTAACTCTCCCCACGTGTCAGACCCTTTGACTCCCGCCCAAGGGACTCACGCTCAAATGGCGCCAAGTACATCTAGGGCGCCCATAGCGTTTACTTTACAAGACATGGCGGCAGTCATGGCTAATACACTGTCAGCGGTATTAGCCAGACTACCTGAACTTAGAGGTTAGCGAGATAGCTCTGGGGTGAGACAAAATGCAGAGCATACTGACGCTTTAAGAACCATGTCTGATACTGCCTCACAATATGCAGAAGCTGAGGAAGGAGAGCTTCAGTCAGTGGGTGATGTTAATGACTCAGGAAAGATACCTGATTCTAATATTTCTACATTTAAATTTAAGCTTTAACACCTCCGCGTGTTACTTAGGGAGGTTTTAGCTGCTCTGAATGACTGTGATACCATTGCAGTGCCAGAGAAATTTTGTAGACTGGATAAATGCTTTGCAGTGCCGGTGTGTACTGATGTTTTTCCAATACCTAAAAGGTTTACAGAAATTATTAATAAGGAATGGGATAGACCAGGTGTGCCGTTCTCTTCCCCTCCTTATGGCAGAAAGTCCCTAAGGTGGAGGGAGCAGTTTCTACTCTAGCAAAGCGTACTACTATCCTTGTCGAGGACAGTTGTGCTTTTTTAGAGCCAATGGATAAAAAATTAGGTTACCTTAAGAAAATATTTATTCAACAAGGTTTTATCCTACAGCCCATTGCATGCATTGCCCCTGTCACTGCTGCTGCAGCATACTGGTTTGAGTCTCTGGAAGAGGCTTTACAGGTAGAGACTCCATTGGATGACATACTTGGCAAACTTAGAGCACTTAAGCTAGCCAATTATTTTATTTCTGATGCCATTGTTCATTTGAATAAACTAACGGCTAAGAATTCTGGTTTTGCTATACAGGCGGGCAGAGCGCTATGGCTTAAATGATGGTCAGCTGACGTGACTTTAAAATCTAAGCTACTTAACATTCCCTTCAAGGGGCAGACCCTATTCGGGCCTGGTTTGAAGGAGATTATTGCTGATATCACGGGAGGAAAAGGTTGTGCCCTTCCTCAGGACAGGTCCAAATCTACGGCCAAACAGTCTAATTTTCGTGCCTTTCGAAACTTCAAGGCAGGTGCAGCATCAACTTCCTCTAATAATAAACAAGAGGGAACTTTTGCTCAATCCAAGACGGTCTGGAGACCAAACCAGACCTGGAAAAAAGGTAAGCAGGTCAAAAAGCCTGCTGCTGCCTCTAAGACCGCATGAAGGAACGACGCCCTATCTGGTAACGGATCTAGTAGGGGGCAGACTTTCACTCTTCGCCCAGGCATGGGCAAAAGATGTTCAGGATCCCTGGGCGTTGGAAATTATATCCCAGGGATATCTTCTGGACTTCAAAGCTTCCCCCCCAAAAGGGAGATTTCACCTTTCACAATTATCTGCAAACCAGATAAAGAGTGAGGCATTCTTACACTGTGTACGAGACCTCCTAGTTATGGGAGTGATCCATCCAGTTCCAAAGGAGGAACAGGAACAGGGTTTTTACTCAAATCTGTTTGTGGTTCCCAAAAAAGAGGGAACCTTCAGACCGATTTTGGATCTAAAGATCTTAAACAAATTCCTCAAAGTTCCGTCATTCAAGATGAAAACTATTCGTACCATCCTACCACTGATCCAGGAGGGTCAATATATGACTACAGTGGATCTAAAGGATGCTTATCTTCACATTCCGATACACAAAGATCATCATCGGTTTCTCAGGTTTGCCTTTCAAGACAGGCATTACCAGTTGTAGCTCTTCCCTTTGGATTAGCTACAGCCCCAAGAATCTTTACAAAGGTTCTAGGGTCGCTTTTGGCGGTCCTAAGGCCGCGGGGCATAGCAGTAGCCCCTTATTTAGAAGACATCCTGATACAGGCGTCAAACTTCCAAATTGCCAAGTCTCATACGGATGTAGTACTGGCATTTCTGAGGTCGCATGGGTGGAAAGTGAACGAGGAAAAGTGTTCTCTATCCCCACTCACAAGAGTTTCCTTTCTAGGGACTCTGATAGATTCTGTAGAAATGAAAATTTACCTTGACGGAGTCCAGGTTATCAAAGCTTCTAAATTCCTGTCGGGTTCTTCATTCCATTCTGCGCCCTTTGGTGGCTCAGTGTATGGAAGTAATCGGCTTAATGGTAGCGGCAATGGACATAGTGCCGTTTGCACGCTTACATCTCAGACCGCTGCAACTATGCAGGCTCAGTCAGTGGAGCGGGGATTACACAGATTTGGCCCCTCAACTGAATCTGGACCAAGAGACCAGGGATCCTCTTCCCTGGTGGCTATCTCGGGTCCATCTGTCCAAAGGTATGACCTTCGCAGGCCAGATTGGACTATTGTAACAACAAATGCCAGCCTTCTAGGTTGGGGTGCAGTCTGGAACTCCCTGAAGGCTCAGGGATCGTGGACTCAGGAGGAGTCTCTCCTTCCAATAAATATTCTGGAACTAAGAGCGATATTCAAGGCTCTTCAGGTTTGGCCTCAGTTAGCAACTCTGAGGTACATCAGATTTCAGTCGGTCAACATCACGACTGTAGCTTACATCAACCATCGAGGGGGAACAATAAGTTCCCTAGAGATGTTAGAAGTTTCAAAAATAATTCACTGGGCAGAGATTCACTCTTGCCACCTATCAGCTATCCATATCCCAGGTGTAGAGCACTGGGAGGCGGATTTTCTAAGTCGTCAGACTTTTCATCCGGGAGAGTGGGAACTCCATCCGGAGGTATTTGCACAACTGATTCTCTGTTGGGGCAAACCAGAACTGGATCTCATGGCGTCTCGCCAGAACTCCAAGCTTCCGTGTTACGGATCCATTTCCAGGGATCCCAAGGCGACACTGATAGATACTCTAGCAGCGCCCTGGTCTTTCAACCTGGCTTATGTCTTTCCACAGTTTCCTCTGCTCCCTCGACTGATTGCCAAGATCAAGCAGGAGAGAGCATCAGTGATTCTGATAGCACCTGCGTGGCCACGCAGGACCTGGTATGCAGATCTAGTGGACATGTCATCCTTTCCACCATGGTCTCTGCCTCTGAGACAGGACCTTCTACTTCAGGGTCCTTTCAACCATCCAAATCTAATTTCTCTGAGGCTGACTGCCTGGAGATTGAATGCTTGATTTTATCAAAGCGTGGCTTCTCCGAGTCAGTTATTGATACCTTAATACAGACACGAAAGCCTGTCACCAGGAAAATTTACCATAAGGTATGGCGTAGATATCTTTATTGGTGTGAATCCAAGGGTTACTCATGGAGTAAGGTCAGGATTCCTAGGATTTTATCTTTTCTCCAAGAAGGTTTGGAAAAAGGATTGTCAGCTAGTTTCTTAAAGGGACAGATTTTTGCTCTGCCTATTCTTTTGCACTAGCGTCTGGCAGATGTTCCAGACGTTCAGGCATTTTGTCAGGCTTTAGTTTGAATCAAGCCTGTGTTTAAACCTGTTGCTCCACCATGGAGCTTAAACTTGGTTCTTAAGGTTCTTCAAGGAGTTCCGTTTGAACCTCTTCATTCCATAGATATCAAACTTTTATCTTGGAAAGTTTTTTTTTTTTTTTGGTAGCTATTTCCTCGGCTCGTAGAGTCTCTGAGCTATCTGCCTTACAATGTGATTCTCCTTATCTGATTTTTCATACGGATAAGGTAGTCCTGCGTACCAAACCTGGGTTCTTACCTAAGGTGGTATCTAACAAGAATATCAATCAAGAGATTGTGGTTCCATCCTTGTGTTACACAATCTGGACGTGGTCTGTGCTTTAAAGTTTTACTTACAAGCTACTAAAGATTTTCGTCAAACATCTGCTTTGTTTGTTGTCTACTCTGGACAGAGGAGAGGTCAAAAGGCTTTGGCAACCTCTTTTTTTTCTTTTTGGCTAAGAAGCTTAATCCGCTTAGCCTATGAGACTGCTGGACAGCAGCCTCCTGAAAGGATTACAGCTCATTCCACTAGAGCTGTGGCTTCCACTTGGGCCTTTAAAAATGAGGCTTCTGTTGAACAGATTTGCAAGGCGGCGACTTGGTCTTCGCTTCATACTTTTTCAAAATTTTACAAATTTGATACTTTTGCTTCTTCAGAGGCTATATTTGGGAGAAAGGGTTTTACAGGCAGTGGTTCCTTCCATTTAAGTTCCTGCCTTGTCCCTCCCTTCATCCGTGTACTTTAGCTTTGGTATTGGTATCCCACAAGTAATGGATGATCCGTGGACTGGATACACCTTACAAGAGAAAACACAATTTATGCTTACCTGATAAATATATTTCTCTTGTGGTGTATCCAGTCCACGGCCCGCCCTGTCATTTTAAGGCAGGTAATTTTTAAATTTAAACTACAGTAACCACTGCACCCTATGGCTCCTCCTTTCTCGGCTTGTTTTCGGTCGAATGACTGGCTATGACAGTTAGGGGAGGAGCTATATTACAGCTCTGCTGTGGGTGTCCTCTTGCAACTTCCTGTTGGGAATGAGAATATCCCACAAGTAATGGATGATCCGTGGACTGGATACACCACAAGAGAAATAAGCATAAATTGTGTTTTTGAGTTGAGAGCGATCTACAATTCTGATGGTATGGCCTCAGTTGTCCTTGGCCCATTTTATCAGTTTCCAGTCGGACAATATCACCTCAGTGGCTTACATTACAAACCAGGGAGGAATTCAGAGTTCCTTAGCCATGAAGAGGGTGGCTTGGATTGTTTAGTGGGCGGAAGCTCGCAATTACTGTCTTTCTGCCATCCACATTCCAGGTGTGGACAACTGGGCAGCTGAATTCCTGAGCAGACACATTTAATCCCAGGGAGTTGGCACTCCATCCGGAGGTGTTCTCCAGGTTAAGCTTCAAATGGGGAATGCCGTAGTTAGATCTGATGGCATATCATCAGAACGCCAAGCTTCCAAGTTATGGTTCAAGGATGGATGCTCTGGCGGTTCTTTGGGATTTCAGTCTGGCATATGTTTCCTCCATTTGCTCCCCTTCCACAAGCCATTGCTGGTATCAAACGGGAGAGAGCATTGGTAATTCTAATTGCTCCTGCGTGGCCTCGCAGGATCTGGTATGCAGACCTAGTAAAGATGTCATCTCTTCCACCTTGGAGGTTACCTCTGAATGAACTCTGGGTCCATGCCTTAATCCAAATCTTGTTTCTCTGAAGCTGACTGATTAGAGATTGAACGCTTAGTTCTGTCTAAGCGTGGTTTTTCTGAGTCTGTTATAGAGACTATTATTCAGGCTTGCAAGCCTGTTACTAGAAAGATATACAATAAGGTATGACGTAAATACATTTATTGGTGCGAATCCAAGGGCTATTCTTGGAGTAGGGTCATGATTCCTAGGATTTTGTCTTCTCCAGGATGGTCTGGAGAAAGGATTGTCGGTCAGATTTCTGCATCATCTATTTTGTTGCACAAGTGTCTGGCGGATGTGCCAAATGTTCAATCCTTTTGTCAGGCCCTGGTCAGAATCAGGCCTGTCTTTTGCTCCTACTTGGAGCCTTAACCTTGTTCTTAAAGTTTTGCAGCAGGCTCCGTTTGAGCCATTGCATTCCATAGATATTAAGTTGTTATCTTGGAAGGTTTTGTTTCTTATTGCTATTGCTTCTGCTCTGAAAGTCTCAGAACTCTTGGCTTTGCAGTGGGATTCGCCTTACCTTTTTTTCATGCTGTTAAGGTGGTTCTTTGTACTAAATTGGTATTTTTCCCTAAAGTGGTTTTTGATAGAAATTGTTGTTCCTTCTCTCTGTCCTAATCCTTCTTCTCATAAGGAACGTTAGTTGCACAACTTGGATGTTGTATGTGCTATTAAATTCTACCTACAGGCGACTAAGGATTTTCGCCAGTACTCTGCCCTGTTTGTTTCTCTGGAAAGTGTAAAGCTAAGAAAGCTACTGTTACTTTTTTCTCTCTGGTTGAGAAGTATAATTCGTTTTGCTTATGAGACTGCTGGTCCGCAGGCCTCATTCCACGAGGGCCGTCTCCTATTCTTGGGCTTTCAAAAACGAAGCTTCTGTGGAACAGATTTGCGAGGCTGCAACTTGGTCCTCTCTGCATACTTTTTCCAAATTTGATACTTTTGCCTCGGCTGAGGCCTCTTTTGGGAGAAAGGTTCTTCAAGTGGTGGTGCCCTCTGTTTAAGTCTGGCTGTCTTGTTCTCCCTCCCTAGACATCTGTGTCCTCTAGCTTGGGTATTGGTTCCCACTAGTAATTGATGACGTTGTGGACTCTCCATATCTTAAGACCGAAAACAAAATTTATGCTTACCTGACAAATTTATTTCCAAATATGGAGAGTCCACAACCCCACCCTTAAATTTAAGACGGTTATTTTTTATGACTAAACCTCAGGCACCTCTACACCTGTGTTATTCCTTTTTTCTCCAACATAGGTGTGTCCGGTCCACAGCGTCATCCTTACTTGTGGGATATTCTCTTCCCCAACAGGAAATGGCAAAGAGCCCAGCAAAGCTGGTCACATGATCCCTCCTAGGCTCCGCCTTCCCCAGTCATTCTCTTTGCCGTTGTACAGGCAACATCTCCACGGAGATGGCTTAGAGTTTTTTGGTGTTTAAATGTAGTTTTTATTCTTCAATCAAGAGTTTGTTATTTTAAAATAGTGCTGGTATGTACTATTTACTCTGAAACAGAAAAGAGATGAAGATTTCTGTTTGTAAGAGGAAAATGATTTTAGCAACCGTTACTAAAATCGATGGCTGTTTCCACACAGGACTGTTGAGAGGAATTAACTTCAGTTGGGGGAAACAGTGAGCAGACTTTTGCTGCTTGAGGTATGACACATTTCTAACAAGACTATGTAATGCTGGAAGCTGTCATTTTCCCTATGGGATCCGGTAAGCCATTTTTATTAAATAAGAATAAAGGGCTTCACAAGGGCTTAAAGACTGGTAGACATTTTTCTGGGCTAAAACGATTGATTTATAAGCATTTTTAATAGTTTATAGCTTGGAGGAGTTATTTTATTCTTGGGAATTATGTTAAATAACCGGCAGGCACTGTATTGGACACCTTTTTCACTGGGGGCCTTCTCTAATCATAGGCAGAGCCTCATTTTCGCGCCTCTATTGCGCAGTTGTTTTTGGGAAGCAAGGCATGCAGATGCATGTGTGAGGAGCTCAGATACATAGAAAAAGCTTACTGAAGGCGTCATTTGGTATCGTATTCCCCTCTGGGCTTGGTTGGGTCTCAGCAAAGCAGATACCAGGGACTGTATAGGGGTTAAATATAAAAACGGCTCCGGTTCCGTTATTTTAAGAGTTAAAGCTTTCAAACTTGGTGTGCAATACTTTTAAGGCTTTAAGACACTGTGGTGAAATTTTGGTGAATTTTGAACAATTCCTTCATACTTTTTCACATTTTCAGTAATAAAGTGTGTTCAGTTTAAAATTTAAAGTGACAGTAACGGTTTTATTTTAAAACGTTTTTTTGTACTTTGTTATCAAGTTTTTGCCTGTTTAACATGTCTGAACTATCAGATAGACTATGTTCTGTATGTGAGGAAGCCAAGGTTCCTTCTCATTTAAATAGATGTGATGTATGTGACACAAAATTTAGAGAAAATGATGCCCAAGATGATTCCTCAAGTGAGGGGAGTAAGCATGGTACTGCATCATCCCCTCCTTCGTCTACGCCAGTCTTGCCCACACAGGAGGCCCCTAGTACATCTAGTGCGCCAATACTCCTTACTATGCAACAATTAACGGCTGTAATGGATAATACTATCAAAAACATTTTAGCCAAAATGCCCACTTATCAGCGAAAGCGCGACTGCTCTGTTTTAGAAAATACCGAAGAGCATGAGGACGCTGATGATAATGGTTCTGAAATGCCCCTACACCAGTCTGAGGGGGCCAGGGAGGTTTTGTCTGAGGGAGAAATTTCAGATTCAGGGAAAATTTCTCAACAAGCTGAACCTGATGTGATTACATTCAAATTTAAATTGGAACATCTCCGCGCTCTGCTTAAGGAGGTGTTATCTACTCTGGATGATTGTGACAATTTGGTCATTCCAGAGAAATTATGTAAGATGGACAAGTTCCTAGAGGTCCCGGGGCCCCCCAAAGCTTTTCCTATACCCAAGCGGGTGGCGGACATTGTAAACAAAGAATGGGAAAGGCCCGGCATACCTTTTGTCCCTCCCCCTATATTTAAGAAATTGTTTCCTATGGTCGACCCCAGAAAGGACTTATGGCAGACAGTCCCCAAGGTCGAGGGGGCGGTTTCTACTCTAAACAAACGCACTACTATCCCTATAGAAGATAGTTGTGCTTTCAAAGATCCTATGGATAAAAAATTAGAGGGTTTGCTTAAAAAGATGTTTGTTCAGCAAGGTTACCTTCTACAACCAATTTCATGCATTGTTCCTGTCACTACAGCAGCGTGTTTCTGGTTCGATGAACTAGAAAAGTCGCTCAATAAAGATTCTTCTTATGAGGAGATTATGGACAGAATTCATGCTCTTAAATTGGCTAATTCTTTTACTTTAGACGCCACTTTGCAATTGGCTAGATTAGCGGCGAAAAATTCGGGGTTTGCTATTGTGGCGCGCAGAGCGCTTTGGCTAAAATCTTGGTCAGCGGATGCGTCTTCCAAGAACAAATTGCTTAACATACCTTTCAAGGGGAAAACGCTGTTTGGCCCTGACTTGAAAGATATTATTTCAGATATCACTGAGGGTAAGGGCCACGCCCTTCCTCAGGATAGGTCTTTCAAGGCTAAAAATAAACCAAATTTTCATCCCTTTCGCAGAAACGGACCAGCCCCAAGTTCTACATCCTCTAAGCAAGAGGGTAATACTTCTCAAACCAAGCCAGCCTGGAGGCCAATGCAAGGCTGGAACAAAGGTAAGCAGGCCAAGAAACCTGCCACTGCTACCAAGACAGCATGAGATGTTGGCCCCCGATCCGGGACCGGATCTGGTGGGGGGCAGACTTTCTCTCTTCGCTCAGGCTTGGGCAAGAGATGTTCTGGATCCTTGGGCGCTAGAAATAGTCTCCCAAGGTTATCTTCTGGAATTCAAGGAGCTACCCCCAAGGGGGAGGTTCCACAGGTCTCAATTGTCTTCAGACCACATAAAAAGACAGGCATTCTTACATTGTGTAGAAGACCTGTTAAAAATGGGAGTGATTCATCCTGTTCCATTAGGAGAACAAGGGATGGGATTCTACTCCAATCTGTTCATAGTTCCCAAAAAAGAGGGAACATTCAGACCAATCTTAGATCTCAAGATCCTAAACAACTTTCTCAAGGTTCCATCGTTCAAAATGGAAACCATTCGGACAATTCTTCCTACCATCCAGGAAGGTCAATTCATGACCACGGTGGATTTAAAGGATGCGTATCTACATATTCCTATCCACAAGGAACATCATCGGTTCCTAAGGTTCGCCTTTCTGGACAAGCATTACCAGTTTGTGGCACTTCCATTCGGATTAGCCACTGCTCCAAGAATTTTCACAAAGGTACTAGGGTCCCTTCTAGCGGTGCTAAGACCAAGGGGCATTGCAGTAGTACCTTACTTGGACGACATACTGATTCAAGCGTCGTCTCTACCTCAAGCAAAGGCTCATACGGACATTGTCCTGGCCTTTCTCAGATCTCACGGGTGGAAAGTGAACGTAGAAAAAAGTTCTCTATCTCCGTCAACAAGAGTTCCCTTCTTGGGAACAATAATAGATTCCTTAGAAATGAGGATTTTTCTGACAGAGGCCAGAAAATCAAAACTTCTAAGCGCTTGTCAAGTACTTCATTCTGTTCTTCTTCCTTCCATAGCGCAGTGCATGGAAGTAATAGGTTTGATGGTCGCGGCAATGGACATAGTTCCTTTTGCGCGAATTCATCTAAGACCATTACAACTGTGCATGCTCAGTCAGTGGAATGGGGATTATACAGACTTGTCTCCGACGATACAAGTAGATCAGAGGACCAGAGATTCACTCCGTTGGTGGCTGACCCTGGACAACCTGTCACAAGGGATGAGCTTCCGCAGACCAGAGTGGGTCATTGTCACGATCGACGCCAGTCTGGTGGGCTGGGGCGCGGTCTGGGAACCCCTGAAAGCTCAGGGTCTTTGGTCTCGGGAAGAATCTCTTCTCCCGATAAATATTCTGGAACTGAGAGCGATATTCAATGCTCTCAAGGCTTGGCCTCAGCTAGCAAAGGCCAAATTCATACGGTTTCAATCAGACAACATGACGACTGTTGCGTATATCAACCATCAGGGTGGAACAAGGAGTTCCCTGGCCATGGAAGAAGTGACCAAAATAATTCAATGGGCGGAGACTCACTCCTGCCACTTGTCTGCAATCCACATCCCAGGAGTGGAAAATTGGGAAGCGGATTTTCTGAGTCGTCAGACATTTCATCCGGGGGAGTGGGAACTCCATCCGGAAATCTTTGCCCAAATAATTCAATTGTGGGGCATTCCAGACATGGATCTGATGGCGTCTCGTCAGAACTTCAAGGTTCCTTGCTACGGGTCCAGATCCAGGGATCCCAAGGCGACTCTAGTGGATGCACTAGTAGCACCTTGGAGCTTCAACCTAGCTTATGTGTTCCCACCGTTTCCTCTCATTCCCAGGCTGGTAGCCAGGATCAAACAGGAGAGGGTATCGGTGATCTTGATAGCTCCTGCGTGGCCACGCAGGACTTGGTATGCAGATCTGGTGAATATGTCATCGGCTCCACCATGGAGGCTACCTTTGAGACAGGACCTTCTTGTTCAAGGTCCGTTCGAACATCCGAATCTGGCCTCACTCCAACTGACTGCTTGGAGATTGAACGCTTGATTTTATCAAAGCGAGGGTTCTCAGATTCTGTCATTGATACTCTTGTTCAGGCCAGAAAGCCTGTAACTAGAAAAATCTACCATAAAATATGGAAAAAATATATCTGTTGGTGTGAATCTAAAGGATTCCCATGGAACAAGATAAAAATTCCTAAGATTCTATCCTTTCTTCAAGAAGGTTTGGAGAAAGGATTATCTGCAAGTTCTTTGAAGGGACAGATTTCTGCTTTATCTGTTTTACTTCACAAAAAGCTGGCGGCTGTGCCAGATGTTCAAGCTTTTGTTCAGGCTCTGGTTAGAATCAAGCCTGTTTACAAACCTTTGACTCCTCCTTGGAGTCTTAATTTAGTTCTTTCAGTTCTTCAGGGGGTTCCGTTTGAACCCCTACATTCCGTTGATATCAAGTTATTATCTTGGAAAGTTTTGTTTTTGGTTGCAATTTCTTCTGCTAGAAGAGTTTCAGAGTTATCTGCTCTGCAGTGTTCTCCTCCTTATCTGGTGTTCCATGCAGATAAGGTGGTTTTGCGTACTAAACCTGGTTTTCTTCCGAAAGTTGTTTCTAACAAAAATATTAACCAGGAGATAGTCGTGCCTTCTTTGTGTCCGAATCCAGTTTCAAAGAAGGAACGTTTGTTGCACAATTTGGATGTAGTTCGTGCTCTAAAATTCTATTTAGAGGCTACAAAGGATTTCAGACAAACATCTTCCTTGTTTGTTGTTTATTCTGGTAAAAGGAGGTCAAAAAGCAACTTCTACCTCTCTCTCTTTTTGGCTTAAAAGCATCATCAGATTGGCTTATGAGACTGCCGGACGACAGCCTCCTGAAAGAATCACAGCTCATTCCACTAGGGCCGTGGCTTCCACATGGGCCTTCAAGAACGAGGCTTCTGTTGATCAGATATGTAAGGCAGCGACTTGGTCTTCACTGCACACTTTTACTAAATTTTACAAATTTGATACTTTTGCTTCTTCTGAGGCTATTTTTGGGAGAAAGGTTTTGCAAGCCGTGGTGCCTTCCATCTAGGTGACCTGATTTGCTCCCTCCCATCATCCGTGTCCTAAAGCTTTGGTATTGGTTCCCACAAGTAAGGATGACGCCGTGGACCGGACACACCTATGTTGGAGAAAACAGAATTTATGTTTACCTGATAAATTACTTTCTCCAACGGTGTGTCCGGTCCACGGCCCGCCCTGGTTTTTTAATCAGGTCTGATGATTTATTTTCTCTAACTACAGTCACCACGGTATCATATGATTTCTCCTATGCAAATATTCCTCCTTTACGTCGGTCGAATGACTGGGGAAGGCGGAGCCTAGGAGGGATCATGTGACCAGCTTTGCTGGGCTCTTTGCCATTTCCTGTTGGGGAAGAGAATATCCCACAAGTAAGGATGACGCCGTGGACCGGACACACCGTTGGAGAAAGTAATTTATCAGGTAAACATAAATTCTGTTTTTCCATTTTCCTTTTGGTTGAATGACTGGAGATTATGGGTAGGGGAGTAGTACTTAACAGTTTTGCTGTGGTGCTCTTTGCCTCCTCCTGCTGACCAGGAGTGATATTCCCACTAGTAATTGATGACATTGTGGACTCTCCATATCCGGAAAGAAATACATTTATCAGGTAAGCATAAATTTTGTTTTCTGTTAAAATTGAGTGATCGCAAAAATGCTAAAAATTCTCCTGCACTGACAAGTTTTTCCGGTCCTGAAGGGGTTAAAGGAAATATATTTTAAAAGGGAAGCACTCGCTCCACTAGTATTTTCTTCAGTTTAGATGTTTTTGTTTCTGGGAGGACTATAGAGTAGTAGTAGTAGTTGTATTTAAAGTTGTAAATATTTTTTCATTTGTGGTATGTCCTTTTTTTTTTAAAAAAAATAATAAAAAAAAATGAAGTATTGATTGGTGTGATTGTCATTAATGCTAATTTATGCTTGATACGACTCCCTCCTTAGTATGGGTATTGATAATGTCTCTTGTTTTTTCCTTTAGAACTGTTGGTGGTATTTAAAGTTGTAAAATTGTTTTCATTAATTCACACTGCTGAGCTTTTACTTACCTTGATCTCCCTTTATCCCACACCAGAGATCTCACTTGTAGTAGAACATTCTATTTACCAAGGTCAAATATCTTGGAGCTGCATTTGACTCTGCACTCCTTATTCATTCCTCAGATCGGAACACATACCAGATTTGGCCAGCCTCCTTTACACAGTATGTAACCAGTTTAAATTAGCTTGTTCTTCCCCCTCAAACATGATGCTAATTCACTCATTCTTCTTAACTTGAATACTGCAATTACCAACCACCTTCTTAGTGGTCTTCACAATAACCCTGTCAACCTTCTCTAGTCTATTTTGACTTGCCCATCAGTATCAGCTACATCATTCAGACGCTTCACTTGCTTCTTCTAAAGAGTTAAATTAAAGCTACTAACCAGCTAACTAAATTAGTAGCTAAATTCTAAATATCTAAATTCTAACACTTATCTCAAAAAAGAGACCAAAGATTTTACATGCTACATATTAGTGAACCATAAATGTGAGTCCATAATACTGATCTAAAAGGAACAGCGTTTTGGTACTAACCTTATTTACATGCTGCAGTAGAGTACTGCTTTGCAATGAATTACTTGTTTGTGTACTGTCGGAGCAATGTTAAATGATTTATCAAGTGGAAAGAATTGTGAAAATTTTCGTCACTGGATGGCTTACCTTGGAAACATCCTTGGTTCTTATCATTTTTTTAATATTGTACGATACGATTGATGAAAGATTATATATATCACTGCTAGACCTTCAGCAGTTTGTTCTTGAAGTTTATAATTGTCCGCAAATCTACTAAGAGCCCTCTTTATGGTTGTGCTTCCAGTTATTTTTTATTTTATGAATATTTTTTTTTCTTTCTGTGTGTGTATATATAGAAAGATATAATACATAGCGTGTTCTCCATAAAAAATGTTGTCGGCCGGTTGTCATTTTAAAGTAGCCAGGTGGGGGAACTGTAATACTTTCTACTATCCAAAACACAACTTAAAGGGAAATAATACTCATATGCTAAATCACTTGAAACTGATGCAGTATAACTGTGTAAAAAGCTGACAGGAAAATATCACCTGAGCATCTCTATGTAAAAAAGGAAGATATTTTACCTCACAATCTCCTCAGCTCAGCAGAGTAAGTTCTGTGTAAAAAGTTATACTCGGCTGCAGGTTAAAAAAATGAAGAAATGAACAGCAGCCAATCAGCATCAGCAGTGCTGAGGTCATGAACTCTTTTACTGTGATCTCATGAGATTTCATAGCAAACTTCCTTTAAACTGAATAGGGAAATAAGATAAGTGCACGTAAGCTCGCTCCTTCCGCTGTCCCGGGACAGACATACTGATATGCTGCTTAGAAGTCCTTTACAATGGAATGTGGCTACTGAGAAACTTTTGAGGTAAAATATCTATCTTTCTTTCATGTAATTAGCAAGAGTCCATGAGCTAGTGACGTATGGGATATACATTCCTACCAGGAGGGGCAAAGTTTCCCAAACCTCAAAATGCCTATAAATACACCCCTCACCACACCCACAATTCAGTTTTACAAACTTTGCCTCCTATGGAGGTGGTGAAGTAAGTTTGTGCTAGATTCTACGTTGATATGCGCTCCGCAGCAAGTTGGAGCCCGGTTTTCCTCTCAGCGTGCAGTGAATGTCAGAGGGATGTGAGGAGAGTATTGCCTATTTGAATGCAATGATCTCCTTCTACGGGGTCTATTTCATAGGTTCTCTGTTATCGGTCGTAGAGATTCATCTCTTACCTCCCTTTTCAGATCGACGATATACTCTTATTTATATACCATTACCTCTGCTGATTTTCGTTTCAGTACTGGTTTGGCTTTCTACAAACATGTAGATGTCCTGGGGTAAGTAAATCGTATTTTCTGTGACACTCTAAGCTATGGTTGGGCACTTTTTTTATAAAGTTCTAAATATATGTATTCAAACATTTATTTGCCTTGACTCAGAATGTTCAACATTCCTTATTTTCAGACAGTCAGTTTCATATTTGGGATAATGCGTTTGAATCAATCATTTTTTCTTACCTTAAAAATTTGACTTTTTTTCCCTGTGGGCTGTTAGGCTCGCGGGGGCTGAAAATGCTTCATTTTATTGCGTCATTCTTGGCGCGGACTTTTTTGGCGCAAAAAATCTTTTCTGTTTCCGGCGTCATACGTGTCGCCGGAAGTTGCGTCATTTTTTGACCTTCTTTTGCGCCAAAAATGTCGGCGTTCCGGATGTGGCGTCATTTTTGTCGCCAAAAAGCATTTAGGCGCCAAACAATGTGGGCGTATTATTTGGCGCCAAAAAATATGGGCGTCGCTTTTGTCTCCACATTATTTCAGTCTCATTTTTTCTTTGCTTCTGGTTACTAGAAGCTTGTTTATTGGCATTTTTTCCCATTCCTGAAACTGTCATTTAAGGAATTTGATCAATTTTGCTTTATATGTTGTTTTTTCTCTTACATATTGCAAGATGTCTCACGTTGCATCTGAGTCAGAAGATACTTCAGGAAAATCGCTGTCTAGTGCTGGAACTACCAAAGCTAAGTGTATCTGCTGTAAACTTTTGGTAGCTATTCCTCCGGCTGTTTGTATTAATTGTCATGACAAACTTGTTAAAGCAGATAATATTTCCTTTAGTAATGTACCATTGCCTGTTGCAGTTCTCTCAACATCTAAGGTGCAGAATGTTCCTGATAACATAAGAGATTTTGTTTCTGAATCCATCAAGAAGGCTATGTCTGTTATTTCTCCTTCTAGTAAACATAAAAAATCTTTTAAAACTTCTCTCTCTACAGATGAATTTTTAAATGAACATCATCATTCTGATTCTAATGACTCTTCTGGTTCAGAGGATTCTGTCTCAGAGATTGATGCTGATAAATCTTCATATTTATTTAAAATGGAATTTATTCGTTCTTTACTTAAAGAAGTACTAATTGCTTTAGAAATAGAGGATTCTGGTCCTCTTGATACTAATTCTAAACGTTTAGATAAGGTGTTTAAATCTCCTGTGGTTATTCCAGAAGTTTTTCCTGTTCCTAATGCTATTTCTGAAGTAATTTCCAGAGAATGGGATAAATTGGGTAATTAATTTACTCCTTCTAAACGTTTTAAGCAATTATATCCTGTGCCGTCTGACAGATTAGAATTTTGGGACAAAATCCCTAAAGTTGATGGGGCTATTTCTACCCTTGCTAAACGTACTACTATTCCTACGTCAGATGGTACTTCGTTTAAAGATCCTTTAGATAGGAAAATTGAATCCTTTCTAAGAAAAGCTCATCTGTGTTCAGGTAATCTTCTTAGACCTGCTATATCTTTGGCTGATGTTGCTGCAGCTTCAACTTTTTGGTTGGAGACTTCAGCACAACAAGTAACAGATCATGATTCTCATAATATTATTATTCTTCTTCAGCATGCTAATAATTTTATCTGTGATGCCATTTTTGATATTATCAGAGTTGATGTCAGGTTTATGTCTCTAGCTATTTTAGCTAGAAGAGCTTTATGGCTTAAAACTTGGAATGCTGATATGGCTTCTAAATCAACTCTACTTTCCATTTCTTTCCAGGATAACAAATTATTTGGTTCTCAGTTGGATTCCATTATCTCAACTGTTACTGGTGGGAAAGGAACTTTTTTACCACAGGATAAAAAATCTAAGGGTAAAAACAGGGCTAATAATCGTTTTCGTTCCTTTCGTTTCAACAAAGAACAAAAGCCTGATCCTTCATCCTCAGGAGCAGTTTCAGTTTGGAAACCATCTCCAGTCTGGAATAAATCCAAGCCTTCTAGAAAGGCAAAGCCTGCTTCTAAGTCCACATGAAGGTGCGGCCCTCATTCCAGCTCAGCTGGTAGGGGGCAGGTTACGTTTTTTTCAAAGAAATTTGGATCAATTCTGTTCACAATCTTTGGATTCAGAACATTGTTTCAGAAGGGTACAGAATTGGTTTCAAGATGAGACCTCCTGTAAAGAGATTTTTTCTTTCCCGTGTCCCAGTAAATCCAGTGAAAGCTCAAGCATTTCTGAATTGTGTTTCAGATCTAGAGTTGGCTGGAGTAATTATGCCCGTTCCAGTTCTGGAACAGGGGATGGGGTTTTATTCAAATCTCTTCATTGTACCAAAGAAGGAGAATTCCTTCAGACCAGTTCTGGATCTAAAAATATTGAATCGTTATGTAAGGATACCAACGTTCAAAATGGTAACTGTAAGGACTATCTTGCCTTTTGTTCAGCAAGGGCATTATATGTCCACAATAGATTTACAGGATGCTTATCTGCATATTCCGATTCATCCAGATCATTATCAGTTCCTGAGATTCTCTTTTCTGGACAAGCATTACCAGTTTGTGGCTCTGCCGTTTGGCCTAGCTACAGCTCCAAGAATTTTTACAAAGGTTCTAGGTGCCCTTCTGTCTGTAATCAGAGAACAGGGTATTGTGGTATTTCCTTATTTGGACGATATCTTGGTACTTGCTCAGTCTTTACATTTAGCAGAATCTCATACGAATCGACTTGTGTTGTTTCTTCAAGATCATGGTTGGAGGATCAATTTACCAAAAAGTTAATTGATTCCTCAGACAAGGGTAACTTTTCTGGGTTTCCAGATAGATTCAGTGTCCATGACTCTGTCTTTAACAGACAAGAGACGTCTAAAATTGATTTCAGCTTGTCGAAACCTTCAGTCACAATCATTCCCTTCGGTAGCCTTATGCATGGAAATTCTAGGTCTTATGACTGCTGCATCGGACGCGATCCCCTTTGCTCGTTTTCACATGCGACCTCTTCAGCTCTGTATGCTGAATCAATGGTGCAGGGATTACACAAAGATATCTCAATTAATATCTTTAAAACAGATTGTACGACACTCTCTAACGTGGTGGACAGATCACCATCGTTTAATTCAGGGGGCTTCTTTTGTGCTTCCGACCTGGACTGTAATTTCAACAGATGCAAGTCTCACAGGTTGGGGAGCTGTGTGGGGATCTCTGACGGCACTAGGAGTTTGGGAATCTCAGGAGGTGAGATTACCGATCAATATTTTGGAACTCCGTGCAATTTTCAGAGCTCTTCAGTCTTGGCCTCTTCTGAAGAGAGAATCGTTCATTTGTTTTCAGACAGACAATGTCACAACTGTGGCATACATCAATCATCAAGGAGGGACTCACAGTCCTCTGGCTATGAAAGAAGTATCTCGAATTCTGGTTTGGGCGGAATCCAGCTCCTGTCTAATCTCTGCGGTTCATATCCCAGGTATAGACAATTGGGAAGCGGATTATCTCAGTCGCCAAACGTTGCATCCGGGCGAATGGTCACTTCATCCAGAGGTATTTCTTCAGATTGTTCAAATATGGGAGCTTCCAGAAATAGATCTGATGGCGTCCCATCTAAACAAGAAACTTCCCAGGTATCTGTCCAGATCCCGGGATCCTCAGGCGGAAGCAGTGGATGCATTATCACTTCCTTGGAAGTATCATCCTGCTTATATCTTTCCGCCTCTAGTTCTTCTTCCAAAAGTAATCTCCAAGATTCTGAAGGAATGCTCGTTTGTTCTGCTGGTAGCTCCGGCATGGCCTCACAGGTTTTGGTATGCGGATCTTGTCCGGATGGCCTCTTGCCATCCGTGGACTCTTCCGCTACGACCAGACCTTCTGTCGCAAGGTCCTTTTTTCCATCAGGATCTCAAATCCTTAAATTTAAAGGTATGGAGATTGAACGCTTGATTCTTAGTCAAAGAGGTTTCTCTGACTCTGTGATTAATACTATGTTACAGGCTCGTAAATCTGTATCCAGAGAGATATATTATAGAGTCTGGAAGACTTATATTTATTGGTGTCTTTCTCATCATTTTTCTTGGCATTCTTTTAGAATTCCAAGAATTTTACAGTTTCTTCAGGATGGTTTAGATAAAGGTTTGTCCGCAAGTTCCTTGAAAGGACAAATCTCTGCTCTTTCTGTTCTTTTTCACAGAAAGATTGCTAATCTTCCTGATATTCATTGTTTTGTGCAAGCTTTGGTTCGTATAAAACCTGTCATTAAGTCAATTTCTCCTCCTTGGAGTTTGAATTTGGTTCTGGGGGCTCTTCAAGCTCCTCCGTTTGAACCTATGCATTCATTGGACATTAAATTACTTTCTTGGAAAGTTTTGTTCCTTTTGGCAATCTCTTCTGCCAGAAGAGTTTCTGAATTATCTGCTCTTTCTTGTGAGTCTCCTTTTCTGATTTTTCATCAGGATAAGGCAGTGTTGCGAACTTCTTTTGAATTTTTACCTAAAGTTGTGAATTCCAACAACATTAGTAGAGAAATTGTGGTTCCTTCATTATGTCCTAATCCTAAGAATTCTAAGGAGAAATCGTTACATTCTTTGGATGTTGTTAGAGCTTTGAAATATTATGTTGAAGCTACTAAGTCTTTCCGAAAGACTTCTAGTTTATTTGTTATCTTTTCCGGTTCTAGAAAAGGCCAGAAAGCTTCTGCCATTTCTTTGGCATCTTGGTTGAAATCTTTAATTCATCTTGCCTATGTTGAGTCGGGTAAAACTCTGCCTCAAAGGATTACAGCTCATTCTACTAGGTCAGTCTCTACTTCCTGGGCGTTTAGGAATGAAGCTTCGATTGATCAGATTTGCAAAGCAGCAACTTGGTCCTCTTTGCATACTTTTACTAAATTCTACCATTTTGTTGTATTTTCTTCTTCTGAAGCAGTTTTTGGTAGAAAAGTACTTCAGGCAGCGGTTTCAGTTTGAATCTTCTGCTTATGTTTTTCATTAAACTTTATTTTGGGTGTGGATTATTTTCAGCAGGAATTGGCTGTCTTTATTTTATCCCTCCCTCTCTAGTGACTCTTGCGTGGAAAGATCCACATCTTGGGTAATCATTATCCCATAAGTCACTAGCTCATGGACTCTTGCTAATTACATGAAAGAAAACATAATTTATGTAAGAACTTACCTGATAAATTCATTTCTTTCATATTAGCAAGAGTCCATGAGGCCCACCCTTTTTTTGTGGTGGTTATGATTTTTGTATAAAGCACAATTATTCCAATTCCTTATTTTATATGCTTTCGCACTTTTTTATCACCCCATTTCTTGGCTATTCGTTAAACTGATTTGTGGGTGTGGTGAGGGGTGTATTTATAGGCATTTTGAGGTTTGGGAAACTTTGCCCCTCCTGGTAGGAATGTATATCCCATACGTCACTAGCTCATGGACTCTTGCTAATATGAAAGAAATGAATTTATCAGGTAAGTTCTTACATAAATGATGTTTTTTTGCATAGAGATGTTCAGGTGATATTTTCTAGTCCGCTTTTCTCTTGTAAGGTGTATCCAGTCCACGGGTTCATCCATTACTTATGGGATATTCTCCTTCCCAACAGGAAGCTGCAAGAGGACACCCACAGCAGAGCTGTCTATATAGCTCCTCCCCCAACTGCCACCCCCAGTCATTCTCTTGCAGCTCTTGACAAGATGGGAAGTATCAAGAGATATGTGGTGACCTAAATTTGATACTTTTGCTTCCTCTGAGGCTATTTTTGGGAAAAAGGTCTTGCAGGCAGTGGTACCTTCCGATTAAGTTCCTGCCTTGTCCCTCCCTTCATCCGTGTCCTAAAGCTTTGGTATTGGTATCCCACAAATAATGGATGAACCTGTGGACTGGATACACCCTTACAAGAGAAAACAAAATTTATGCTTACCTGATAAATTTCTTTCTCTTGTGGTGTATCCAGTCCACGGCCCGCCCTGTCACTTTAAGGCAGGTGTTTTTTATTTTTAAACTACAGTCACCACTGCACCCTATAGTTTCTCCTTTTTTTCTTGCTTGTCTTCGGTCGAATGACTGGGGGTAGCAGTTAGGGGAGGAGCTATATAGACAGCTCTGCTGTGGGTGTCCTCTTGCAACTTCCTGTTGGGAAGGAGAATATCCCACAAGTAATGGATGAACCCGTGGACTGGATACACCACAAGAGAGAGAAATTTAACAGGTAAGCATAAATTGTGTTTTTTGATGCTGCATCACTTTCAAGTGTTTAAACATTTGGGTATTATGGCCCTTTAATTGTATAATTTAACATAAAGTTACTGAATGATAATTTTGTTAAACTTTATATTTATTTTAGCTCTCCACAGAAATGTTTGCAAGCAAGGTGACATAAGGTAGCCGGGTGTGGGCAGTGTAATACTTTTCTAATATTATTCTAACTTTGTGCTTTGGATAGCAGAACCCCCCCTCACAAATTGCATAATTTATCATACATTTATTTTATGATCGTTTGAGCAACAAACATTTAAAAATGTTATGTGTTCTATGGTGATTTTCCTGAAGTGTATCAATCTGATCCCACCTAACAAGGTCAGTCCATCCCTAAGTCATTGTCCTTCATTGATGAGGCCCATTTTCCTTTTTCAGAGAGGAATTGCCTGGTATTTCAGTGCTGGACTGACCTTAAAGGGACAGTCAACACCAGAATTTGTTATTTTAAAAGATAGATAATCCCTTAATTACCAATTCCCCAGTTTTGCATAACCAACACAATTATAATTGTACACAATTTACTTCTGTAATTACCTTGTATCTAAGCCTCAGCAGACTGCCCCCTTATTTCAGTTCTTTTGACAGACTTGCATTTTAAAAGACAACTAAAAAATAATGATATTGCGCTTAACTATCTGTGCCTGTAATGAGTTATATTGTATATATTTCTCCAACATTGGTGTGTCCGGTCCACTGCGTCATCCATTACTTGTGGGAATATTCTCTTCCCCAACAGGAAATGGCAAAGAGCACAGCAAAAGCTGTCCATATAGCCCCTCCCCAGGCTCCGCCCCCAGTCATTCTCTTTGCCGCTCTGAACAAGTAGCATCTCCACGGAGATGGTGAAGAGTATGTGGTGTTTAATTGTAGTTTTTTTATTCTGCTATCAAGAGTTTGTTATTTTAAAATAGTGCCGGTTTGTACTATTTACTCTAAAACAGAAAGGGATGAAGAGTTCTGTTTAAAAGAGGAGTATGGTTTTAGCAGTAGTAACTAAAATCAATTGCTGTTCCCACGCAGGACTGTTGAGCCCAGAGAACTTCAGTTGGGGGGAACAGTTAGCAGACTTTTCTGCTCAAGGTATGACTAGTCCATTTTCTAACAAGACTGTGTAATGCTAGAAGACTGTCATTTTCCCTCTTGGGGATCGGTAAGCCATTTTCTTAGACTCCTAACAGAACAGAATGAAGGCTTATTATGGGCTATACACTGGTTGACACTCTTATGGGCTAAATCGATTGCTTTATTTAAGTTTTTTATGAAATCTAGAGGTGATTTATAAAACTTTATTGTGAGGGAACGTTTTTAGACGCCAGGCAGTTGTTTAGACACCTTTCCAGTCAGGAAGGGCCTTTCACTATAGTAGGCAGAGCCTCATTTTCGCGCCATAATTGCGCAGTTTCTTTTGGATGCAGTGCATGCAGCTGCATGTGTGTTATGTTAGGTGCAAGTATTTGATATCCTTTACTGCAGGACCACTGAGTCTCACACCAAACCTTTAGGTTCATTAGATGTAATCAAGAACCTAGTTTTTGCTCATAGATCTGAGGGTCACTGCTGCATGGATGCAGAGTGAAAGAAATGAGATTTAAAGGTATATTATCCCGATTGCAATAGCAGTTTGCAATATGCAGATAATTATGCAGAGAGGAAGAAATGAGATTTAAAGGTATATTATCCCGATTGCAATAGCAGTTTGCAATATGCAGATAATTATAGAGATAGTAGATAAAAGAAAGATATAGATAAGATTAAGTGTTAGTAGGTGAATGTCAGCCTCAAATAACACAGGTTGCAACCAGGTGGTGTTTCTATATAAATTAAGCAGGAGAGCTCTATAACAGGTTATGTTGTTTTTAGTTAACAGGCAGTCCTTAGTTAGTCTATAACGTTGTTAGTATTCATGTAAACAGCAGGCAGTCCTTCACAACCAACAGTATGATTATTTGATAAGGCACATAGAATAATTAAGCACAGTTCGTCAAGCTGAATCGATAGATATTACAGGCAATCAGATAGTTAAAGGTAGCTGTATTTGCATAAGCGTCACACTGTAAACATGCAGGAAAGTCCTTTAAAGTAGTAAGTGAATTAAGGTATAATACGTTACCAACTTCAGGGAGTAAGAAATAGTAACGGTTACCGCAGCTTCAAGGTGAATTGCTATTAAGCACAGGAGTTGGTTGTTTGCAGCCAGAGTGAGAGAGAGCGCCAGAGACTTACGGTGACGTCAGACGCCGATACACGGCTTCAATGTATAAGCCGGGAGAAACAGAATTAACAAGTAAGAGATACTTTGAGGATTCCGGACAGAACAAGGAAACCTGATATATGACGATCCAAAGTTGAAAAGCACACAGCAATTGTAGTTACTAAGAGTAAATTCCTTGGTTAGGAATATCAGCAAGGTGTCTTCGTTGTTGCTCAGCTTACAGCTAAGTGAATACAAATTACCAAGCATAGGTAGACTGGAGGAGGGGCCTTATATAGGAATGTGAATACCTGAACATCCTGATTTAAAGGGACAGGAACATAACAATGTGAGAGGGTCTGGTGATCATTGAAAACATTCCTGGAAGGCTTAATTTGGTATCGTATAACTCCTAAGGACAGGTGAAGTCGCAGCAAACGCTGTGGCTGGGACAGTAGTGGGGTTAAAGATTATTTGATTAAATGGCTCCGGTTTCCTCATTGAAGGGGTTAAAAGCTTGAAAATTGGGGTGCAATACTTTTATGGCATTAAGACACTGTGGTGAAAATTTGGTAAAGATTGGATATTTCCTTCATAGTTTTTCACACATTCAGAAATAAAGTGTGCTCTGTTTAACATTTAAAGAGACAGTAACGGTTTTGTTTTAAAACGTTGTTTTTTTTTGCATTATTAGCCTGTTTAAGCCTGTCTAACATGTCTGTACCTTCAGATAGAACATGTTCTCTATGTATGGAGGCCAAGGTGGTCCCCCCTTCAAATGTATGTGATAATTGTGCCATAGCGTCCAGACAAAGTAAGGACAGTACTGTCACATTTAATAAGGTTGCCCAAGATGATTCCTCAAATGAAGGTAGTGGGGATAGTTCTTCATCCTCTCCTTCTGTGTCAACACCAGTTATGCCCGCGCAGGCGACCCCTAGTACATCTAGCGCGCCAATGCTTGTTACTATGCAACAATTAACGGCAGTAATGGATAATTCCATAGCTAATATTTTATCCAAAATGCCAGCATTTCAGAGAAAGCGTGATTGCTCAGTTTTAAATACAGTGGAGCATGAAGGCGCTGACGATAGTCTATCTGTCATACCCTCACACCAGTCAGAAGTGGCAGTGGGGGAGGGTTTGTCGGAGGGAGAGCTTTCAGATTCAGGAAGAATCTCTCAACAGGCAGAACCTGATGTTGTGACGTTTAAATTTTAAGTTAGAGCATCTCCGCGCATTACTTAAGGAGGTGCTATCTACTCTGGATGATTGTGACTCTTTGGTCATTCCAGAAAAATTGTGCAAGATGGACAAATTCTTAGAGGTCCCGGTGCACCCTGATGCCTTCCCGATCCCTAAAAGGGTGGCGGACATAGTGAATAAGGAGTGGGAGAGACCAGGCATACCCTTTGTCCCACCTCCTATATTTAAGAAATTGTTCCCCATGGTCGACCCAAGGAAGGACACATGGCAAACAGTCCCTAAGGTTGAGGGGGCAGTTTCTACCCTAGCTAAGCGCACGACTATTCCTATTGAGGACAATTGTGCTTTCAAAGATCCTATGGATAAAAAAATTGGAGGGTTTGCTTAAAAAGATTTTTGTTCAGCAAGGTTACCTCCTCCAACCAATTTCGTGCATTATTCCTGTCACTACGGCGGCGTGTTTCTGGTTCGATGAACTAGAAAAGTCGCTTAACATGGAGACTCCATATGAGGAAGTCATGGACAGAATTCACGCACTTAAGTTAGCTAATTCCTTTATTTTAGATGCCGCTTTGCAGTTAGCGAGATTAGCGGCGAAAAATTCAGGGTTTGCAATTGTGGCGCGCAGAGCGCTCTGGCTAAAGTCTTGGTCGGCGGATGTATCTTCCAAGACAAAATTGCTTAATATCCCTTTCAAAGGTAAGACCCTTTTTGGGCCAGAATTGAAATAAATTATTTCAGACATCACTGGGGGAAAGGGCCATGCCCTCCCACAGGATAGGCCTTTCAAGGCTAAGAATAAGTCCAATTTTCGTTCCTTTCGCAATTTCAGGAACGGACCGGCTTCTAGCTCTGCAGCCTCTAGACAAGAGGGTAACGCTTCCCAGACTAAACCAGCTTGGAAACCAATGCAAGGCTGGAATAAGGGTAAACAGGCCAAGAAGCCTGCTGCTGCTACCAAGACAGCATGAAGGGGTAGCCCCCGATCTGGGACCGGATCTAGTAGGGGGCAGACTCTCTCTCTTCGCTCAGGCTTGGGCAAGAGATGTTCAGGATCCCTGGGCACTAGAAATAGTCTCTCAGGGTTATCTTCTAGAATTCAAGGAACTACCCCCAAGGGGAAGGTTCCACATGTCTCGCTTATCTTCAAACCAAATAAAGAGACAGGCATTCTTACATTGTGTAGAAGACCTGTTAAAAATGGGAGTGATACACTCAGTTCCAGCTGTGGAACAAGGTCAGGGGTTTTACTCAAACCTGTTTGTAGTTCCCAAAAAAGAGGGAACTTTCAGACCAATTCTGGCACCGTTCCCTCTCCTTCCCAGGCTCGTAGCCAGGATCAAACAGGAGAAGGCCTCGGTGATTCTGATAGTTCCTGCGTGGCCGCGCAGGACTTGGTATGCAGACCTGGTGAATATGTCATCGGCTCCACCATGGAAGCTACCTTTGAGACAGGATCTTCTAGTACAAGGTCCATTCGAACATCCAAATCTAGTTTCTCTGCAGCTGACTGCTTGGAAATTGAACGCTTGATTTTATCCAAGCGTGGGTTTTCAGATTCAGTGATAGATACTCTGGTCCAAGCCAGAAAACCTGTGACTAGAAAGATTTACCATAAAATATGGAAAAAATATATCTGTTGGTGTGAATCCAAGGGATTCTCCTGGAGTAAGATTAAAATTCCTAAGATCCTCTCCTTTCTCCAAGAAGGTTTGGATAAGGGATTGTCGGCAAGTTCTCTAAAAGGACAGATTTCTGCTTTATCTGTCTTGTTACACAAACGACTGGCAGCTGTGCCAGATGTACAAGCTTTTGTACAGGCTTTGGTCAGAATCAAGCCTGTTTACAGACCAATGACTCCTCCTTGGAGTCTAAATTTAGTTCTTTCAGTTCTTCAAGGGGTTCCGTTTGAACCTTTGCATTCCATAGATATCAGGTTGCTATCTTGGAAAGTTCTGTTTTTGGTTGCTATTTCTTCTGCTAGAAGAGTTTCTGAATTATCTGCTTTGCAGTGTAATCCACCCTATCGGGTGTTCCATTCAGATAAGGTCGTTTTGCGTACTAAGTCTGGTTTTCTTCCGAAAGTTGTTTCCAACAGGAATATTAACTAGGAAATAGTTGTTCCTTCTCTGTGTCCGAATCCAGTTTCAAAGAAGGAACGTTTGTTACACAATTTAGATGTAGTTCGTGCTTTAAAGTTCTATTTAGAAGTAACAAAGGATTTTAGACAAACCTCATCTTTGTTTGTCGTTTACTCTGGTAAGAGGAGAGGACAAAAAGCTACTGCTACCTCTCTCTTTCTGGCTGAAAAGCATTATCCGATTGGCTTATGAGACTGCCGGACGGCAGCCTCCTGAACGAATCACAGCTCACTCTACTAGGGCTGTGGCTTCCACATGGGCCTTCAGGAACGAGGCTTCTGTTGATCATATATGTAAGGCAGCGACTTGGTCTTCTCTGCACACTTTTGCCAAATTCTACAAATTTGATACTTATGCTTCTTCGGAGGCTGTTTTTGGGAGAAAGGTTTTGCAAGCCGTGGTGCCTTCCGTTTAGGTAACCTGATTTGCTCCCTCCCTTCATCCGTGTCCTAAAGCTTTGGTATTGGTTCCCACAAGTAATGGATGACGCCGTGGCCCGGACACACCAATGTTGGAGAAAACAGAATTTATGCTTACCTGATAAATTACTTTCTCCAACGGTGTGTCCGGTCCACGGCCCGCCCTGGTTTTTTAATCAGGTTTGAAAAATTTCTTTCTCTATACACTACAGTCACCACGGCACCCTATAGTTTCTCCTTTTTTTCTCCTAACCGTCGGTCGAATGACTGGGGGGCGGAGCCTGAGGAGGGGCTATATGGACAGCTTTTGCTGTGCTCTTTGCCATTTCCTGTTGGGGAAGAGAATATTCCCACAAGTAATGGATGACGCCGTGGACCGGACACACCGTTGGAGAAAGTAATTTATCTGGTAAGCATAAATTCTGTTATTTCTAATCTTACCTTCTTATTTGACAAAAGGTTAATGTCTATACATATCAGTTTACAATGTTGATGCTTACAACTAACAGTTAAAAAAAACAAATCAAAAACCGGTAAATACTTCAAAATATTCCACTCATGCAGAACTATCTGGTTTTGTCACGGTAATGTTAATACATTGGAGTTCTGCTAAACACTTAAAACAGAGGTCTGAAATGCTAATACATTCCAATACTATCACCACTGAAGAAAGAATATCCAAATTCACCCGTGGGTGATAAGAAATTGCCAAAAAGGTAGTCTGTTGGGGTAACAAATTTTCAAAGTATCCAAATGTCTAATGACAACTTGTTTGCTGCTGTAGGCAAAGAACCACTTTTCCCCGTATGCAGGGCTGGTCTCTCCCGGTGCTGCTTCAA
Organism: Bombina bombina; assembly: GCF_027579735.1. Classification (NCBI taxonomy): domain Eukaryota; kingdom Metazoa; phylum Chordata; class Amphibia; order Anura; family Bombinatoridae; genus Bombina; species Bombina bombina. The sequence goes on along the minus strand of NC_069499.1, from coordinate 753,733,823 downwards.
ATCGGTCAAAAGGATCCTTATTTGACTTGTAGCATGACCATATGTAAAAGAAAAAGAAGCGCACCAGGGTACGATTCAAGTGAAGATTTATTAACATAAAACACACACAACTTACAATGTTGCACTTACTAGATTAAAAACAATAATGAGCCTGTAGACTGAAATTGTCTTTGTGTGCGCTGGAACAGAAGATGACAGTTCGTATCCGCCGGTCCGGGTAACTGCAAGGCGTCCGGACTGCCCTCTGCAATACCACGCTAACCGTCCACAAAGAAAGACCAGGAACAGTGTCCTTTTCCTCGTTGCGTTTCCCCCGAACCTCGGTCGGGCTTTATCAAGAGCTAGATGAGTGCTGTTTAGTTTTGGCGCCCTTCGGCTTTTTGAATGTCCATACTTGACGAACACACCCCCAGGGATTGCCATGGGTGTGACGTATCCTGCCTATTCGATTGGTAGATTGTTCGTGACAGACCAAAGCAACATAATATACATATTATTTACAGACTATCTCTTACGTGATGACCTATTCTGCATAATATCATAATGAGAATACAATGTTTCAAAATTAAGCATCTTGTTTATATTGTTGCATACTTGATAGCAAAATTAAACGGTTCAGTAAGGATATACTTATAAACTAAACTCTCTGTTCACTAATGCTATCGTACCTGTTATCTCAAACGATCATGGTTTAACCACTATTCAGTGCCTTTTTGCTGACAATAATAGTAATATCGTAAGGCTTCTTTCTGCTTCTTGCTTTTTCTGTGACTAAATTCATATATGAAATCTAACGCAAAACTCACATAATATGAAAAACCGGCATCTCTGTTATGGATAGTTGTTAAATTCTTTATGGGTGAAACATCCCAGGCAGTATACGTGAGATTATTTTCCCTAAAAATCTGGCTAAGGTTGTAGAACTACTATATCTAATAAAATGTGTAGTCCCTAAATTGATTCTCATATCTTAAAAAACGAACATTGAGTATTATTGGGAGATTAAATACATTACTCCTCTATAGAATAAGAGAACATCTGATCAAAAATTATAAATACTTTTAAGAATATAACCTAAAAAACTTTCTACATTAAGAGTAATAAAATATTAAAAACTTAATAATGTGAAAATTTATGCTGATGGATTAAAATTTTAAATTACTTAAACAAACTAAGAACTTTTGTGTAAATTTTCATACTAAAATTGATATGTCTAGAAATTTAAAAAAATAACATATAGATGAAACACCCTTCATTTCAAGACATTATAACCTGTACATAAAAAGTGAATATTTTACTAAACCAGAAGCAAGGGGCTCTTAAAATAAAACATGATATGTATATGAATAATTACACTAATATCCACTTTCTGACTATCTACATATATGCTGCTATATCAATGTCAATATTTAGCCCTAATGGTTGAAGTGTCTTTAACTTGTAGATCCATTTCATTTCTAGCCTTCTTAAATCTAGCAGTCTGTTCGGTTTGTTTTGTGGGACCCAATCTATCACCTGTACTTTCAATGATTTAGGATTACTGCCATGGTGTTCTAAAAAATGTTTTGATACACTATGTGTTATAAGTTTCTCTTTAATATTGTAGATATGCTCATTTGTTCTACGCCTAATCTTCCTCTTCGTGCGACCTACATAATGTAGGCCACACCCACATTGCAGTAAATAGACTACATATGTGGAGTCGCAATTTTTTCTACTTGTAATATTAAAAGTCTCTGTTAACTTGGAGTTGGAGAAAGTAGGGGATTTGTCTACATGTGCACACATGTTGCACCTGGCTTTACCACATTTATAAGTGCCTTTCCATGTGGTTAACCAATTTTCAGTAGCAGAGATAGTTGCACCTTTCTGCTCTTTCTTATCTCTCAATTTACTAGGTGCCAGTATATTTTTAAGACTTTTGCCCTTCTTATAAGTGAACACTGGTTTTTCATTTATTCCAGTGTTTCTGTATGATCTTTTCAAGCTTTTTAGACCCTTCGTTATAAGTGGTGATAAACCTAATAGGTTTAGTGTTGGCTGAGAGTGTTGTCATTAGCTCATTATGCACCCTGGTTCCAATAGGTTGATCTATTTGTTCATTTACTTTATTGAAAAGTGAGCTTCTGTCTTTTGCTAGAGCTTTATCCCTGGCTATGTTGATCATCTCCTTATTATATCCTTTTTCTAAAAATTTATTTGCCAGAATATCTGCTTCTATTTTGAATTCCTCCAAGTATGTACAGTTTCTTCTCAAACGTAAAAACTGGCTATACGGGACATTTTGGATCCAGCTTCTCTTGTGTGCACTTTTAGCTTGGATGAAACTGTTCCTATCTGTTTTCCTAAAATTTCTAACTGCTATTTTATTGTCTTCATCCTTGTATAAAATTAGATCCAGAAATTCAATTTGAGTATTGGAAAAGGCTTTGGTAAATTTTAAATTGTAGTCATTATTATTAATAAAATTTATAAAACTATCAATTAATATCTCATCCCCTTTCCATAAGATTAAAACATCATCTATATACCTTCCATATTTAATTATATTGTTAGAAAAAGGATTATTTTTCCAAATAAATTCCAGTTCGAAGGCATTTACATATAGATTGGCATATGAGGGAGCAAAGGTCGTCCCCATTGCCGTTCCCTGTGTCTGAAGATAAAACTTATGTTCAAAAGTAAAATAGTTGTGTTGAAGAATAAACTTCATGCATTCTAACAAAAAATTAATATGATGTGATGGAATTTGCCAATTGTTTAATTCTTCTTTAGCTTTCTTTAGTCCCTTGTCATGGGGAATACATATATAAAGGGACGACACATCGCAACTAATCCATCACATATCTTCCCACTTCATGCCCTCATATTCCTTAATCACTGCCGTGGTATCTTTAAAATATGCTCTAGTATTTTTCACCAGGGGCTGGAGATAATAATCAACATATTTAGAGAGATTCTCACTGATGGAACCAAGCCCTGAAATAATGGGCCTACCTGGTGGGTTGGTAGGGTTCTTATGGACCTTTGGAAGATGGTAAAATGTTGATATATTTGGTTGTTGACAGCTTAAAAATTTTAATTCATCATTATTCAATATACCATCTTCCTTCGCCTTTTTTAAAATCTTATTTAGTTCTTTAATATAATTTTGAGTTGGATCCCATGATAATAATTTGTAAGTATTAGAGTCACTTAAGATGTTGTTCGCTTCTTTTATATAGTCTTCTCTACGTTGGATGACTATACCTCCGCCTTTATCCGCAGAGCGTACTACAATATTTTTATCATTGGTAAGTTTCTGCAGGGATTTCCTTTCAAGGATAGTTAGGTTATCATTATATTTATTAAGGCAGTTATCTTTTTGTACTAAATGCTTCTTCAATGTCTCTAAGTACCAACTTAGAAAACATTGCTACTTGATCACCTTGTGACCCTATAGGGTTAAAACTTGATTTCCCTTTAAAACCAGAATGTTGAATGCTAGGTTCTAGTTCATACGTGGATAAATTTAATAAATCATCTTGATAATTATGTTCAGGATCCAAACTATTGGGATTCGTGATTGTCAATGTTGGAGGTACTACATTGCTGTTTTCTAAGCTCTTAAGTATATTTAGTGTGCCCAAATCATTAGATTCAATATACTGGGCATTCTGGGTAGTTTTTATATCGGGATTTTTTAGTTAGTACCGTTCTAAGGTGAGTTTTCGTGCAAATTTATGTACATCTATATACATTTCGAACTTGTTGGGCTTAGCTTTAGGTGCGAATTTCAGACCTTTTTGTAAAAGGCTGATATCATTGGAATCAAGGTCTATTTTAGCTAAATTAAAAATTTCATTCTTGGTTTGTTTTAATCTCTCCTTAATCGCCCTGTTAGCCTGTATTGCCTTTCCTCCTCTATTTCCTCTTCTTCCCTTTCTAGTGATCTTTTTCTTGGCCTGATTCTCATGTCTCCTAGATTTTGTTTGAGGGAATTTTGTCCCTCTCCTTCTCCTAAAAAATTATGATTTTTGGCTGAGCTCTCCTTTGATCTTGCTCCCCTTGTATCCCATACTGCTGGATCAGTATCCTTACTATTTGTTAAAGGCTCAAATTTATTATTTGTGGGTATACCTGTTGATTGTTTGTTTCTTTAAAATTGTCCTAGTTCCTATTACCTCTAAATGAATCTCTCCTTCTCCATTGTGGAAAATGATTGGAGGTATTTTTATCTGATCTTGTATCTCTCTAAATTGGTGAATTGGAACCCTATAGTTTCTAGACTGACGGTTTTGATATATATTTGAATTATGATTCTGTTGTGTAGTGTAATTAGTAAAATTAGTATTTGGTTTATAGTGTGAATATTGTCCATAACTATTATTATTTGTGTAACCACTATTAGCCTTCCTACCATATGACTGTATGAGATTTTGATTTGATGTTGCCTTATCATTCTGTTTGGGGTCATCTCTACTATCAGAAGTGATATCTCTGTTTTCCTTATTGTTTTGTTTTTTTGTATGTATAAATTTTTATTTTCTTTAAAATCATTGATGTCTCTTCTAAGTTTTTGTTTATTGATTTTTAATTCTTTGTCTAACTGATTAACTCTAACTTGGATACTCTTATTTCTGTTTATCCATTTCTCTATTCTTAAAAGGTTGTATCTTATGAAGGGTCTCATCTATTTCTTCTTTGAGTTTATCAAGTCTGTGTTCCCTATATTTAATCAATATTTTTATGAATTTATTGGAACATTCCAGACTGGCTGCCTCCCACTCTGTAGTGTATTCTACTTCATCTAATTCGAAGGCGGGTTTCTTAAAAATTCTTAAACCTCTTGGTACTACTTTATGCAGAATATAATTTTCTAACAGGATTAAATCCTGCCAATCTCTCGCATCCTGACATAACAATTTCTCAAGTGATTTAAATAAATTGTCAGGGTCATCTTCACATATTGCTGCCCCTTCAATGTTTGTATCTAGTAAATTAAACTGTCTTGACCTTTTTTCTCTTAAATCATTTTTTCCAAAACTGTTTACATTAACTGAATCAATAATTTCTAACATAGGCTCTGACATGTCAGCTGCAATTTCAAAGGATAAAAACTTTCAAAACACAACTAGAAAATAATGATATTGCGCTTAACGATCTGTGCCTGTAATGAGTTATATTGTGTATATATATTTCTAATCTTACCTTCTTATTTGACAAAAGGTTAATGTCTATACATATCCGTTTACAATGTTGATGCTTACAACTAACAGTTAAAAAACAAATCAAAAACCGGTTAATACTTCAAAATATTCCACTCATGCAGAACTATCTGGTTTTGTCACGGTAATGTTAATACATTGGAGTTCACAGACTTGCATTTTAGCCAATCAGAGCTGACTCCATGGTAAATTCACGTGCATGAGCTCAATGTTATCTATATGAAACAATGAACTAATGCCCTCTAGTGGTGAAGCTATCAAAATGCATTTAGATTAGAGGCAGCCTTCAAGTTCTTAGAAATTAGCATATGAAGCTCCTATGTTTAGCTTTCAACAAAGAATACCAAGAGAACAAAGCAAAATTGGTAATAAAAGTAAATTTTGAAAGTGTTTTAAAATTACATGCCCTATTTGTATCGTGAAAGCTTTTTTTTTTTTTTTTTTTTTGGATTTGACTATCCCTTTAAAGGACCAGTAAACACCGTAGATTTGCATAATCGACAAATGCAAGATAACAAGACAATGCAATAGCACTTAGTCTGAACTTCAAATGAGAAGTAGATTATTCTTTTTTTTCTGTCACTCTGAATAATGAAAGCTAAATTTTGACTTTAGTGTCCCTTTTAATAGGCAGGATCAGACTGATATACTTCAGGAAAGTTCCTCTCTGTGAAAAGTATTGTGCTAAATGAGGCTGCTCCCGGGTGGAAAATCGCTATAGAACAAGCTAGCAAGTTTTTGAGGTAGTGTTGGTTCCTGAGAGAGGGCTTCGCTTTCTGTATGTATTTGTATTTTGACCCTGGGAAAGTCTCCCTAAGGGTGATGGAGGACACCAGGGGCCCGATCCGATATGCAGCGTCGTCCGTAAAAGCTGGCGACGCCAAATATTGCGCTGGTTTGGTATCCTATATACGGCGTAACGTAGAAGTTACGCTTGTATATTTCTGCCTTCGGCCGTAGATTTTTGGCCCATAGACGGGTATACCAAACCCGTGCAGTTTGGTATCCAATATACAGCGTAAGGGCTTACGTGGCGAAAATGGAGAAATCTTACTCCATTTTCACCTCGCCACAAAATGCAGGCGTAGTAAGCCTTACGCTGATTATTTGAGCCCCGTAACTCCCTAAACTACCTGCAAAATAAAACCTAACGCATGCGCCATTTCTATCTACCTGTCAACCACAATCCCCCGCCGCAATACCTAATAAAGTGCTTAACCCCTAAACAGACACTCCCGGACCCCGCCGCCACCTACATTAAAATGACAACCCCCTAATGTGTGCCCTCTACACCGCCGCCGCCTATATTGTATATCTAACCCCCTAATGTGAGCCCTCTACACCGCCACCACCTCTATTAAAATTATTACCCCCGAATGTGAGCCCCCTACCCCGCCGCCACCTATTTCTCTTGTTAAGTGTGTTCAGTCCACGGGTCATCCATTACTTATGGGATATATTCTCCTTCCCAACAGGAAGTTGCAAGAGGATCACCCAAGCAGAGCTGCTATATAGCTCCACCCCTCACATGTCATATCCAGTCATTCTCTTGCAAGTTTCAACAAAGGAGGTTGTGAGAGGAGATAGGAGTAACATTCTTCAATCAAAAGTTTATTATTTTAAAATAGCACCGGAGTGTGCTGTTTGTTCTCTCAGGCAGTATTTAGAAGAAGACTCTGCCTGCGTTTTTTCTATGATCTTAGCAGACGTAACTAAGATCCACTGGCTGTTCTCGCACATTCTGAGGAGTGGGGTATCTTCGGAGAAGGGAATAGCATGCGGGGTCCCCCGCAAATGAGGTATGTGCAGTAAAATATTTTCTAGGAATGGAATTGACTATGAAAACACTGCTGTTACCCATATGATGTAAGTACAGCCTTTAATGCAGTAGTAGCGACTGGTATCAGGCTGATAAATGTATGCGCAGTTGAGTTATTTTCTAAGGACTAGAATTTAACTTTAAATACTGTTAGTACTGACATAAATGTATGAGCCTTAACTGCAGTAGAAGCGACTGGTAGCAGGCTTAGTGATAACTTTGCATAACACTGGAAAGTTGTTTTTTAAAAACGTTTACTGGCATGTTATTCGTTTTGTGAGGTACTTTGGTGATGAATCTTTTTGGGCATGATTTTTTTCCACATGGCTAACGTATATTTCTGCATAGACACCGTTTATATCAGGTCTCCCACTGTTGTGATATGAGTGGGAGGGACCTTTTTTTAGCGCCTTGTTGAATAGTTAAAATTCTAGCACAGTCTTCCTGCTTCTTCCTCCTTGATCCAGGACGTCTCCAGAGAGCTCAGGGGTCTTCAAAATTCATTTTTGAGGGAGGTAATCAGTCACAGCAGACCTGTGACAGTGTGTTTGACTGTGAGAAAAGCGTTAAATCTTAAATTGATTATCCGTTTTGGGTATTGAGGGGTTAATCATCCTTTTGCTAATGGGTGCAGTCCTCTGCTAATTTCATACATTTACTGTTTAAAATTGGTTGCTATAACCGTATTAGTTTGTTATTTCAACTGTGACAGTTTTTTTTGTGTTTTTAAAAGCGCTGCAGCGTTTTTTATATTGCTTGTAAACTTCTTGAAAGAAATTTCCAAGCTTGATAGCTTCATTGCTAGTCTGTTTAAACATGTCTGACACAGATGAATCTGCTTGCTCATTATGTTTAAAGGCCAATGTGGAGCCCAATAGAAATATGTGTACCAATTGTATTGATGTTACTTTAAATAAAAGTCTGTCTTTACCGGTAAAGAAATTATCACCAGACAACGAGGGGGAAGTTATGCCGCCTAACTCTCCTCACGTGTCAGTACCTTTGCCTCCCGCTCAGGAGGTGCGTGAGATTGTGGCGCCAAGCACATCATGGCACTTACAAATCACTTTACAAGATATGGCTAATGTTATGAAAGAAGTATTATATAATTTGCCTGAGTTAAGAGGCAAGCGCGATAGCTCTGGGTTAAGGACAGAGCGCGTTGATGATATGAGGGCCATGTCTGACACTGCGTCACAATTTGCAGAACATGAGGACGGAGAGCTTCATTCTGTGGGTGACGGATCTGATCCAGGGAGACCGGATTCAGAAATTTCAAATTTTAAATTTAAGCTTGAGAACCTCCGTGTATTACTAGGGGAGGTATTAGCGGCTCTGAATGATTGCGACACGGTTGCAATCCCAGAGAAATTATGTAGGCTGGATAAATACTATGCGGTACCGGTGTGTACTGACGTTTTTCCTATACCTAAAAGGCTTACAGAGATTATTAACAAGGAGTGGGATAAACCCGGTGTGCCTTTTTCCCCCCCTCCGATATTTAGAAAAAAGTTCCCAATAGACGCCACCACACGAGACTTATGGCAGACGGTCCCTAAGGTGGAGGGAGCAGTTTCTACTTTAGCCAAGCGTACCACTATTCCGGTGGAGGATAGTTGTGCTTTTTCAGATCCAATGGATAAAAAATTAGAAGGTTACCTTAAGAAAATGTTTGTTCAACAAGGTTTTATATTACAGCCCCTTGCATGCATTGCGCCCGTCACTGCTGCAGCGGCTTTCTGGTTTGAGTCTCTGGAAGAGGCTATTTGCACAGCACCATTGGATGAGACTTTGAACAAGCTTAAAGCCCTTAAGCTAGCTAATGCATTTGTTTCGGATGCCGTTGTGCATTTAACCAAACTAACAGCTAAGAACTCCGGATTCGCCATTCAGGCGCGCAGAGCGATATGGCTTAAATCCTGGTCAGCAGATGTAACTTCTAAATCTAAATTGCTTAATATTCCTTTCAAAGGGCAAACCTTATTCGGGCCCGGCTTGAAGGAGATTATTGCTGACATTACTGGAGGTAAGGGTCACACCCTTCCTCAGGACAGGGCCAAATCAAAGGCCAAACAGTCAAGTTTTCGTGCCTTTCGTAATTTCAAGGCAGGAGCAGCATCAACTTCCTCCGCTCCAAAACAGGAAGGAACTGCTGCTCGTTACAGACGGGGTTGGAAAAGCAACCAGTCCTGGAACAAGGGCAAGCACGCCAGAAAGCCTACTTCTGCCCCTAAGACAGCATGAAGAGAGGGCCCCCTATCCGGAAACGGATCTAGTGGGGGGCAGACTTTCTCTCTTCGCCCAGGCTTGGGCAAGAGATGTCCAGGATCCCTGGGCGTTGGAGATTATATCTCAGGGATACCTTCTGGACTTCAAAGCTTCTCCTCCACAAGGGAGATTTCATCTTTCAAGGTTATCAGCAAACCAAATAAAAGAGGCTTTTCTTCACTGTGTACAAGACCTCCTAGTAATGGGGGTGATCCACTCAGTTCCGCGGACGGAACAAGGGCAAGGATTTTACTCAAATCTGTTTGTGGTTCCCAAGAAAGAGGGAACCTTCAGACCAATCTTGGACCTAAAGATCTTAAACAAATTCCTAAGAGTTCCATCATTCAAAATGGAGACTATTCGAACCATCCTACCCATGATCCAAGAGGGTCAGTATATGACCACAGTGGACTTAAAGGATGCCTACCTTCACATACCGATTCACAAAGATCATTATCGGTACCTAAGGTTTGCCTTTCTAGACAGGCATTACCAGTTTGTAGCTCTTCCCTTCGGGTTAGCTACGGCCCGAGAATTTTTACAAAGGTTCTGGGCTCGCTTCTGGCGGTACTAAGACCGCGAGGCATAGCGGTGGCTCCGTACATAGACGACATTCTGATACAAGCGTCAAGTTTTCAAAATGCAAAGTCTCATACAGAGATAGTTCTAGCATTTCTGAGGTCGCATGGGTGGAAAGTGAACATGGAAAAGAGTTCTCTGTTACCACTCACAAGGGTTCCCTTTCTAGGGACTCTTATAGATTCTATAGAGATGAAGATTTATGTTATCAAAAATCCTAAATGCTTGCCGTGTCCTTCATTCCATTCCAAGCCCATCAGTAGCTCAGTGCATGGAAGTAATCTGCTTAATGGTCGCGGCAATGGACATAGTGCCATTTGTGCGCCTGCATCTCAGACCGCTGCAATTATGCATGCTGAGTCAGTGGAATGGGGATTACTCAGATCTGTCCCCTTTACTAAATCTGGACCAGGAGACCAGAGATACTCTTCTCTGGTGGTTGTCTCGGATTCATCTGTCCAAGGGAATGACTTTTCGCAGACCAGATTGGACGATTGTAACAACAGATGCCAGCCTTCTAGGCTGGGGCGCAGTCTGGAATTCCCTGAAGGCTCAGGGATCATGGACTCAGGAGGAGAAACTCCTCCCAATAAACATTCTGGAATTAAGAGCGATATTCAATGCTCTTCTAGCTTGGCCTCAGTTAGCAACCCTGAGGTTCATCAGATTTCAGTCGGACAACATCACGACTGTGGCTTACATCAATCATCAAGGGGGAACCAGGAGTTCCCTAGCGATGTTAGAAGTCTCAAAGATAATTCGCTGGGCAGAGTCTCACTCTTGCCACCTGTCAGCGATCTACATCCCAGGCGTAGAGAACTGGGAGGCGGACTTTCTAAGCGCCAGACCTTTCACCCGGGGGAGTGGGAACTTCACCCGGAGGTATTTGCTCAACTGATTCTTCGTTGGGGCGAACCGGAACTGGATCTCATGGCTTCTCGCCAGAACGCCAAGCTTCCTTGTTATGGATCCAGGTCCAGGGACCCGGGAGCGGTGCTGGTAGATGCACTAGCAGCCCCTTGGATTTTCAACATGGCTTATGTGTTCCCACCGTTTCCGTTGCTACCTTGTCTGATTGCCAAGATCAAACAGGAGAGAGCATCGGTGATTCTGATAGCGCCTGCGTGGCCACGCAGGACCTGGTATGCAGACCTAGTGGACATGTCGTCCTGTCCACCATGGTCTCTGCCTCTGAGGCAGGACCTTCTACTTCAGGGTCCTTTCAACCATCCAAGCCTAATTTCTCTGAGGCTGACTGCATGGAGATTGAACGCTTGATTCTATCAAAGCGTCGTTTCTCGGAGTCGGTTATTGATACATTGATACAGGCTCGGAAACCGGTTACCAGAAAAATTTACCATAAGATATGGCGTAAATATTTACATTGGTGTGAATCCAAGAGTTACTCATGGAGTAAGGTTAGGATTCCTAGGATATTGTCTTTTCTACAAGAGGGTTTAGAAAAGGGTTTATCCGCTAGTTCGTTAAAGGGACAGATTTCTGCTCTGTCTATTCTTTTACACAAACGTCTGTCAGAGAATCCAGACGTTCAGGCTTTGGCTAGGATTAAGCCTGTGTTTAAAACTGTTGCTCCTCCGTGGAGCTTAAACTTGGTTCTTAAAGTTCTTCAGGGTGTTCCGTTTGAACCCCTTCATTCCATTGATATTAAGCTTTTATCTTGGAAAGTTCTGTTTTTGATGGCTATTTCCTCGGCTCGAAGAGTCTCTGAGTTATCTGCCTTACATTGCGATTCTCCTTATCTGATTTTTCATTCAGACAAGGTAGTTTTGCGTACTAAACCTGGATTTTTACCTAAGGTTGTTTCTAATAGGAATATCAATCAGGAGATTGTTGTTCCATCATTATGTCCTAACCCTTCTTCAAAGAAGGAACGTCTTTTACATAATCTGGACGTAGTCCGTGCCCTGAAGTTCTACTTACAGGCAACTAAGGATTTTCGGCAAACTTCTTCTCTGTTTGTCGTTTATTCTGGACAGAGGAGAGGTCAAAAGGCTTCGGCCACCTCTCTCTCTTTTTGGCTTTGTAGCATAATACGTTTAGCCTATGAGACTGCTGGACAGCAGCCCCCTGAAAGAATTACAGCTCATTCCACTAGATCTGTGGCTTCCACCTGGGCCTTTAAGAATGAGGCCTCTGTTGAACAGATTTGCAAGGCTGCAACTTGGTCTTCACTTCATACCTTTTCAAAATTTTACAAATTTGACACTTTTGCTTCTTCGGAGGCTGTTTTTGGGAGAGAGGTTCTACAGGCAGTGGTTCCTTCTGTTTAAAGTTCCGGCCTTGTCCCTCCCATCATCCGTGTACTTTAGCTTTGGTATTGGTATCCCATAAGTAATGGATGACCCGTGGACTGAACACACTTAACAAGAGAAAACATAATTTATGCTTACCTGATAAATTTATTTCTCTTGTAGTGTGTTCAGTCCACGGCCCGCCCTGTCTTTTTTTTGAGGCAGTTCTAAATTTTAATTAAAACTCCAGTCACCACTGCACCCTATAGTTTCTCCTTTCTCGTCTTGTTTCGGTCGAATGACTGGATATGACATGTGAGGGGTGGAGATATATAGCAGCTCTGCTTGGGTGATCCTCTTGCAACTTCCTGTTGGGAAGGAGAATATATCCCATAAGTAATGGATGACCCGTGGACTGAACACACTACAAGAGAAATAAATTTATCAGGTAAGCATAAATTATGTTTTTAACTACATTACCCCCTAATCTAATCTCCCTACACCGCCACCACCTATATTAAAATGATTAACCCCTAATCTAATCCCCCTACACCGCCGCCACCTATAATAAATGTATTACCCCCTAAAATACTAAAGTGTCCCTACACTGCATTGCCCCAAAGTAATCGGCTCTATTACCAGCCCTTAAAAGGGCCTTTTGCGGGGCATTGCCCCAAAGTAATCAGCTCTTTTACCTGTAATCTGACCCCCCTACACCGTCGCCACCTATATTAAATATATTAACCCCTAATCTAATCCCCCTACACCGCCGCCACCTATATTAAATATATTAACCCCTAATCTGACCCCCCTACACCGCCGCCACCTATATTAACCCTAATTATATTAGGGTTAATATAGTTATTATATTATATATATTAACCCTATCTAACCCTAACACCCCCAATTTAATAATATTAATATTATTTAGATTTATTGCAATAATAATTACGTTAGGGGTGTTAGGGTTAGATAGGGTTAATATAGTTAATATATATAATATAATAACTATATTAACCCTAATATAATTAGGGTTAATATAGGTGGCGGCGGTGTAGGGGAGTCAGATTACAGGTAAAAAAAAGAGCCGATTACTTTGGGGCAGTTCCCCGCAAAAGGCCCTTTTAAGGGCTGGTAATAGAGCTGATTGCTTTGGGGCAATGCAGTGTAGGGACACACTTTAGTATTTTAGGGGGTAATACATTTATTATAGGTGGCGGCGGTGTAGGGGGATTAGATTAGGGGTTAATAATTTTAATAGAGGTGGCGGCGGTGTAGGGGGATTAGATTAGGAAATAATACATTTAATATAGGTGGCGGCGGTGTAGGGGGATTAGATTAGGGGTTAATAATTTTAATATAAGTGGCGGCAGTGTAAGGGGGTCAGATTAGGGGGAGTACATATAATGTAGGTGGCGGGGTAGGGGGCTCACATTAGGGGTTAATATAGTTAATGTAGCTGGCTGCGGGGTAGGGGGCTCACATTAGGGGTTCATATAGTTAAAATAGGTGGCGGCGGTGTAGGGGGATCATATTAGGGGGTAATATAGTTAATGTAGCTGGCGGCGGGGTCTGGGAGCGGCGGTTTAGGGGTTAATATATATATATTGTTAGGAGTGAGAGGGGGGATTGCGGATAGAGGGGTATATGTGTCGGGCTATGTTTGGGAGGCGTGTTAGACAGTTACGGGAGATTTAGTAGTTTAGTCAGTTTTTTTTATGCGGCAGCAGTTTCTAAAGTGCCGTAAGTCACTGGCGACTCCAGAAATTTGTACTTAGGCAGATTTCTGGCCATTGCTAGTTTGTCCGACTTACGTCACTTTAGCAACTGCCGGCGCCGTATATGGGAGAGTTCAATGTGCGAGCTAAAACTACGGGCGGCGCAGGTTTCCACGGTTGTGCCGAAACCTGCGCTGTATATCGGATCGCGCCCCTGATGTGAACTCCTTGCCCAATGTGTGTACACGAATATGTAGTAGATTGCATTATAAACAAAGGCAAAAGCTGAACATATGCATTCTTGTTCATTGGTATTTGCATACAAAATAAAGATACTATTCTAACAATTCAAGTGCTCTATGCTAAAAATACAGTGTATATACAGAAAAATATGCATAAAAGATTATCTGTAAATGGACAACTAATTAATGCTTCCATGCACTCATAAAATACAAATGATTATAAAATAAAAGAATGATAAAATTAAACTTATGCAGTATAAAGCAAGGTTTAAGGCAAGGGTGGGGGGTCTATATAGCACATCTGGAAGTATTTTTGTAACATTGTATAGCTTTTGCTTATTTTGAAATAACATTGTGCTGATTTTGACTCCTAACCAAGCTCCAAAGTTTTAGGAGCAAGCTGGATTCTTTAGACATCAGTATACATCTTTTTGTATACTGGGTCTTTTCATATTCTGGGAAGGGGGCGGATCTGCTATCAGCCCCTTTTAAATGGGTGTCCCAGCCTAACCTCATCAAGAGTGCTAATTTTGGGGCTTTTTCTTTACAGTAGTGTCTATTACACGCAGTTATGACAGTTGGTGTATACTGTCCATTTAAGGTCTCTACCTTGCTGACATTTCTGGGTCTCCAGGGCTTAGTGACATCACTACGCAAGCATTGCTGCTCTGGAGCTGACTTAACTATTTGTTTAACCCCTTTGCAAGGGTGCACTATTGCTTGCCTATAACTAACACATTAGTGTTTTTGTCTTTGCAATTTTATATCCCTTTAACGTGTGTTGTGTTTTTGTTCTGTGTGTTTGAAAATGGTTCATAATTTGTCAAGCACAGCTGACTTAATTTAAGTTTGTGGTGTCAATAAGAAAAATGTTCATGTCAAATCACGTAGCTGGAATTTTATACAAGGCTGCTCATTGTAATATTAGTCTACATGACACACAATACTTTTTTTTTTTTTCTAGTCTAGTTCTTCTATTAATGCATCATTTTTCTTTCCAACAGTTTCCATCATATTTCAAAGTATTCTGTCTGAGACAAAAGAAGTTATGTAAGTATCTATCCTGTCATTTTCTTGTGTGTCTGCTACATGACATAGAAAAGAACCATGCATGAATTACATTGTAAGAGGACATTTGGTGCATGATCTGATACTATTTTAGCACATTTAGTGAAAGAGTTGTAAATATTCTGTAGTTCAAGTGTTCTGCATGTAGCAGGGATTCCTCCCAGTGCTTATGTAACGTGTGTTTGGAGGAAAGTCTGTAATTGTCCCTCGAGTTATTTGAGAAACTGCACAGGCATGTTTTACATTCCTCCTTCACAGCGTCATAATGCATGGTAAATTGTTTATTTTCCCACTTGGAAGGAAAGCCCCTGCTACGTTCACACCCATTATACTACAGAATGTCTACAGGCCTTTGGCATTGCGCTCTCTCTATTGCTATGTCTAACTAGACCTTCCTTATTGCATAGGACTTAAATAATTAAAAGGAATATGTTTTAGAAGCACTTAAACTATATTAGCCAGAGTTTCCCATGTATTTTATATAGTGTTGCACAGTTTAATATTCGATGCATAAGTGCATAGATTTATTAATTTGTAAAGATAGTGTTTTTTTATATTCCCCCCCCCCCCGCAAGCACATCAACTAAATTGTGTGATTTTTATTACAAAAAAATATTATTTGGAAAAATAATCAATTTTAAGTATGCAGACCCATACCAAAACTTAAATCTGGATTGTTAATGAGACGAGCTTTGTTGTCTGCTATTCGGTACCCATAATGCCTTGCTTACAAAGCCTTTATTTGCTGCATGTAACCTTTGTAGAGGAGGATCCTGTTCCAGGTGAAAAGCTCATACACAAAAGCCTCCGATTTAAACGAGGAATTTTGATAAAAGTATTAAGCTTTTCTATTGGAATAGAATCTACCTCCTAGTTTCTGGCTCCAAACAGTTGGAAGTCTCCTAAAGGGAAATGCAATTTGAAAAGACTTTCTACTCTTCTTTATCAAATGTACCTCCTACTCTTGTCATCTTTTGTGAAAACTTCACTCAAGATCATAATGAGGTAGGTTTAATACCGTGCGTGTGTCTTCAGCTTTATATAGCAAGTGTTTGCAAGAATGTTTGTATCACTTATACATATAATGCTCTAGACACGTGTACACTCCTGAGCCTACATAAGTATGCTGTCATTGAAAGGAGCCAAGTTGTAACCAATGAGACTTTGAGGAAAAGATAGATGTAATACACTCTAATTCATGAAAGTTTTTTTTTTTTAAATTTTGGCTTCCGTGTCCCTTTAAGCGATTATGTCACAATATGTTTACCAATTTTCAGCGGTTGCCCAATTCTCCCCTTTTATCGTCTTCTAATCTTAGTTTACCATTATGGTTTAATAAAAAAGGGGCAACATTAGGTCAAAAGGGCAAGACATAAGAATGAGCCTGTGGCAGCATAAAATATAAATTTCCATGCTTTTAATGCGCTTTCTAAGCATGATCACGTTTGTAATCTCCCCCTTGAAGCTCACGCCTGTGAATGTTACCGCTATTCAGTAGCACTTTGTACTTATTTCTAAACGTGCACAGTAATGAGTTGGTTCTTCTATGGTGCTAATCCTTCGCTATGAGCTCACTCTGCTGCTTCAGTAACACACGTGGCTTTTATCTAATATGATCAATTAGTCCTTAACATCCTTATCTTGCACAGTTGTTTGTTGTTGTCATAACTTTATCTTATGTTTAAAATATGAATTATTAAAAATGTTTGATAAACTTGTTTACACTTCATTTTCGGTGCAGTACTGGATAATATATTTGCTAGTTTTTTCTATAAATTTGCACTGTTTTCAGTAGCTCTTCACTGAATGACTCGTTTAACCAGATATATTAGTCTGTATGCAATCATTTAATTTTTTTATTTTAGTATAAGAAATATTTTGTTCAGATGTCATATCAGAAGTTCTCATAACATACAAATTTGTTCTAAATGGGAACTCATTTTAAAATGTTAAATTGTTCTAAAGTTTCTCCTTCTTTTGTGATCATATCCAATTTACCATTCCAGGTGTGTAGAAATGAAACCCCTTTTTGATCCTTGACATTACTCAGTGGTAAACTATACCTAGCGTAAATTGTGTGTTTTTTTTTGCCAAGGCACTTTGTAATTTGCCTGAAAGATGTCCTCTTTCTCCCCCCCTTTTGTTGTGATTTTATTTCCCCTATACACTCATGAGCAAATCCAGAGCTTTCTTTTATTATTACTATATTGCTTCCATTTTGCGGGGATTTAAAGTTTTACGTTCCTTTATTACATGCTCTGCTCCTAGGCTATTCTAGGCACTGTGTGGGGTGATTTATAGACCGAATATATATATATAATTTCCTTTTAAATGGAGTGATGGCAAAAATGCTCTGGTCTTTTGGGTGAAATGCCCAGTGCTGTATATCATCTAGACGATAATTCTTGTTTTTATTTCACCACTAAATGCGATCAAATAAAAAATTTTTTTTCACTTTTGCACAAACTTTAGGTTTCTCACCGAAATGATTTACAAACCGCTTGTGCAATCATGACACAAATAGTTGTAAAAGTTTCTCTGGGATCCCCTTTGTTCAGAAATATCAGACCTATATATGGCTTTGCCATTGCTTCTTGGTAATTAGAATGCCTCTAATTGCAGCTGCACACCACACTTATTATTCCCAGTAGTGAAGGGGTTAATTAGGTAGCTTGTAAGGTTAATTTTAGCTTTAGTGTAGAGATCAGCCTCCCACCTGACACTTCCCACCCCCCTGATCCCTTTCAAACAGCTCTCTTCCCTACCTCATCCCCCAATAGTCACCCCCATCTTAAGTACCGGCAGACAGTCTGCCAGTATGCAGTTTTACACTTATTTTTTTTTTCCCTTAGTGTAGGATTACCCCCTTACTTAACTCTTCAACTCTGTTTCTGCACTGCCCCACTCATGGGGCACGCGGAAATAGTGCAATTGCTCTACTTTTAGCAAGATTGCAGCAGAGAGAGGCCCAGGACAGCAGAGTCGTACAGGGTACAGCGCTGGTTGTTAGGGGTTAGTGTACTGCTTAGCCTAATTCTAAAATAGATGTATTCCCTCTGATTTCATATAAACAAAGTGCAGGATTCCTTGAATTCCAGTACATTTAGGCTTTGTATCTGGTGCATACAGCATTATAGACTTACATTTCCTTTCAGAAATTAGACTGCATTTTATACTAGGCATGCTGCTTTAACCCTTTGTCTGCCAGTGAGCGAGTGGTGCAGCAGCACACTTTTTGCAACAAATTTCAGGTTTCTTTAGAGATTAAGGGAGTAACAAGTCATTTTAAAGGATCACTATAAATATTTAATTTTAAAGGCTGTTATTGTCTGTCCATGTTTATCCTTCTCATGTAAGTTGATTACATTAGTTTTCATCCTCCGCTATTTACAGGAGCCTGTCTGAAATGGCAAAACACCAAGAAGTGTAAATATTTGCTGATATATGAAGCAAAGGAAGGAGAAACTGATCATACCCTGGCAAAGATTTAGTCTGGTTATTTCAGCATCCTTCACCAGTTAATGTTTTGTTTTAATTGGCTTGGAAGCTTCACTAATCATTTTAACTAACTTCTTTTCACTCTCTCTTCTGCTTTTTGGCTTGCTGCACGGGATGCTCACGGCTCTTGGCTTTACTCGACTAACAAATAGTTGTAATGCTAACACAGAGAGGTAACTCAAGCTTGTAACCCTACTGCTGCCTTGGTTAACGCTCCACTACTGCTGTTTTACACTATTGCCTTATGAACAAAAAGAAGATTGAGTGAAAGCAAGCAAAGATCCTATACATTTTATACACTTAACGACTAAACATGAAGATTAAATCAGAAGTTTCCACTGTTGTGTTGCTGCCTGTCTACTTATTAATGTTTGTGTACACTGCACTCACCTTTTTACCATGGTATTTTCTTACTAACACAAAGAAACGAAAAGCCATGGCAAATCGAGTAAAAGCAAAGCCTGTTTCGGACAAAGTTGGAAGCCCTTACCGGGCTCTTAGTCATTTTGACTCACTGGCCACCATAGGCCTTCCTGGAGCCGACACGCTGGACAAACTCTTCGAACATGCACTAGCAAAATTTGGAAAGAATGATTGTCTGGGCACAAGAGAAATCCTAAGTGAAGATAATGAGAAGCAGCCAAATGGCAAAGTCTTTAAAAAGGTAACCATTATTGTCCAAACTATGACCCCTACTCTTATGTGTTAATGCGTTGTTTAGTAATTTGGAAGGGATTGCAGAAGCGTGTGTGTAGAGATTAGTTTATCTTTGTAAAATGTCCATATAAGCGCAATAAAAACAAATTCACATCATGCTTTTACATTATTTATTTTGTTTTTATTTCTTGTAATTTAATTCTGTAAATGTAATGGTTTTCCAATTCCCAAGAGATTGGAAGATGCTTTGCAATACTGCAAAATAATGCACTTGTTACTATGTCTACTCCAGTAACAGGTCCAGTATTATGTCTTGATTGGCTTCTTTAAATTATGCAGGGGGTGGGGAAAATAGCAATTTAAAAACAGTTGCAGCAAACAAGTTACTGTGTTAAAGTTTTTGCACTTTGCTGGTATGCTTATTACAAGACTACAAAAAAAGTCTTGTAACTACAAGATGTTTCTTTAACTATTGTTAAATTATTTTCTTTCTAATGACACGGTGAGTCCACAGATCATCATCAATTAATGTTGGGAATATCACTCCTGGCCAGCAGAGGAGCCAAAGAGCACCACAGCCAAGCTGTTAAATATCACTCCCCTACCCACAATCCCCCAGTCATTCTCTTTGCCTGTAGTGCAAGGAGGAGGTAAATTAGGTGTCTGATGAGAAGTTTTCTTCAATCAAGATTTCTTTTTTTTTTTTTTTTTTTTTTTAAAGAGTAAACTTACTCAGTTCTTTTCTAGGGTCTAGCCTAGTCCACATCAGTATCTTCAGTGGGGCATTGGTGGCTTTTGAGAACTTGTGAGGTTTTCTTAAGAATCTGCTGCCCTAACTAGAAAACCTGAGTAGGTTTACCCAGTTTTTCTCCCTTCACAGGTCCATGTGAGGTGCGGCACCGTCTCAAACCAGGTGAGCTGTCCTTCTGCCGGACAGCACTTTCAGGTAAGTGCCATTTTAATTTTCTTTTGCAAGAAGATTGCTGGCACTTGTTACAGCTAAAAGCTGTCTTATTTAATATGGGACTTTATTAAACCTTCATGTTTGGGGTTTCTTTTAGGCAGTTTGGGCATTGAGACTTTGATTGAAGTGATTTATGGTGGCTCAGTGTGTTATAGTAGGTTTTATACTTTAACTTTTGGTCATGGAAATTACTGTTGTAAGATATATTTTTTTTGGCAATTAGGGCTCTGTATTTGAAAATGAGCTGCAGGACAGGTAGGCACCTCTGTAAAGCTACTGAGGTGTATAGGTAGCCTGAGGTCTATTTGGTTTGTTGCGCTAACACACATTTCTATTTAAAGACACAGTACAAACTTAGTTTTTATTTTCAAATAAAGAATTTTTACACTTTATCCTTATTTATTACATAAGATGGATCAAGAGGCTTTTCAAATCATTATCCCAGGCGAAGTTGCTGCTTGTCAGTTATGTTTTGATGCTCAGGTGGAACCCACAGTTCCTTTTTGTTCCTCACGCATTGAGAGAACTAAGTTATAGAGATAAAATATTTGACCATGAGCCACCATTATCCCAGGCAAATGCTGTTCAGGTGTCTCCTGTTGCAGATATGCCGCAGCTTTCTCCTCAAGCGTCCTAACTTTTTTTAGTCTCCACATACAGTGCCCTGTGTTTCTGTCAGGGTTTTTTCCCTGTTGTTTGCCACGTGCTGCTGGCAGCCATTTTACTCACCTCTCTTCCTGACTATGGTGCATTGTGGGGGATGCTGCTCATTTCCTACACTTCCTTTTATGGCCAGACTGGTGTGCATCATCCATGTGAGACAGGATGCAGTCTCAGAATTGTGATGTCATCACTTATTATTTAAAGGGCCTCTGTTCAGTATGCTTTGCCTTTGCGTTGTCTCAGACCTGTTTGTGAGAGTTCCTGTGTATTACCTGGCTGCCTGACGTCCTTCCTGATCCCTGGCTTGTTCCTGACTTTGCTGTTTTCCTTGTTCCTGATTCTGGCTCGTCTGACTATTCGCTTTGGCTCCTGACTCAGCTCGTCTGACTACCAACTCTGGTTTTGACTCCTGGCTTATTTGACTTGTGGACTTTTTATTATTTTTTGCTATGAATAAAGGTGTGATTATTTCTCCAACATAGGTGTGTCCGGTCCACGGCGTCATCCTTACTTGTGGGATATTCTCTTCCCCAACAGGAAATGGCAAAGAGCCCAGCAAAGCTGGTCACATGATCCCTCCTAGGCTCCGCCTTCCCCAGTCATTCTCTTTGCCGTTGTACAGGCAACATCTCCACGGAGATGGCTTAGAGTTTTTTGGTGTTTAAATGTAGTTTTTATTCTTCAATCAAGAGTTTGTTATTTTAAAATAGTGCTGGTATGTACTATTTACTCTGAAACAGAAAAGAGATGAAGATTTCTGTTTGTAAGAGGAAAATGATTTTAGCAACCGTTACTAAAATCGATGGCTGTTTCCACACAGGACTGTTGAGAGGAATTAACTTCAGTTGGGGGAAACAGTGAGCAGACTTTTGCTGCTTGAGGTATGACACATTTCTAACAAGACTATGTAATGCTGGAAGCTGTCATTTTCCATATGGGATCCGGTAAGCCATTTTTATTACATAAGAATAAAGGGCTTCACAAGGGCTTTTGAGACTGGTAGACATTTTCTGGGCTAAAACGATTGATATATAAGCATTTTTAATACTTCATAGCTTTGAGGAATTATTTTATTCTTGGGAATTATGTAAAATAACCGGCAGGCACTGTATTGGACACCTTTTTCTCTAGGGGCTTTCCCTAATCATAGGCAGAGCCTCATTTTCGCGCCTCTATTGCGCAGTTTTTGGCAAGCATGACATGCAGATGCATGTGTGAGGTTCTCAGATTCTGTCATTGATACTCTTGTTCAGGCCAGAAAGCCTGTAACTAGAAAAATCTACCATAAAATATGGAAAAAATATATCTGTTGGTGTGAATCTAAAGGATTCCCTTGGGACAAGATAAAAATTCCTAAGATTCTATCCTTTCTTCAAGAAGGTTTGGAGAAAGGATTATCTGCAAGTTCTTTGAAGGGACAGATTTCTGCTTTGTCTGTGTTACTTCACAAAAAGCTGGCAGCTGTGCCAGATGTTCAAGCCTTTGTTCAGGCTCTGGTTAGAATCAAGCCTGTTTACAAACCTTTGACTCCTCCTTGGAGTCTCAATTTAGTTCTTTCAGTTCTTCAGGGGGTTCCGTTTGAACCCCTACATTCCGTTGATATTAAGTTATTATCTTGGAAAGTTTTGTTTTTGGTTGCAATTTCTTCTGCTAGAAGAGTTTCAGAGTTATCTGCTCTGCAGTGTTCTCCTCCTTATCTGGTGTTCCATGCAGATAAGGTGGTTTTGCGTACTAAACCTGGTTTTCTTCCGAAAGTTGTTTCTAACAAAAACATTAACCAGGAGATAGTCGTGCCTTCTTTGTGTCCGAATCCAGTTTCAAAGAAGGAACGTTTGTTGCACAATTTGGATGTAGTTCGTGCTCTAAAATTCTATTTAGATGCTACAAAGGATTTTAGACAAACATCTTCCTTGTTTGTTGTCTATTCTGGTAAAAGGAGAGGTCAAAAAGCAACTTCTACCTCTCTCTCTTTTTGGCTTAAAAGCATCATCAGATTGGCTTACGAGACTGCCGGACGGCAGCCTCCTGAAAGAATCACAGCTCATTCCACTAGGGCCGTGGCTTCCACATGGGCCTTCAAGAACGAGGCTTCTGTTGATCAGATATGTAAGGCAGCGACTTGGTCTTCACTGCACACTTTTACTAAATTTTACAAATTTGATACTTTTGCTTCTTCTGAGGCTATTTTCGGGAGAAAGGTTTTGCAAGCCGTGGTGCCTTCCATCTAGGTGACCTGATTTGCTCCCTCCCTTCATCCGTGTCCTAAAGCTTTGGTATTGGTTCCCACAAGTAAGGATGACGCCGTGGACCGGACACACCTATGTTGGAGAAAACAGAATTTATGTTTACCTGATAAATTACTTTCTCCAACGGTGTGTCCGGTCCACGGCCCGCCCTGGTTTTTTAATCAGGTCTGATAATTTATTTTCTTTAACTACAGTCACCACGGTATCATATGATTTCTCCTATGCAAATATTCCTCCTTTACGTCGGTCGAATGACTGGGGAAGGCGGAGCCTAGGAGGGATCATGTGACCAGCTTTGCTGGGCTCTTTGCCATTTCCTGTTGGGGAAGAGAATATCCCACAAGTAAGGATGACGCCGTGGACCGGACACACCGTTGGAGAAAGTAATTTATCAGGTAAACATAAATTCTGTTTTTTGCACTTCTCGTCTCAGTCTGATTCCTGGCACCCTGACAGTTTCCTCTTGCAATCCTGTAGGATTCTTTCTACAAAACATTGCTTCCCAGGTATCCCTTGCGGTATCTGAGGCCTTGCCAGCTTTTCCCATGTTGCAGGGAAGGCATAAAAGGAAATTTTAGGAAACGGTAAGGTTTATGATCAAGTTCTGGCTATCCAGAGTGTCCCTTCCCATAAGCCTGAGGAAGAAGACATGTCAGTAGCATCTTAGGGGGAAATCTCAGACTCGGACAGTGTAATTCCTTCTGATGCTAAAGTGGTATCCTTCAGATTTAAGCTAGAAATCCTTCGCTTATTACTTCAAGGGACAGTCAACACCAGAATTTTTGTTGTTTAAAAAGATAGATAATCCCTTTATTACCCATTCCCCAGTTTTGCAAAACCAACACTGTTATATTAATACACTTTTTACTTCTGTGACTAACTTGTATCTAAGCATCTTCTGACCGCCCCTAATCACATGACTTTGTTATTATCTATTGACTTGCATTTTAGCCAATTAATGCAGTGTCTGCCACTAGCCACGGGCATGATCACAATGCTATCTATATGGCCTACATGAGCTTGCTCTCCCCTGCTGTGAAAAGTAAATAAAATAGAGGCGGCCTTCAAGGGCTTAGAAATTATCATATGAGCCTTCCTAGGTTTGCTTTTAACTAGAATACCAAGAGAACAAAGCAAAATTGTTGATAAAAGTAAATTGGAAAGTTGTTTAAAATTACATGCCATATTTGAAAAATGAAAGGTGTGTGTTTTTTTTTTTTTTTTTTTTTTTTTGGACTTGACTGTCCCTTTTAAGGAGGTTTTGGCTACTTTGGACGACTCCGACACAACTATCGTAGTCAATCCTAAAAAGTCTAGTAAATTGAAATTTCTTTCTTGACATGGTGAGTCCACGGCCTGCCCTCTATTCAGACAGTTTCTTTTTAAATAAATTGGGGGTTTGTGGGTAGGGTAGTGATATTTAACAGCTTTGCTGTGGTGCTCTTTGCCTCCTCCTGCTGGCCAGGAGGGATTTTCCCAACAGTAATTGATGATGATCCGTGGACTCAGTGTCAATAAATAAATAGATTTATCAGCTAAGCTTTGTCTAAATGTTCAAATCTGCCAACTTCCAGATCAGTGACCTGTCATAGTTCAGTTTCCCTTTTACAGCAACCTCTGCTGTCCTGCAGGCAGCTAAGTCAGCAAACTGTCTTCATGTACTAATAGGCTCTTTGAAGATGAAAATAATTCCTGTCGCTAAAGAGAACATTACAAGCATTAAACATGCAGTTAAATGCTTCAAATAGGTTTTGAACAATTTGATATAATTGTCACTTTGGAAGGATTGAGACTTAAGGTCATCTATAGAAAGCATTAATGCCATAATGTGTATATGCTGCAAAATAACTGCACCTTATGTATTCAAACAATTAAAAAAAGGTTTGACAAGCATTTCCTTTAAATGTAGGGTACAGTTTAATGCAAATATTTCCAGTTTTGCTTTCATCCATAGTTAAAGCAGTTAAGATGAAAGCTGCTCCAGTTACTGCTGCCTGATACAGTGGGAGCAGTTTACATTACTATATAAATACTGCAGCAACATGCAGCACTGCATTTTTCACCCTTAAAATGTCTTTAGTTTGCTTGCCTCCCCTCATGTGATTGGCCGTCAGCCAATCACAAATTTATATACGTTTATACTGTGAACTCTTGCACATGCTAAGAGCTGGTGCCTCAGAAAGTGTGCATATAAATAGACTGCAATTTGATAAAGGAAGTAAATTAGAAAGTCTCTTAAAATGGAATGCTCTATCTGAATCATTAAAGTTTAATTTTGACTTTAGTGTCCCTCTTAATGTTTGGGATATAGCTTTAGGAAAGCAAAAGGTAACATTATCACCTTTCCCCCCCCCCCACTAGCATGCATGTGGCTTTATTTAAAATAATAGATTTAATTTGAAGCCTGTCACTTCATTCACTATGCAGTTGCTTGTTTTTAATAGAAATAATTGCAATCTTTATTCATCTATTTAAATGGATTTCCCCCTTTTTCCCCCCACTACATTTGTGCTTCCTGTCTCAGCCCCACATGGAGGAGGAGGCTGCTGCAGGAAGTTTTATCGTAGCCTGATGTCATAAAACGTCTAGGCTAGTGAATAGATTAGATTTATCTTCTTTGTTGAAAGCACACCTAGGTAGGCTCAGGAAGTGTAATGCACTAGTGGGAGCTAGCTGGTGACTGCTGGATACACGCTTATGCCTTTTCTCCAACATAGGTGTGTCCGGTCCACGGCGTCATCCTTACTTGTGGGATATTCTCTTCCCCAACAGGAAATGGCAAAGAGCCCAGCAAAGCTGGTCACATGATCCCTCCTAGGCTCCGCCTACCCCAGTCATTCTCTTTGCCGTTGTACAGGCAACATCTCCACGGAGATGGCTTAGAGTTTTTTAGTGTTTAACTGTAGTTTTTCATTATTCAATCAAGAGTTTGTTATTTTCAAATAGTGCTGGTACGTACTATTTACTCAGAAACAGAAAAGAGATGAAGAATTCTGTTTGTATGAGGAAAATGATTTTAGCAACCGTAACTAAAATCCATGGCTGTTCCACACAGGACTGTTGAGAGCAATTAACTTCAGTTGGGGGAACAGTTTGCAGTCTCTTGCTGCTTGAGGTATGACACATTCTAACAAGACGATGTAATGCTGGAAGCTGTCATTTTCCCTATGGGATCCGGTAAGCCATGTTTATTACGATTGTAAATAAGGGCTTCACAAGGGCTTATTTAAACTGTAGACTTTTTTTGGGCTAAATCGATTGATATTAACACTTATTTAGCCTTGAGGAATCATTTATTCTGGGTATTTTGATTTAATAATATCGGCAGGCACTGTTTTAGACACCTTATTCTTTAGGGGCTTTCCCAAAGCATAGGCAGAGTCTCATTTTCGCGCCGGTGTTGCGCACTTGTTTTTGAGAGGCATGGCATGCAGTCGCATGTGAGAGGAGCTCTGATACTTATAAAAGACTTCTGAAGGCGTCATTTGGTATCGTATTCCCCTTTGGGTTTGGTTGGGTCTCAGCAAAGCAGATACCAGGGACTGTAAAGGGGTTTAAAGCTTAAAACGGCTCCGGTTCCGTTATTTTAAGGGTTAAAGCTTCCAAAATTGGTGTGCAATATTTTCAAGGCTTTAAGAATCAATGCTCTCAAATTGGCTAATTCTTTCACTCTAGACGCCTCTTTGCAATTGGCTAAGTTAGCGGCTAAGAACTCTGGGTTTGCTATTGTGGCGCGCAGAGCGCTTTGGTTGAAATCTTGGTCGGCTGATGCGTCTTCCAAGAACAAGCTACTAAACATTCCTTTCAAGGGGAAAACGCTGTTTGGTCCTGACTTGAAAGAGATTATCTCTGATATCACTGGGGGTAAGGGCCACGCCCTTCCTCAGGATCGGCCCTTCAAGGCAAAAAATAGACCTAATTTTCGTCCCTTTCGTAAAAACGGACCAGCCCAAGGTGTTACGTCCTCTAAGCAAGAGGGTAATACTTCTCAGGCCAAGCCAGCTTGGAGACCAATGCAAGGCTGGAACAAGGGAAAGCAGGCCAAGAAACCTGCCACTGTTACCAAGACAGCATGAAATATTGGCCCCCGATCCGGGACCGGATCTGGTGGGGGGCAGACTCTCTCTCTTCGCTCAGGCTTGGGCAAGAGATGTTCTGGATCCTTGGGCGCTAGAAATAGTCTCCCAGGGTTATCTTCTGGAATTCAAGGGACTTCCCCCAAGGGGGAGGTTCCACAAGTCGCAGTTGTCTTCAGACCACATAAAAAGACAGGCGTTCTTACATTGTGTAGAAGACCTGTTAAAAATGGGAGTGATTCATCCTGTTCCATTAAGAGAACAAGGGATGGGGTTCTACTCCAATCTGTTCATAGTTCCCAAAAAAGAGGGAACGTTCAGACCAATCCTAGATCTCAAGATCTTAAACAAATTTCTCAAGGTCCCATCGTTCAAGATGGAAACCATTCGAACTATCCTTCCTTCCATCCAGGAAGGTCAATTTATGACCACGGTGGATTTAAAGGATGCGTATCTACATATTCCTATCCACAAGGAACATCATCGGTTCCTAAGGTTTGCATTCCTGGACAAACATTACCAGTTCGTGGCGCTTCCTTTCGGATTAGCCACTGCTCCAAGGATTTTCACAAAGGTACTAGGGTCCCTTCTAGCGGTGCTAAGACCAAGGGGCATTGCAGTAGTACCTTACCTGGACGACATTCTGATTCAAGCGTCGTCCCTTCCTCAAGCAAAGGCTCACACGGACATTGTCCTGGCCTTTCTCAGATCTCACGGCTGGAAAGTGAACGTGGAAAAGAGTTCTCTATCCCCGTCAACAAGGGTTCCCTTCTTGGGAACAATTATAGACTCCTTAGAAATGAGGATCTTTCTAACAGAGGCCAGAAAAACAAAGCTTCTGGACTCTTGTCGGATACTTCATTCCGTTCCTCTTCCTTCCATAGCTCAGTGCATGGAAGTGATCGGGTTGATGGTGGCGGCGATGGACATAGTTCCTTTTGCGCGCATTCATCTAAGACCATTACAACTGTGCATGCTCAGTCAGTGGAATGGGGACTATACAGACTTGTCTCCGAAGATACAAGTAAATCAGAGGACCAGAGACTCACTCCGTTGGTGGCTGTCCCTGGACAATCTGTCTCAAGGGATGATGTTCCACAGACCAGAGTGGGTCATTGTCACGACCGACGCCAGTCTGATAGGCTGGGGCGCGGTCTGGGGATCCCTGAAAGCTCAGGGTCTTTGGTCTCGGGAAGAATCTCTTCTACCGATAAATATTCTGGAACTGAGAGCGATATTCAATGCGCTCCAGGCCTGGCCCCAGCTTGCGAGGACCAGGTTCATACGGTTTCAATCAGACAACATGACGACTGTTGCGTACATCAACCATCAGGGGGGAACAAGGAGTTCCCTAGCGATGGAAGAAGTAACCAAAATTATTCTTTGGGCGGAGTCTCACTCCTGCCACCTGTCTGCTATCCACATCCCAGGAGTGGAAAATTGGGAAGCGGATTTTCTGAGTCGTCAGACATTGCATCCGGGGGAGTGGGAACTCCATCCGGAAATCTTTGCCCAAGTCACTCACCTGTGGGGCATTCCAGACATGGATCTGATGGCCTCTCGTCAGAACTTCAAAGTTCCTTGCTACGGGGCCAGATCCAGGGATCCCAAGGCGGCTCTAGTGGATGCACTAGTAGCACCTTGGACCTTCAAACTAGCTTATGTGTTCCCGCCATTTCCTCTCATCCCCAGGCTGATAGCCAGGATCAAGCAGGAGAGGGCGTCGGTGATCTTGATAGCTCCTGCGTGGCCACGCAGGACTTGGTATGCAGATCTGGTGAATATGTCATCGGCTCCACCTTGGAAGCTACCTTTGAGACGAGACCTTCTTGTTCAGGGTCCGTTCGAACATCCGAATCTGGTTTCACTCCAGCTGACTGCTTGGAGATTGAACGCTTGATTTTATCGAAGCGAGGATTCTCAGATTCTGTGATCGATACTCTTGTTCAGGCCAGAAAGCCTGTGACTAGAAAGATTTACCACAAAATTTGGAAAAAATATATCTGTTGGTGTGAATCTAAAGGATTCCTTTGGGACAAGGTTAAGATTCCTAGGATTCTATCCTTCCTTCAAGAAGGATTGGAAAAAGGATTATCTGCAAGTTCCCTGAAGGGACAGATTTCTGCCTTGTCGGTATTACTTCACAAAAAGCTGGCAGCTGTGCCAGATGTTCAAGCCTTTGTTCAGGCTCTGGTTAGAATCAAGCCTGTTTACAAACCTTTGACTCCTCCTTGGAGTCTCAATTTAGTTCTTTCAGTTCTTCAGGGGGTTCCGTTTGAACCCTTACATTCCGTTGATATTAAGTTATTATCTTGGAAAGTTTTGTTTTTAGTTGCGATTTCTTCTGCTAGAAGAGTCTCAGAATTATCTGCTCTGCAGTGTTCTCCTCCTTATCTGGTGTTCCATGCAGATAAGGTGGTTTTACGTACTAAACCTGGTTTTCTTCCAAAAGTTGTTTCTAACAAAAACATTAACCAGGAGATTATCGTACCTTCTCTGTGTCCAAAACCAGTTTCAAAGAAGGAACGTTTGTTGCACAATTTGGATGTTGTTCGCGCTCTAAAATTCTATTTAGATGCTACAAAGGATTTTAGACAAACATCTTCCTTGTTTGTTGTTTATTCAGGTAAAAGGAGAGGTCAAAAAGCAACTTCTACCTCTCTCTCTTTTTGGATTAAAAGCATCATCAGATTGGCTTACGAGACTGCCGGACGGCAGCCTCCCGAAAGAATCACAGCTCATTCCACTAGGGCTGTGGCTTCCACATGGGCCTTCAAGAACGAGGCTTCTGTTGATCAGATATGTAGGGCAGCGACTTGGTCTTCACTGCACACTTTTACCAAATTTTACAAGTTTGATACTTTTGCTTCTTCTGAGGCTATTTTTGGGAGAAAGGTTTTGCAAGCCGTGGTGCCTTCCATTTAGGTGACCTGATTTGCTCCCTCCCTTCATCCGTGTCCTAAAGCTTTGGTATTGGTTCCCACAAGTAAGGATGACGCCGTGGACCGGACACACCTATGTTGGAGAAAACAGAATTTATGTTTACCTGATAAATTTCTTTCTCCAACGGTGTGTCCGGTCCACGGCCCGCCCTGGTTTTTTTTAATCAGGTCTGATATTTTATTTTCTTTAACTACAGTCACCACGGTACCATATGGTTTCTCCTATGCAAATATTCCTCCTTAACGTCGGTCGAATGACTGGGGTAGGCGGAGCCTAGGAGGGATCATGTGACCAGCTTTGCTGGGCTCTTTGCCATTTCCTGTTGGGGAAGAGAATATCCCACAAGTAAGGATGACGCCGTGGACCGGACACACCGTTGGAGAAAGAAATTTATCAGGTAAACATAAATTCTGTTTTCTCATTGACTCACTATGTGATCAGCTAGCTCCCAGTAGTGCATTGCTGCTCTGAAACCTTAACCTCTCTGCATGAGTTAATCAATCACACAGACGTATACAAGCAATACTGAAATGATAACATTTTCCTTTTGCATTTTTATGTCCCCTTTAAAGGAAAGTTGTTTTACTAACGTCATCTGTTATGTTGGCAGGAGCCAGCAAACTGCTATCATCATTCCCCAACATACAATGATTTCAAGATATCCTAACCTGAGGCACATATTTTACTTGAGGCACATGATGAAATTATAGCCCGCTGGAGGCCTGTAAATCTTTCATCTAAACAATGCTTTTATTTGCTTTTTCTTTTCTTCATTGGATACTTCATTCAGTGCATGAACAATAGATGCAGCAACTATGTATTGTATTTCCTTCCATAAGGCAGGGAGAGTCCACAACTTCATTCCTTACTGTTGGAAAATACAACACCTGGCCACTAGGAGGAGGCAAAGACACCCCAGCCAAAGACTTAAATATCCCTCCCACTTCCCCTATCCCCCAATCATTCTTTGTCTTTCATCACTATAGAAGATTTGGATAGTCCTGTAATGGGTATGTTCCCTTCAAGAAAGGACTGGAGTTTTAAGTAATCATGTCAACCTCTCAGTGAGAGTTTTGATGAAAGTTAGAGTCTGGAGATGCAGGGAAAGTTTGTCTGCGAACCCATCCAGACTGTCGCTAACCGTTTT
This sequence comes from Bombina bombina, assembly GCF_027579735.1. Lineage (NCBI taxonomy): Eukaryota > Metazoa > Chordata > Amphibia > Anura > Bombinatoridae > Bombina > Bombina bombina. The sequence goes on along the minus strand of NC_069499.1, from coordinate 753,702,476 downwards.
TAAAGTGTTGCGCAGCTCATAATAGCTTGGCGCCTTTTTTTCATAGCATGGGAAGTCCTGTCTTACGTACCACGTGACCGGGTGCAGTCTCTTTCATTTCCTAGGATCCTGCTGCAGACATTACTCCTGAGGAGAGCGTTTTCACTGTTAGCTGTCTGGGTCTAGGAGGTGGTGAGTGCCCCAGCCATTGGGAGTATTAAGGTGCCGTTTTGTTAAAATAAAAGCATTTCTTTTTGATTGTCCTTCTGTGGGTATATACAAAGCTATGACGCTATATTAGAAGGTTCCGCTCCTTCTGTACTGATTAATAATTCCTGTTTATATTGTGAGGAGGCTGGGGTTTGCCAGTCTGCTCAATTTTGTTCCATTTGCCTGTCTGCTCAATTTTGTTCCATTTGCCTAAACACTGTTCTAAAGTCTAAGAAGGGAGACAAGCCTGCTAATACTCATAGCGCTATTAGCTCTTCTGAGCCGTCTACTTCTCAAAAATCTGGGTCCCGAGAAATTATTACCCTTTCTACATTACCTTCTCCACACGCAGTTCCCCACGGCTGAGCTAATCCTCCATCGGGAGGGTGCTTTTTTACAGCGGACTTTACTGCACAGTTACAGTCGGTGGTGTCTGCTGCCCTGTGTGCCTTACCTCGCTCTAACAAACGCAAGAGAAAGGTTAAACATAGTTCTCCTGACCTAGAGTCATCTAAATATTTGTCGGATTTAGCTACTATATCCCAGCAATCCGAGCATGAGTTAACCTCTGTAGCTTCAGAGGGTGAACTTTCTGAGTCTGAGACTTCAGTTACTAAACCTCCTGAGCATTTGCGTTCTTTATTAAAGGAGGTTTTGTCTACTTTAGAGGTTCCAGAGGCTATACTCCCTGAGGAGCCTAAGATCTCTAAATTAGATAGGGTTTACGAAGATAGGAAAGTCCCTCTGACTTTTCCTGTGCCAGTTAAGATGGCAAACATTATTAGTAACGAATGGGAAAGAGTAGGAACTTCTTTTTCCCCCTCGTCTACTTTTTAAAAAATTATTCCTTGTCCCTGACTCTCAATTAGATTTGTGGGGTTCCATCCCGAAGGTGGATGGCGATATCTCCACGCTGGCTAAGCATACTACTATCCCTCTGGAGGATAGTTCTTCTTTTAGAGAGCATATGGATAAAAAAAAATTACAAACTTTTCTGAGGAAGTTGTTTCTACATACAGGGTTTTCATTTCAACCGGCGGAAGCTGTAGCCGCGTTTGCTGGAGCAGCTACCTACTGGTGTGCTGTTGGTGCTCATTGAGGTAGAGACTTCCCTCGAGGATATTCAGGAGAGAATTAAGGCACCGAGAATTGCTTACTCCTTCATCTGTGACGCGGTTATGCGACTATTCGCATAAATGCAAAGGCTGCTGACTTTGAGGCTCTCTGGTTGAAATTTGGTCTGCGGATATGACTTCTAAATCCAGACTCCTTTCTCTTCCCTTCAAGGGGGAGATTTTATTCGGTCCATGGCTGGACTTCATTATCTCTACAGTTACCGGAGGGAAAGGTGCCTTCCTACCGCAGGTTAAGAATAGGCCTAAGGGACTGCAACTGTCTAATTTTCATTTCTTTCGTGCTGACAAGTCGCAATGACAACAGTCCTAGGAGCCCAAGAGTACTTACAAACCGGATCACTCGTGGAACAGACTAAGAAGCCCATCGAGAACAAATCGGCATGAAGGGGCGGCCCCCAATCCGGGATCAGATCGAATAAGGGGCAGATTTTCTCTTTTTTTTTTTCTCAGAAGTTTGGTTCCAGGATGTACAGGATCCTTGGCTCCTGGAGGATGTATCTCAAGGATACAGGATAGGATTCAAGTCTCATCCACCCAGGGGCAGATTCCTACTCTCCAGTCTTTCGACAAGACCAGAAAAGAGGGCTGCCTTCTTAGGTTACGTACGGGATCTCTCCTCTCTAGGAGTAATTGTCCCGGTACCTACAGCAGAAAGAGGTTTGGGGTTTTATTCAAACCTTTTTCGTGGCTCTAAAGAAGGAGGGAACTTTTCATCCAATTCGGGACCTAAAGTGCCTAAACAAGTTTGAGTATTCCCTCTTTCAAGATGGAGACAATAAGGTCAATCCTGCCTTTGGTTCAGGAAGGACCATTTATGACCACAATAGACCTAAAGGATGCATACCTTCACGTCTCGATTCACAGGGAACATTTTCAGTTCCTGAGGTTTGCTTTTCTGGATCAGCACTTCCAGTTCATAGCTTTTCCGTTTGGCCTAGCTACTGTTCCAAGGATATTTACAGAGGTTCTGCGGGCTCTTCTAGCCGTTGTCAGAACACAAGGTATTGCAGTAGCACCTTACCTGGACGATATCTTGGTACAGGCACCATCTTTTTGTCTAGCGGAAGAACATTCGGAGTCCCTTCTCAGTCTTTTTCGGTCACATGGATGGAAGATAAACTTGGAAAAGAGTTCTCTTACTCAAAGTACAAGGATGAATTTTCTGAGAACTATAATAGACATATCCATGAGAATATTCTTCACAGATAAGACGCAAGCTAACTTCTGCATGTCTTGCCCTCCAGGCCTCCTCGAGACCCTCAGTGGCTCAGTGTATGGAGGTAATCGGACTCATGGTGTGTCCTGCATGGACATCATTCCTTTTGCAAGATTCCATCTCAGACCCTAACAACTATGCATGCTGAGACAATGGAACGGCGACCATTCAGATCTGTCTTAACAGAATGTGCTGGACAACCTGTCAAGAGACTCACTCTCTTGGTGGCTCTGTCCAGATTATCTGTCCCAAGGCATGATCTTTTTGAGACCGTCCTGGGAGATTGTGACTACGGGTGCAAACCTTTCAGGTTGGAGAGCTGTTTGGGGTGCCAAGAATACACAAGGTATGTGGACTTCCGATCTATATTTTGGAACTCCGGGCAATTTTCAATGCCTTGAAGGCTTGGCCCCTTCTGGGTTTGTCCCAGTTTATCAGATTCCAATCGGATAATTATAACCTCGGTTGCCTATATCAATCATCAAGGGGGAACGAGAAGTTCCTTGGTGATAAGAGAAGTATCTCAGATACTATAGTGGGCGGAGACTCACAAATGTACGCTGTCAGCGATCCACATTCGGTTTGTGGACAACTGGGAAGCGGACTTCCTCAGCAGGCAATCCCTTCACCCAGGGGAATAGTGTCTTCACCCTAAGGTGTTTGCAAAGATATGCAGCAAGTGGGGGACGTCTAAGATGGATCTTGTGGCATCCTGCCTCAATACCAAACTATGCAGGTACGGGTTAAGGGATCCTCAGGCAGAATTGATAGATGCCCTATCAGTACCATGGAGGTTCAGTCTCATATCTTTTTTCCTCCATTACCGCTTCTTCCTTGTTTGGTGGCTCGCATCAAGCAGGAGCAAGCATCAGTGATTCTGATTGCTCCGTCGTGGCCGCGAAGGATGTGGTTTGCGGACCGGGTGGGGATGTCCTCATCTCCTCAGTGGAGGTTACCTTGTCGCAGAGATCTCCTGATACAGGGTCCCTTCGTTCATTAAAATCTAGATTCTCTGAGGTTGACTGTGTAGAGATTGAACGCTTAGTCTTAGCCAAGAGAGGGTTTTCCGAGAGTGTTATCGACACTTTGGTTCAAGCTCGTAAGCCAGTTACTCATCGTATCTACCATAAAGTGTGGAGGACTTACTTGTACTGGTGTGAAGAGCGTGGCTTTTACTGGCATAAGGTTAAGGTTGCCAGAATTTTAGCTTTTCTCCAGGATGAACTGGAGAAGGGCCTATCTGCTAGTTCCCTGAAGGGACAGATATTGACCCTGTCAGTGTTACTACACAAAAGATTGGCTGAGCTTCCAGATGTGCAGTCCTTTAAGGCTCTCGCTAGGATCAGACCCGTGTTTAGATCTGGGGCTCCGCCTTTGAGCCTCAAACTTGTTCTTAGTGTTTCATAGCAGTACTGTTGATATTAAATTGTTATCTTGGAAGGTTCTTTTTTGTTGTTGGCTATTGCCTCTGTGCTCAGAGTTTGAGATTTCTGCTTTGCAATGTGATCCCCCTTATCTGGTTTTTTTCATGCTGTAAAGGCGGTTTTACTCACTAAACTCTGGGTTCCTCCCTAAGGTGGTGTCGAATCATAACATTAATCAAGAAACTGCAGTTCCTCCCTTGTGTCCTAATCCCCTCTTCAGCAAAGGAATGTTTGCTTCATAATCTAGATGTGGTTCATGCCTTGAAGTTCTATCTTCAGGCTACTAAGGAATTCAAACAATCTTCCTCTCTGTCATCTATATGGGGAAGCGTAAGGGGCAGAAGGCTACTACGACTTCTCTATCTTTCTGGTTGAGGAGTGTCATCCGCTTAGCTTATGAGATAGCAGGACGACAGCCTCCTGAGAGGATAACTGCTCATTCCACTAGAGCAGTGGCTTCCTCTTGGGCTTTTAAGAACGAAGCCTCAATGGATCAGATTTGTAAGGCGGCTACCTGGTCCTGCTAACACACTTTCTAAATTTTAAACGTTTGATGTGTTTGCTTCCGCTGAAGCAGCTTTCAGGAGAAAAATTTTGCAGGCTGTGGTGCCCTCAGAATAGGGTCCGCCTCTTATTTTATTTTTTTTCTGTTCCCTCCCGTTATTCATTCAGTGTCCTCTGGAGCTTGGGTATAGTTTTCCCAACAGTAAGGAATGAAGTTGTGGACTCTCCCTGCCTTATGGAAAGAAAACATAATTTATGCTTATCAGATAAATTCCTTCCTGGCAGGGAGAGTTCACAACCCCGCCCGTAATTTTTTTTTTTTTTTTTTTTTTATGGGCGGCTCCCTTTTTATATATCTTCTGGCACATTTTATACCCTGATGTTTCTCCTACTTTTCCTTTTTCCCTCGGCAGAATGACTGTGGGATAGGGAAAGTGGGAGGGATATTTAAGCCTTTGGCTGGGGTGTCTTTGCCTCCTCCTGGTGGCCAGGCGTTGTATTTCCCAACAGTAAGGAATGAAGTTTTGGACTCTCCCTGCCAGGAAGGAAAGGAATTTATCTGGTAAGCATAAATTATGTTTTCTGTTAGAATTAGAGAGATTTGCACAGTGCTACACAGCAGTTTTTCACATGCTTGGCTAATGTGTGAGTAAACATTTTAAATACCAGCTCCGAAATTTATAGAGCACCAGAAGTTACAAAATATAAAACACAAGATTTTATTTTAAGTTATGTTCTATCAGTTTTCTTTCCCCAAATATATCTTATTTAAATAAACATTAATGCCAACAGAAACATGATATTGAATAAAAAAAAGCATGCAGAATAAATGACTTGTATATTGCAATTTTTTTTTTAAATTAATTAAACTGAAAATAAATTTAGCTGCACTAGAATCAAGCAATAGTTAAACTGCCTATCAACTAGTCAAGTCGCTAACTTTTTTTTTTTTTGTGTAAAGTTAAAGTATATTTAGATAATTATACTTTTACTGATCGCATTATGCAGTCTGTTCCTCCGCCCCTTGCTTTCTTCCGGGTTTATGCTGTCTTCGCTGATCAACGGTCAGACCCTTCATTTGCGTAAAGGATGGGCGCCTGTACCAGACAACTAAAATTCTGCGCATACGCAATACTACGATCTGCGCTGAGCTACATACTAACAATGAATCACTTGATTCATTGTATAGTATTTAAGCGTACATTGTGTGAACAGTGTCTCTGCATTGCAGGATTCCCCAAAGACTCTAACCATCTGACAAAAGTATGGGATTACCTTTGGTAATGCGCATCCGGCTAGCCTGAACGCACTTTGAGAGACAGAATAAGTTTGGAGTTAGCCGCATACGCATTTCAAGCCGTGGGCGTTTTTCTTGGTGCTCGAGCTGCCAATGGGGGAACCAATCGGTTAGATACCGATCCATTTGTCACCATAACAGGATTTTATTTTTTAACGCGGGTGGAGGAACGCAGAGAGAATTGTGCAAAAGAGATAAGGAAAAAAAGGTTTTTCAAAAACAAATGTTGGGAAAATTATGAATTCAACTTCACTTTATTTTGAATGTAGTTTTAAATTCTGAATAGCGATACCACTGACTTTACTTTCACTTTAAATTGTTACATTTTCAGTTTGGTGAGTCTTTAACCTCTACAGTTACTAGTGCTCTAGCTTTTACTGCTTATAACAAGGCATTTTCTGTTTCAGTTAATTCTGGGAGAATATAAATGGTTGAGCTACGAAGAGGTTAATCTGAAAATCCATCATTTTGGGAGCGGTCTAGCATCACTGGGCCTAGAGCCAAAGAGCACTGTTGCTATATTTTGTGAGACCAGAGCAGAATGGATGATTGCAGCACAAGCCTGTTTCAAATACAATTTTCCCTGTAAGTGTATTTCTTAATTCCATACATATAAAATATTTGTATACGTTTTTCCTTTGTTGTGCTTATTGAAAGCAAGAGAATGAATCAAATTAGATAATAGAGCAGGTAATTTTAGACTGCTTTCCAATTCTGTCTGAATCATGAAAGTTTTTTATTTATTTTACTACTCCCTTTAACTCTTTGGCTGCTAAGCCATTTCCCACCTGTGTGCTAAGCTGGTTTTGAGCTTTTTGTTGCAGTTCACGTTTAAACACTTTTAGAAGTAACGCTTGTGTTAATAAACTATACAAACTATATATTGGGTTTGTTTCAGCAGACCTAGCAGATTCAAAATATACCATTATTATACGTGTGTGTATCATCAGGTTTAAAAAATTGTGCATAAAATGTGAAAGACGTGTTTTATTTTTTTTTACTCCTGTCTCAATAAATAGTATTTCATTTTATTTTTCGAAGCTCTATCATCAAAACCTGTGTGGATAAATATTTGTAGTAGGTAACCTGTCTGAAATAAGCAGAAATTAAGAACATTTCACTCTTTTGTCCCACTGTTTTATTGCAGGCATGTCAATTTGATAAATCATCAAAAACAGCATCTTAGAATTTACTGTACTGTTTTCAGCAATTAAACCGTTTTAGCTACCTGAGAAATTAAAATGGGGTACACAAAGCACACATTTGCATAAAGTACACCCCTTGGTGCATCAAATGAGGGGCTACAAGTATTTCTAGCATACATTTGGGGTGCACAGTAATTAATGGATTAAGTTGCATTCTTAAAAACAATAATACTAAGCAAAGAGCCATATTCCACTTATTATTACATTGTCTATTTTTGTGCTAGCAATACATGTAGCCCCTCACTTGATGCGCCAAGGGGTGTACTTTCCAAAAATGTGTACTTTATTTAATGTATCTTAGTTTCCCAGGGTTCTATAGCTGTCTGATTGCAGACATAACTCATAAAAGTTGAAAGGCTATTTTTTTTTTTTTTTGGACGATTTTAAGATTGCCATGTCTGCAATTAAACAGTTCTAGTCACTTGGAAAATTAAATTATGGTACATAAAGCACACATTTGTACAAAGTACACCCTTTGGCGCATCAAATGAGGGGCTACATGTATCTCTAGCACGTAATCGAGGTGCGCAACAATTAATGCGATATGGTGCTTTTCCATAAAAAAATATTTTTTAGCAAAGAGCCATATTTCACCTATTATTACATTGTTTATTTTTGTGCGGCCTGGTGTGTACTTTCTAGAAATATTTAGTTTATATACCATATGCATCATGAATGAAGGATTCAGAGTCTGAGTTCATAGAGAACTCAGCTGCTTCCTCAGCACTGAGACGCTTCACCATAATTTTCTTTACAAAATAAATAGATATTTCTTTCATGTAATTGGCAAGAGTCCATGAGCTAGTGATGTATGGGATATACAATCCTACCAGGAGGGGCAAAGTTTTCCAAACCTCAAAATGCCTATAAATACACCCCTCACCACACCCACAATTCAGTTTTTTCAAACTTTGCCTCCTATGGAGGTGGTGAAGTAAGTTTGTGCTAAGATTTCTACGTTGAAATGCGCTATTCGGCATTTTGAAGCCCGATTCCTCTCAGAGTACAGCGAATGTCAGAGGGATGTGAAGGGAGTATCACCTATTGAATGCAATGGTTTTCCTCATGGGGATCTATTTCATAGGTTTTCTGTTATCGTTCGTAGAGATTCATCTCCTTACCTCCCTTTTCAGATCGACGATATACTCTCATATTTCATTACTTCTACTGATAACCGTTTCAGTACTGGTTTGGCTATCTGCTATATGTGGATGGGTGTCTTTTGGTAATTATGTTTTCATTACTTAAGACACTCTCAGCTATGGTTTGGCACATTATGTATTTATATAAAGTTCTAAATATATGTATTGTACTTATATTTGCCATGATTCAGGTTTTTAGTATATTTCCTTTTGCAGACTGTCAGTTTTATATCTGGGAAATGCTTTTTTATGAAAATGTATTTCTTACCTGGGGTATAGTCTCTTTTTCAAATTGACTGTCTTTTAAAAATTCGCGAGGGCGCAAAATGCCAAAGTTTATTGCGTCATTCTTGGCGCGAGATTTTTTTACGTGAAGTTACGTTCGTTGGCGCAAATTCGTCATTTCCGGCGACTTAGTTGACGCGGAGTCCTTCACAAGGTTGCGTCACGAGTGTGTCGTTTCCAGACATTTTTGGCTCCAAAAAATATTTTTGTGTTTGTTGTGCGTCATACTTGGCGCCAAATATTTTCATTATTTAAGACCCCATTCCTATTTGCCTCTTGCCTTTTTTTTTATGGCAGAGGGCTATGCTGTTTGCATTTTTTCCCATTCCTGAAACTGCCATATAGGGAAATTGATAATTTTGCTTTATATGTTGTTTTTTTCTCTTACATTTGCAAGATGTCTCAATCTGATCCTGTCTCAGAAATCACTGTTGGAACCCTGCTGCCTGATAACAGTTCTACCAAAGCTAAGTGCATTTGTTGCAAACTTGTGGAGATTATACCTCCAGCTGTGGTTTGTAATAGTTGTCATGATAAACTTTTACAAGCAGAAAATGTATCCATCAGTAGTAGTTAATTACCTGTTGCTGTTCCCTCAACATCTAATGCACAATATATACCTGTAAATTTAAAAGAATTTATTTCTGATTCTATTCAGAAGGCTTTGTCTGCTATTCCGCCTTCTAATAAATGTAAAAGGTCTTTTTTAAACTTCTCATAGAGTTGATGAAATTTCAAATGACCAGCAACATACTGATTTATCCTTCTCTGATGAGGATCTGTCTGATTCAGAAGATCCTGCCTCAGATATTGACTCTGACAAATCCTCTTATTTATTTAAAATGGAGTATATTCGTTCTTTTAATAAAGAAGTGTTGATTACATTAGATATGGAGGAAACTAGTCCTCTTGATATTAAAACTAGTAGACGTTTAAATTCTGTTTATAAACCTCCTGTGGTTATTCCAGAGGTTTTTCCAGTTCCTGATGCTATTTCTGATATGATTTCTAAAGAATGGAATAGGCCTGGTACTTCTTTTATTCCTTCTTCAAGGTTTAAAAAATTGTATCCTTTGTCAGCAGTTAGATTGGAGTTTTGGGAAAAGATCCCCAAAGTTGATGGGGCTATCTCTACTGTTGCTAAACGTACTACTATTCCTACAGAAGATAGTACTTCTTTTAAACATCCTTTAGATAGGAAACTTGAATGTTATCTAAGGAAGGCTTATTTATATTCAGGTCATCTTCTAGGCCTGCAATTTATTTGGCTGATGTTGCAGCTGCCTCAACTTTTTGGTTGGAAACTTTAGCGCAACAAGTATCGGATCATGATTTGTCTAGCATTTTTAAGTTGATTCAACATGCTAATAATTTCATTTGTGATGCCATTTTTTATATGATCAAAATTGATGTTAAATCTATGCCTTTAGCTATTTTAGCTAGAAGAGCTTTGTGGCTCAAATCTTGGAATGCTGATGACTTCTAAGTCCAGATTGCTATCTTTCTTTCCAAGGTAATAAATTATTTGGTTCTCAGTTGGATTCAATAATTTCAACTGTCACTGGGGGGAAGGGAGTTTTTTTGCCTCAGGATAAAAGACCTAAGGGTAAATCTAAAGCTTCTAACCATTTTTGTTCCTTTCGACAAAATAAGAAACAGAAACCTAATCATTCCCCTAAGGAATCTGCTTCCAATTGGAAGCCTTCTTCAAATTGGAATAAATCCAAGCCATTTAAGAGATCAAAACCAGCCCCCAAGTCCGCATGAAGGTGCGGCCCTCTTTCCAGCTCAGCTGGTAGGGGACGGATTAAAATTTTTCAAAGATGTTTGGATCAATTCGGTCCAAAATCAATGGATTCAGAGTATTTTCTCTCAGGGGTACAGAATAGGATTCAGAGTAAGACTGCCTGTTAGAAGATTTTTTTTTTCTCTCACGCATTCTAGAAAACCCAGTAAAGGCTCAGGCTTTCCTGAAGTGTGTTTCAGACCTGGAGTTATCAGGGGTAATCATGCCAGTTCCGTTTCAGGAACAGGGTCTGGGGTTTTATTCAAATCTATTCATTGTCCCAAAGAAAGAAAATTAATTCATACCAGTTTTGGATCTAAAGATTTTGAATCAATATGTAAGAGTACCAACTTTCAAAATGGTGACTATAAGGACTATTCTGCCTTTTGTTCAGCAAGGGCATTATATGTCCACAATAGACTTACAGGATGCATATCTTCATATTCCGATTCATCCAGATCACTATTAGTTCCTGAGATTCTCTTTTCTAGACAAGCATTACCAATTTGTTGCTCTTCCTTTTGGCCTAGCGCCGGCTCCAAGAATCTTTTCAAAGGTTCTAGGTGCCCTACTCTCTGTAATCAGAGAGTGGGATATAGCGGTATTTCCTTATTTGTGCTATATCTTGGTACTCGCTCAGTCTTTACGTTCTGCAGAATCTCACACGAATCAACTAGTGTTGTTTCTTTGAAGACATGGTTGGAGGATCAATTTACCAAAAAGCTCTTTGATTCCTCAGATTAAGGTAACCTTTTTAGGTTTCCAGATAGATTCAATGTCCATGACTTTGTCTCTAACAGACAAGAGACGTTTGAAATTGGTTGCAGCCTGTCGGAACCTTCAGTCTCGGTCATTCCCTTCAGTAGCTATGTGCATGGAAGTTTTAGGTCTCGTGACTGCAGCATCGGACGCAATCCCCTTTGCTCGTTTTCATATGAGACCTCTAACGCTTTGTATGCTGAACCAATGGTGCAGGGATTATACAAGGATATCACAATTAATTTCCTTAAATCCCAATGTTTGACTTTCTCTGACTTGGTGGTTAGATCACCATCGTATAATTTTAGGGGCATCTTTCGTTCGTCCAACCTGGACTGTGATCACAACAGATGCGAGTCTTTCAGGTTGGGGAGCTGTTTGGGGATCTCTGACAGCACAAGGGGTTTGGAAATCTCAAGAGGCGAGATTACCAATCAATATTTTGGAACTCCGTGCGATTTTCAGAGCCCTCATTCTTGGCCTCTGTTGAAGAGAGAACCATTCATTTGTTTTCAGACAGACAGTATCGCAACTGTGGCATATGTCAATCATCAGGGCAGTCCTCAAGTGATGATAGAAGTATCTCGGATACTTGTTTGGGCGGAATCCAGCTCCTGTCTAATTTCTGCGGTTCATATCCCAGGTATAGACAATTGGGAAGCGGATTACCTCAGTCGTCAGACTTTACATCCGGGAGAATGGTCTCTCCACCCAGATGTTTTTTCTGAAATTGTTCAGATGTGGGGGCTTCCAGAAATATATCTGATGGCATCTCATCTAAACAAAAAACTTCCCATGTACCTGTCCAGGTCCAGGGATCCTCAGGCGGAAGCAGTGGATGCATTGACACTTCCTTGGTGTTATCATCCTGCTTACATTTTCTCGCCTCTAGTTCTTCTTCCAAGAGTGATCTCCAAAATCATCATGAAGCAATTGTTTGTGCTGCTGGTGGCCCCAGCATGGCCTCACAGGTTTTGGTATGCGGATCTTAAGGCTAGACCTCCTATCTCAAGGTCCGTTTTTCCATCAGGATCTCAAATCATTAAAGGGACACTGAACCCAAAAATTGTTTTGTAATTCAGAAAGAGCATGCAATTTTAAGCAACTTTCTAATTTCCTCCTATTATCAATTTTTCTTTGTTCTCTTGCTATCTTTATTTGAAAAAGACATCTATGCTTTTTTGGGTTCAGTACTCTGGACAGCAATTTTTTATTGGTGGATAAATTTATCCACCAATCAGCAAGGACAACCCAGGTTGTTCACCAAAAATGGGCCGGCATCTAAACTTACATTTTGCATTTTAAATAAAGATACCAAGAGAATGAAGAAAATTTGATAATAGGAGTAAATTAGAAAGTTGCTTAAAATTTCATGCTCAATCTGAATCATGAAACAAAAATTTTGGGTAGAGTGTCCCTTTAAATTTGAAGGTATGGAAACTGAACGCTTAGTGCTGACTCTATGATTAATACTATGTTGCAGGCTCGTAAATATGTTTCTAAAAAGATTTATTATCGAGTTTGGATGACTTACATTTCATGGTGTTCTTCTCATAAATTCTTTTGGCATTCTTTTAGAATTCCTAGAATTTTACAGTTTCTTCAGGATGGTTTGGATAAAGGTTTGTCTGCAAATTCCTTGAAAGGACAAATCTCTGCTCTTTCTGTTTTATTTCATAGAAAGATTGCTAAACTTCCTGATATTCATTGTTTTGTGCAGGCTTTGGTTCGTATCAAGCCTGTCATTTAATCAATCTCTCCTCCTTGGAGTCTTAATTTGGTTTTGAAAGCTTTACAGGATCCTACGTTTGAGCCTATGCATTCTTTAGACATTAAACTACTTTTTTGGAAAGTGTTGTTTCTTTTGGCCATCTCTTCTGCTAGAAGAGTTTCTGAATTATCCGCTCTCTCTTGTGAATCACCCTTTCTGATTTTTCATCAGGATAAGGCAGTTTTGCGAACTTCATTTAAATTTCTACCTAAGGTTGTAAATTCTAACAACATTCGCAGAGAAATTGTTGTCCCTTCTTTGTGTCCTAATCCTAAGAATTCTTTGGAAAGATCTTTACATTCTTTGGATGTGGTGAGAGCTTTGAAATATTATGTTGAAGCTACTAAAGATTTCAGGAAGACTTCTAGTCTATTTGTTATCTTTTCTGGTTCCAGGAAAGGTCAGAAGGCTTCTGCTGTTTCCTTGGCCTCCTGGAAACAGCAGAAACTTTTGATTCATCAAGCCTATTTGGAGTCGGGTCAAGCCCCGCCTCAGAAGTACAGCTCATTCTACTAGATCAGTTTCCACTTCCTGGGCTTTTAAGAATGAAGCTTCAGTTGATCAGATTTGCAAAGCTGCTACTTGGTCTTCTTTGCATACATTTACTAAATTCTACCATTTTGATGTATTTGCTTCTTCGGAAGCAGTTTTTTGTAGAAAAGTTCTTCAGGCAGCGGTTTCAGTTTGATTTTTCTGCTGTTGATTTAAGTTTTTTCCTCACATTTATGAGAATTAACTTCTATTTTGGGTTGTGGATTATTTTTTTCAGCAGAAAATGGCAGTTTTTTTTATCCCTCCCTCTCTAGTGACTCTTGCGTGGATTTCCACATCTTGGGTATTGCTATCCCATATGTCACTAGCTCATGGACTCTTGCCAATTACATGAAAGAAAACATAATTTATGTAAGAACTTACCTGATAAATTAATTTCTTTCATATTGGCAAGAGTTCATGATGCCCACCCTCTTTATGGTGGTTATAATTTTTTTGTATAAAGCACAATTATTTCCAAATTCCTTTGTTGATGCTTTTTACTCCTTTCTTTATCACCCCACTGCTTGGCTATTCGTTAAACTGAATTGTGGGTGTGGTGAGGGGTGTATTTATATAGGCATTTTGATGTTTGGGAAACTTTGCCCCTCCTGGTAGGATTGTATATCCCATACGTCACTATCTCATGGACTCTTGCCAATATGAAAGAAATTAATTTATCAGGTAAGTTCTTACATAAATTATGTTTTTTTTTTTTTTAAAGAAATTATGTCGCTAGAAAATATATATAATTTTTATTGCAAAAAATAAGCTTCTTTGCAGTAAAAATACAGAAGTTTATTTTTATAAAATGTATTTTCGGGGTCTCTAGGCAATTTTGATCTTTATGTGCCTTTTAGAGACTCTCAAATCCCCTTTTTTTTTTTTTAACTTTTTTTCTTCACACCATTGGAAATGGTGGACTATTACCTTTCCAATGGTAGGTCTTGGGGGTCTGTAGCTGCTTAGATGCCTTAGTACAGGCATCTAAGCAGCATGTCCCCAATTGTCACTTTTAAATAAAGTTGCGCAATAACATCATTGCGCGTGACGTCACTTCAAGGGGAGGGGAGCTTGGCGATGCCTGTGAGTATCCAGGCCAGATCGCCGGGGTAGGAGTGGATGGGGTCCTTAGACCTCCATCAAGGTGGAGGAGTGCTAGTGACGGCTCTGAGCCGTCGTTGGCACCTGATTGGGAATATTTGCAATGGCTCAGAGCCATCACTAGCACTCGAAGGGTTAAATGTTTCCCCTTTCATCTACTAAATCTGATGATTCTTTCATAAATTTTTGGTCAATATTGGCATATTTAAATATGCCAATATTTTATATGTAAATTGACCAAGATTCACTGGAGGTGGCTGTAAACTGGGCAAAATAAAAAGGATATGTGAGAATAAAAATTATGAAACCTAATAATATTTATTTAGTGTTCTTGGCAAAAAGTTCATCTCAAGTTAACGTCTTGACATAGAAACATAGAATTTGACGGTAGATATGAAACCAAAAAGGCCCATCAAGTCTACTCATATTGCATGTTACTTTTTCCTTAGGATAGCCTTATGCATGTCCCAGGCATTTTTAAATTCCATTACAGTCTTTGTATTTACCACCTCAAATGGAAGTTTATTCCATGAATCCACCACCCTTTCTGTTAAAAAAAAAAAAAAAAAAATGCTTCCTCAAATTTCTCCTGACTCTACTACTCTCTCTAACTTTAAATTGTGACCCCTTGTTCTGGCATTTATTTTTTTGTGAAAAATGCTTTCAGCTTCTATTTTATTAAGTCCCTGGGGTAGAGGTACAGCTTTACTTAGGAGGCTGTTTTGAGCAAACAGACATGTTATTTATTGTATCTTTAAGATGAGCTATTTCTTTCCATAAGAGAGAAAACTGCTTACAGACTGGGCAGCCTCTGAATCTCCAGAATACTGCACGATCAAACAGTGCAAGGCATCCATTGCACTGAATCTGAGACATGTTTAAATAAATATGTAGATACGATGGTGAAAGTTGTGCAAATTGAGCCACTGCCCTGTTATGATGATCAAGTTAGAGGACATGACATGGAAGCCAATTATTATATGTAATCCACTTTGACAAAAGCTTGTTCATAAGGGATTTATGATTTTTTTTTTATTATTATTAATAGGCCTTGAAAGGTGCACACACGTTTGGTTGATATTTTCTTTCCTCATCATTAACCTTTTAATATAAAATATGCTGATTTAATTACGGTTATTGTGTAGCACATTTTACATTTTTAGAATAGTATAGGAAAGACAACTATTTCAAATGCTAAACATAAAGATAAAGGAGCTATTTGGAAACAAATACACTCAAATGGATCATTTGGAACGCATGAAAAGGAGAACATTTTACAGTGTGATGTCCCTTTTTAAACGGATATAAAACGGTGCTTTTAGCAAAAAATGTAAGTACAAATCACAAAAAAATTGCTTGTTTTTTTTGCTAAATGACCACTTAAAAATTCTCAATGTAGCCCCTGCCCACAAGCTAGATAAAGGAGCAGACAGGCTTGAGAACTTGGGCTGCATTCTGCCTCTTCTGAGCATGGGCAGAACCTGACTGTCTCTCTAGCTTTCAATGACTAGTAAACCAGCTCATGTACTCTTGAAGGTTTATGACATCAAGCTAGATTTTTAGGGCTGTGACAAGAAGTAATAAACACTGCAAAAATGAAATTTTAAACAACTTTCCAATTTACTTTGATCTTCAAATTTGCTTTGTTCTCTTGGTTTTCTTTGTTGAAAGATAAACCTAAGTAGGCTTATATGCTACTTTCTAAGTCTTTAAAGGCCACCACTTATTTCAGTGCATTTTGACAGTTCTTCAAAGCTAGACAGTGCTAGTTCACGTGTCCGATAAAGATAACATTGTGCTTACCCAGTGGAGTTATTTGAGTCAGCACTGATTGGCTAAAATGCAAGTCTGTCAAAAGAACTGAAATAATGGGGTAGTGGTTATGCAAAATTGGAGAATGAGTAATAAACGGATTATATATCTTTTTAAACAATACAACTCCGGAGTAGACTCACTAAGTTTAAGCCACTGTTTAGTCTTTTTTGTTATTACAACAATGTTTATATCACTTTAACTTCGGCAATATCTTTCGTTGATAGAATAAGATGGCAGTCTTCAAATTCAAAAACTAATATTCAATAATTTGTTCATAATTTGATGAGTTGTGCACCTCATTTTACCCTGCTTTGTTCTTACTGCTTTTTTATATTCCTTAACAGGCCAGATTTTCAGGATATCTGAACTAGAGCACAGGTGAAATAATCAGATTAGTAAACATGGTTATCTCCCTGCTCTCACCTAAGATAAATGAAAATCTGGCCCGTTAGGACATCCTTTATTTGTACTTACTATAAAATAACTATAAATTGTCTAAAATTAAAAAAAAAAGTTATATAGATAATAAATGTATAGATAGTAAAATGGGAAATTATTAATTACACATGTCATGAACTGATATTATTGGCTCTGTGAAAAAAAAGTACTACACCGCGTTATCAATACTGCGTATCTTCATATCTTTTGTTGCATGTATTCACCATATCAGTCTCTGAAAATACACCAGTACCAATGTGATGAAATTATCTTAGAAGTAAAGTGACAGTCTACTCCATTTTTATTGTTTTAAAAATATATCGAATCCCTTTTTATTACCCATTCCCCAGTTTTGCATAACCAATACGGTTATTTTTTAATTTACTTTTTACTTCTGTGATTATCTTGTATCTAAGCCTCTGAAGACCGCCCCTTTATTTCAGTTCTTTTGACACTTTCATTTTAGCCAGTCAGTGCTGACTCATAAATAACTCCACCGGAGTGAGCATGTTAGCTATGTGGCGCACACACAAGCTAGCAGTGTCTAACTGAAAAACTGTCAAAATGCATTGAAATAAGAGGTGGCCTTCAAGGGCTTATAAATTTAACATATATGAGCCTATCTAGGTTTAGCTTTCAACAAAGAATATCAAGAGAACAAAGTAAATTTGATAAAAGTAAATTAGAAAGTTGTTTAAAATTGCATGCCCTATCTGAATCATGAAAGTTTAATTTAATTTTGACTTAGCTGTCTCCCTTGAGTGCTAACGACGGCTCTAAGCAGTCGCAGAGTTTCCCCACTTATGTGCTAACGACGGCTCAGAGCCGTCGCTAGCACACTCCCACCTTGAGGGAGATCTGGGGACTCGCACCTACCCCGGCGATCGGGGCTGTATAGCGACAGGCATCGCCGGGGCTTTACGTTTTGCGCTGTGACATCACGCGCAATGACGTGATGACGTCACCGCGCAACTTTATTTAAAAATGACAATGACAAGTATAGGGAAATATCTCGGGCATCTAAGCAGCTACAGACCCCCGAGACCCACCTTTGGAAAGGTAATCGCCTAACCTTTCCAACGGTGTAAGTCTTGGGGATCTGGAAAAAAAAGTGAAAAGAATATATATTTCAAAAAATTAAAAAAAAAACATTAAATCAGCTTAGCACCCAGTTGGGAAAGTGCTTAGCACCCAAAGGGTTAAGCACTTTGTCAGGGTCCATTACTCTAAAGGTATTTTGTATTTGGCTTAAAAGCTGCATATATTTTTTTTTTTTTCTTGTATGTCAAACCTTGGTTCGTTTAGACTCTCAGACTATAATATAATTTAATTTAGAATCAATCTGTGTGTGGCCCTTTTTCAGCCAAAGAATCAGACTGTGCTGTTTGTCTGTATTAGAATGGGTTTTGTGCATTTGTAACCAATGTTACTATCCCTTTCTCTTTATCTCTACTGCACATTTTACTGCCATGAAACTTGCTAGATTTTTCTTTGTTTCTTCCACTTGCCATATTTGTTTCTTTTTTTAGTCTCCCCATTCTGTCCTAAAGTTTACTACAGTTATTACTTTGTGAAAATGGTTTTTTAAAGAACTAGTCGTCATACTTTTTTTTTTTTATTATTCCATTGTTTTTTTCTTTACACAGTGGTCACATTGTATGCTACACTTGGAGAGGAAGCGGTTACCTATGGCTTGAATGAATCTGGAGCGACTCATCTCATTACCAGTGCTGAGCTCTTAGAAACAAAACTGAAGGTGTGTTTGCAACCTACAGCCTACTTCTCACTTTAAAAGAGAACATTTCTCATGGTAGATTATGAACATGTTAGACCGAGTAATTTGTAAATATTTAATTACCAGATTAAGGTTGTGTTCTTTCCATACATATCAATATGTACTTTAAGGACTAGAGAAAAGTTATGGTTGCAAAATATTACTGTATAAATATTGTAGCTGCAAAAGGCCGAAAAGGCAGGGCTACAAATTGGAAATGCTGATTAAGATGAAGATAAGCATCCTTTAGGTCTATGGTGGTCATAAACTGACCCTCCTGAACTAGAGGGAGAATAGAACAAATAATCTCCATTTTGAAACATAGGACCTTGAGAAACTTGAGAGAATTGAGGTCTAGAATAGTTCGAAAAGTTCCCTCCTTTTTGGGAACCACAAAAAGATTTGAATTAAATCCCTGACCCTGTTCTGCTAGAGCAGAGCTTTCCAAACTTTCATGTTGGCGACACACTTTTTAAACCTACGTAATTTTGCGACACAGTAATTCAGTTGTACTAGCAAACAGGAGGTTAAACTAACTTGGTTTAAGAGATACGGACACATACATAAATGATATAATAACGAAATGTATTTACAAGTAACAGTATGTATGTGCAAGAATTTAAAAAAGTTTAATACCACCAATAGCTACTTACTATTTTAATGGGATGTATGAGGTTAATGGGATGAACAGTTTCTGAATATTTGGTGGAATATTAGCTAAAGACATTCGCATTTCATCATCAAGCATTTTTAAAGGGACAGTCAACACCGATGAAAACATTATCCCATACCTTAGATCAAGCAAAAAAAAGAGCCTGCACCGCATCCTATCTTCAATAACACTAACGTTAGGTGGCTAATCTTGAATGCACATTTAGTTAACAACGGCAGATATGGCTGCCAAACTCCTCCCCCTGTTACGTAGGAGGCTTCTTCTCTAACTCTTCATCCAATGCGAATCACATCCTCGGCTAGATTCTTTAGCCGCGTTCACGGAGACACTGCTCTATTTCTAATAGAACAGTGTCCCTGTGAACGAGTATGGGTTTAAACAAGAAGCCTCCTATGTAACAGGGGGCGGAGTTTGGCGGCCATATCTGCTGTTAACTAAATGTTCATTCAAGATTAGCCACCTAACGTTTGTCAGGGTTTCTTGTTGCTCATCACCTATGTCCCTTTAAGGATTCTCTGCAGTCAGATTCCAAGCTTATATTAACCTGGTCACGCCCCTTCCACCTTGCTTCAGTATTGTTTGAGCTCACTAGTTCAAGTTCCTATACTCTGCAGGAGAAACTTTCCAGGCTCTCCTTATTTACACAGATTATCTCCAATAACCACAGAACAGGATTGTTTGTGTTTAAAGACAATTCCCAACTGGATCTACGTTTAAACGTTACAGGAATCAATACCTTTTACAGCAGCACCTGCTACAAACAAGTAAGACCGAAGCTATTAACTAAATACATCATCTCCTCGCTGACTATTCCTACCTCCTTGTGACTGACCTCCGGTTGTATTAAAAGCCTCCTTATTCTTTTCAACAAGTAACCTGCACTTGAGCTCTCATTACCTGCTCTCTCCAAATCACCTCTGCCATTTTCAGAACGCAGCTGCTACACTCTGCCCACACTACTCACAGCGTGTCCATTCCTCTGCAGCACAGACGCCTTTCAGCACAGGCAGAACAGACTCACCACTAACAGTCTTACTCTGAACTCAGTTTACACAGGTGCCTGTTTCCTTGCATCAGAAGCCAAGTACGCTCTGCTAATAATTTTGATTCAAGTTAAGCTAAAGCTCTGGGAACTTCCTTATTTATTCTTATCCTGATTCAGAAATACTGATCAGGATAGACACTTACAGTAACTCTCTTTTGCCTTGTTGGGAATACTTAGCAACAGATAGCTTCGTATTTAACCTTCACTGGCATAGATTCAAACTTATTAGCTCCGCAGCTGAGATCCACAATCTAGCTAACTGTGATCCTTAAAACGTTAGTGTTATTGAAGATAGGATGCGGTGCAGGCTCTTTTTTTTTTGCTTGAGCTAAGGTATGGGATAATGTTTTCATTGGTGTTAAATGTCCCTTTAAGCTTCCACTTCCTATCTGTATATCAAGAGCAGGAGTAGCAATGCACTACTGGGAGCTAGCTGCAGAAAAAAAAACACTGACTTATGACTTCAGCTCAGCATTTAAGTTGCCGCCCACAGAGCTCTGCGAGTTGTACTGACTACTGCCCACACTGCAAACACACTGCTATCCAACTCACTGACTACACATGCAGTCACGAGCCGATTGAGGAGACTACACGTGCAGTCAGGAGTCAATGTGCCGCCAATGGAATAGTTTCAGTTCCAACTGAGCAGCGCCAATAAGTTAAGATGATCTATGACCCACTAGGTATCAATCACGAGTCAACCATGTGATATGTGTAGCAAGCAGGCGGAAAGTCGGAAAACAAAAAAAGTTTTTTTTTAAATTAAAAAAAAATTTGTGCTGAAGCAGGGACACACCTACAGTTTGGAAAGCACTGTGCTAGAAGAATAGAGGGGTAATCGCTCCCAGAGAGGACAAATCCCAGTTTAAGAAGGCCTCTCTCTCTTTACCTGGTTTACAGATAATCTTGATAATAGGAATCTGTCTCTGGGGGGACAAGCCTTGAATCCTATCCTGTATCCTTGGGAGACTACATCCACTGCCCAAGGATCTGGAACGTTGTGAATCCAAGCTTTCTGAAAGAAGTAGAGCCTGCCCCCCTACCTGATCCAGAACTGGATCGGGGGCGGCCCCTTCATGCGGACTTCACATCAGCGGAAGGCTTTCTTGATTGCTTACCCTTGTTCCAGGACTGGCTAGCTCTCAAAGAAGTCTTGGCTTGCTCAGATTTAGAAGACGAGGAAGATCTCTGTCCCTTGAAGATACGAAAGGAACGAAAATTAGTCTGACGACCCTTGGGTCTACTCTTCTTATCCTGTGGTAAAAAAAAACACGTATTTTCCACCAGTAACCGTGGAAATGATCTCTGCCAGACCAGGACCAAATAGTCTTACCCTTAAAAGGTAGAGACAGCAGCTTGGATTGGGAAGTCACATCCACAGACCAAGACTTTAGCCAAAGGGCTCTGCGGGCTAGTATCGCAAAACTAGAAATCTTGGCTCCCAGCCTAACAACTTGCATACTGGCATCACAGATAAAAGTATTAGCTAGCTTTAGAGTCTTGATCCTATCCTGGATTTCCTCTATAGTAGTCTCCTCTGAAATTAGATCAGACAATGAGTCACACCAATAAGAGGCTGCACTAGCAACTGTTGCAATACTAGCAACTGGTTGCCACTGCAAACCCTGATGAAGAAACCTCTTTCTTAAATAACCCTCCAGTTTCTTATCCATAAGGTCTCTAAAAAGGGAACTATCCTCAAGAGAATAGTAGTTCTCTTGGCTAAGGTAGATATAGCGCCCTCTACTCTCGAAACAGTGCGGCAGAGATCTCACACTGAATCAGCCACAGGAAACCTCTTAAACACAGGAGACAGGTTAAAAGGAACACCCGGCTTCTCCCATTCCTGAGATATGTCAGACATGCGATGTGGAATAGAAAAAACCTCCACAGATTTAGGTTTGACATCAAAAACTCTATTCCGTTTATTGGCCCTTTTATAAGCCTCTGCAACTGTTTCAGAGTCATCCAAAGTAGCTAAAACCTCCTTCAAAAGTAAACGGAGATGCCCCAGTTTAAATCTAAAATTAACCTCCTCAGGATCTACTGTACTAGGAACTGCAGATTCTGAATTAGAGCTCTCGCCCTCAGAAGCTGCAGAGGAAGGATCCTTGCTAGATAACTGAGAAAGACTAACCAAATCAGTCTTGGCGGAATCAGAACCCATAGAAATGTTCTTAGATTTCCTCTTTTTTTTTTTTCTTTTTTAAAAAAACTCAAGGAAGCCCTAAGTGCTTCTTCAGAACCTTCTTTGCACACCACCTACAATGTTACACAGGCAAAGAATGACTGGGGATTGTGGGTAGTGGGAGGATACTTGAAGCTTTGCTGGGGTATTCTTTGCCTCCATCTGGTGGCCAGGAGTTGGATTCCCACTAGTAATTGAATAGATTTGTGGACTCTCCATGCCATGGGAAAGAAATGTGTTGTTGCTTTGTTCCCTATGGCAGAAATGTGGATATATTAGGGAAGTCAAGGTAAGAGCATGCATGTCTTGAGCACTGCATGCCAGCAGTGTTTGCCCTCTAGTGCTCAACAATGTACAGGGAGTGCAGAATTATTAGGCAAGTTGTATTTTTGAGGATTAATTTTATTATTGAACAACAACCATGTTCTCAATGAACACAAAAAACTCATTAATATCAAAGCTGAATAGTTTTGGAAGTAGTTTTTAGTTTGTTTTTAGTTATAGCTATTTTAGGGGGATATCTGTGTGTGCAGGTGACTATTACTGTGCATAATTATTAGGCAACTTAACAAAAAACAAATATATACCCATTTCAATTATTTATTTTTACCAGTGAAACCAATATAACATCTCAACATCCACAAATATACATTTCTGACATTCAAAAACAAAAACAAATCAGTGACCAATATAGCCACCTTTCTTTGCAAGGACACTCAAAAGCCTGCCATCCATGGATTCTGTCAGTGTTTTGATCTGTTCACCATCAACATTGCGTGCAGCAGCAACCACAGCCTCCCAGACACTGTTCAGAGAGGTGTACTGTTTGACCTCCTTGTAAATCTCACATTTGATGATGGACCACAGGTTCTCAATGGGGTTCAGATCAGGTGAACAAGGAGGCCATGTCATTAGATTTTCTTCTTTTATACCCTTTCTTGCCAGCCACGCTGTGGAGTACTTGGACGCGTGTGATGGAGCATTGTCCTGCATGAAAATCATGTTTTTCTTGAAGGATGCAGACTTCTTCCTGTACCACTGCTTGAAGAAGGTGTCTTCCAGAAACTGGCAGTAGGACTGGGAGTTGAGCTTGACTCCATCCTCAACCTGAAAAGGCCCCACAAGCTCATCTTTGATGATACCAGCCCAAACCAGTACTCCACCTCCACCTTGCTGGCGTCTGAGTCTGACTGGAGCTCTCTGCCCTTTACCAATCCAGCCACGGGCCCATCTATCTGGCCCATCAAGACTCACTCTCATTTCATCAGTCCATAAAACCTTAGAAAAATCAGTCTTGAGATATTTCTTGGCCCAGTCTTGATGTTTCAGCTTGTGTGTCTTGTTCAGTGGTGGTCGTCTTTCAGCCTTTCTTACCTTGGCCATGTCTCTGAGTATTGCACACCTTGTGCTTTTGGGCACTCCAGTGATGTTGCAGCTCTGAAATATGGCCAAACTGGTGGCAATTGGCATCTTGGCAGCTGCACACTTGACTTTTCTCAGTTCATGGGCAGTTATTTTGCGCCTTGGTTTTTCCACACGCTTCTTGCGACCCTATTGACTATTTTGAATGAAACGCTTGATTGTTCGATGATCACGCTTCAGAAGCTTTGCAATTTTAAGAGTGCTGCATCCCTCTGCAAGATATCTCACTATTTTTGACTTTTCTGAGCCTGTCAAGTCCTTCTTTTGACCCATTTTGCCAAAGGAATAGAAGTTGCCTACTAATTATGCACACCTGATATAGGGTGTTGATGTCATTAGACCACACCCCTTCTCATTACAGAGATGCACATCACCTAATATGCTTAATTGGTAGTAGGCTTTCGAGCCTATACAGCTTGGAGTAAGACAACATGCATAAAGAGGATGATGTGGTCAAAATACTCATTTGCCTAATAATTCTGCACTCCCTGTATATGTGTAACATTGTTGCAAACACTTCTGCCATATAGTACTCAGGAAACATGAATGCTTTTGCACCTATCTAGGTATTATCTGCAATAAAGAATACCAAGCGAACAAAGTACATTTAATAATGGGAGTAAAATGGAAAGTTATTGAACATTTTATGCTCTATCTAAATCATGAAAATGTTCTGTCCCTTTGACATTTCTGTCACTCAAGGAGGGCTTATGGATCAGGAAGGAAATATTTGCATATTAAAAGTACTTCTTTATATTGCCAATAATATGTTGTTCTTTCTTCTATTTGCAGCTAGTTTTGTCACAAATCACCTGCCTTAAACATATCATTTATGTGGATAAAAAAAGTATAAATAAAGCCGAATATCCTACAGACCTTGTCATTCATAATATGGAAACAGTGGAAGAGTTAGGAGCCAAACCAGAGAACTGTAAGTTAATAAATTATTTTGTTCATTACGTTTAATGTGGATAATTGGGATCTGATGGTCTGATGGTGGTAGCTTGTAAAATAAATTTAGGCTCTATTATTTCTAATATAATTTAAATACACACACTCAAGTACATACATATTTTGTTGGTTTAAATCGATCATTTATAAATTACCAGTTGTGAGAATGTTTCTCCTTTTTTTTTTTTTTGACAGAAACCTAATGTCATACTAGTCAGTCAGTCTGATACTAGTGGAATGTATATATAGCTTTTAAAGGAATTCAGTAAATAAATACATTGGTTGTTTATGATGGTTTAGGGAGTGGCATTGAGGAGTAATTGAATTATCCTTATATTGTAGGAGGAGAGAACTAACTTATCCCATCTAAAATAAATATTTAATAACTTATCACTATATTGTCTTTAACTCCCTTTTTGGGTGTGGTGGGATCAACAAAATTGGTACAAAACTTAACTGATAATCAATTGTTTAGTCTAAAAGGCTCAATTCTAAGTTTATAAGCAACAACCTTCTTGCTGGAATGTAAATGTGGCATTATTTTGTCAAAAGGATAAGTCAGTCAGAAGTACAGAAAATCTAGTTGTGAGCAAAACAGATTGTTTAAATAAAGAATCCAAAATGATTACCCAGATATAACCAGCATTATAATCAAATGTACTTGTTTTAAAGGGATATTGTAAGGCAAAAAACAAGAATCAAGTATGTAATTTTGTTTTAATCCAGCTCCTGATTGGCTCATGACCATGCAGGTCTTTGCAAGTGTTAGTTAGCTAGAGTCACAAATGGAAGTGTAATAACTCTTCTAGATTACACGAAATAAATTGTCCTGTGATTTTTTTTTGTTTGTTTTGTTTTAAAGTGAACAACCCACCAAGGAGGCCAGTTCCTAGTGATTTGGCAGTTGTGATGTATACAAGTGGATCTACTGGCAAACCTAAAGGAGTCATGATGATTCACAGTAATCTTATAGCTGGCATGGCTGGACAGTGTGAAAGGATACCTGGGCTTGGGTAAATTACATAAGTGTATCCCTTACTGTAATCTTTCACTGATTTAATTTTCAGTACCGATTTTAAACCGTTTTGTACAGTTGGGTAAACACCATGTACTTACAAGACCATTCTGTTGCTTTACTATAGAATAACATATCAGCCAACTCTTAAGATTTTTAAAACAAATTTTCTGCAACAATTTTTCAACAGCTAAAGGCCACCCATGATTTGCCTTATTTAGGGGAGACAACCTGGGCTTTAATTCACAGACAAAAGGTTAACTGACATAGGGCTCGATTTTATCAAGCTACGGAGGACATTGGTGTATGTATGCGCCCCTGTCCGCCACAGCTCGCCTCTGGGGTCTGAATTCGGCTGACTGAATTCAGCATTGCACAAGAAGGCTATTTCTTTCCTATGACATGGAGAGTCCACAACGTCATTCCAATTACTAGTGGGATATTCAACTCCTAGCCAGCAGGAGGCGGCAAAGAGCACCACAGCAAAGCTGTTAAGTGTAACTTCTCTTACCCATAATCCCCAGTCATTCTCTTTGCCTCTGTCAATGAAGGATGTGCGAAGTTGGTGTCTGAAAATATTTAATCCTTTTATGGGTACTTTTCCCTGCAAGCAAGGATTGGGGTCTAGCTGTGTCCACGTCAATCTCTTTAGTAAGAGTAGTGGTGACTTTTAGCAGTAAAAGGCGGCGAGGTTGTCCTTGCTTTACTCTTAAGACTTTCTACCCTTTATGTAGAAAGCCAGAGTTGGTTACTCTGTTCTTTCTTTTCCTACAGATCCATGACGGGGAGTGAAGTACCTGCCACACCTAAGGAGCAGCATCTGTACTGCAGTTGGATCTAAGGTAAGTGCCTTTGCCTTCTAAGTAATGGATAGCAGCACTTAAGAGGTTAATCCTCATTATCAGATCCTTTTTTTAATGCAAGTATGAGAATTAAAAAAGGGAGTTCACTTGGCTAAGGGATGCAATGGGTTAACGGTAGAAGACTCCCTTTATTAGTTACCAGCCATACATGAATACTTCTATGTTTAGAGGCTTGTATATGATTTTTAACATTGATGGGGCTTATTTTAAACCGTATTAACGGTTTTATTTTTAGCCGTTGTTTCAACTGCGGGTTTCTTTTTCGCTCTTACTTAGAGATGAGGAAAATACTTTGGCGCAGTTTCTGTTTGTCCCGCTCACGTGATGACCGCACTCCGCTTTTCAGAGCAGAGTTGTTGTGGAGTGTATGTGAAGCTCTGTTAAATCAGCTCACCAGATTATCTAGAGAGGATCACTACAAGAGAGTTCCATTTTTTCCTCTTACCAGTCGGTGTCTTTTCTGGCCGGTAGGAGCCTCAGGCAATCTGAGGATGTTTACAAATTTTGTATATTTGAACCTAAATTTGGTGTTTAATATTTGATATTTAACCATGAGAATTAATTTTATTGTTATTATTAAAATTTCTTTATTGGTCATTGCTAGTGGGCCTGTTATTCTATAGCTATGGATTTAGAACAGGATCAGTCTATCTCTATGGAAATATACTTCAGTAGCTTCTGAAGGAGAAATCTCAGACTCTGACACTTTTGCAGAAAAAACTTTGGAATCTGAAGAGGTAAATTTTAGATTTAAGCTTGAACACCTCTGGTTACTACTAAAGGAGGTTTTAGCTACTTTGGATGACTCTGAACCTTCGGTTGCTGTCAACCCTACAAAGTCTTCTAAACTAGATAGAGTTTATGATTCTCCATCTTCTGAGGAGGTTTTTCCTGTTCCAAGGAAGCTGTTAGAAATTATAGCTAGAAATTATAGCTCAGGAATGGGATAAGCCAGGGGTTCCTTTTTTTCCCCTTTACCTGTTTAAAAAAAAAGTTTCCTGTTGCTGACTCTATTTGTGACTCTTGCCACACTGTGCCTAAAGTAGAAGGAGCTATTTATACTCTTGCTAAGAGAACTACCATTCCTATAGAGGATAGTTGCTCTTTTAAGGATCCTATAGATAAGAAGCTAGAGGCTTACTTAAAAAAGGTATACATCTATCAAGGATTACAGTGGCAACCTGCAGCGAGTATTGCCACGGTTGCGGGAGCAGCATCTTATTGGTGCAATGCCTTGTCTGATCTTATTTCAGAAGAAACAACGGTGGAGGAGATCCAAGATAGGATCAAATCTCTTAAACTGGCCAATACTTTTATCTGTGATGCCAACATGCAGATAATTTAGATTAGGAGCTAAGATGTCTAGCTTCACTGTGCTAACCCACAGAGCTCTGTGGTTAAAATCTTGGTCAGCTGATGTTTCTTCAAAGGCCTAGCTTTTAGCTTTACCATATAAGGGTAAAACTATTTGGACCTGGTCTGGCAGGAAATCATTTCTGTTTAAGGAACAGAAGTCCTCCTCTCCCAAACCAGAACAATCTAGGTCCACTTGGAAATCCTGCCAGCCCTGGAACAAGGGAAAACAAAACAAAAAGCCTTCCACTGACTTATGAAGGGTCCGCCCCTGATCCAACTTTGGATCAAGCAAGGGGCAAACTTTCTCTTTTTCAGCAGGCTTGGATACGCGATGTCCCATATCCATGAACTGTGGACATGGTATCCCAGGGTTACAAGATAGGTTTCAAATCTTGCCCTCAGGGGCAGGTTTCTCCTGTCAAGACTATACTCCATCCAGGTAAAGAGGGAGGCCTTCTTAAATTGTGTAGAGGACCTATCCTCCCTGGGAGTTATTGTTCCAGTCCCTCTAGGACATCTTGATTCAGGCGTCATCTTTTAAACTAGCAAAATCTCATATAGAGATGTTCTCTTTTCTACTTTCCCATGGGTAGAAGGTGAATCTGTAAAAGAGTTCTATAATTCCAGCTACAAGAATGTATTTCCTAGGAACAATCATAGATTCCCTGTCTATGAAGATTTTTCTGACTGAGGTCAGGAAATCCAAACTTCTTGCTGCTTGCCTTTCTCTCCAGTCTGCCTTTCGTCCAACAGTGGCTCAATGCATGGATGTAATTGGTCTGATGGTAGCTCCCATGGACATCCATTCCTTTTGCTCAGTTCCATCTGCGACCGCTGCAGCTTTGCATTCTCAGTCAATGTAACGGAGACAATTCAGATTTATCGTAGAGGATAAATCTGGACTCCCTTACAAGAGACTCATAGTGGATTTCTCAGGAAAACCTGGCTCGAGGCACTTGCTTCCTGAGACCTCCTTGGGTGATTGTGGCTACGGATTAGGCTGGGGAACAGTTTGGGGCTCTCTGAAAGCTCAGGGCCTGTGGACTTGAGTCTTCACTCCCCATAAACATCTTGGAGTTGAGACCAATCTTCAACGCCCTGATAGCTTGGCCTCTATTATCTTTAGTCTTGTTTATCAGATTTCAATCGGACAACATCACCTCAGTGGCTTACATCAACCACCAGGTGGGAACTCTGAGTTCCTTGACTATGAAGGAGGTGACTCGCATTCTGCAGTGGGCGGAAGCTCACGATGGTCTATCTGCCATCCACATTCCAGGAGTGGACAATTGGGATGTGGTTTTTCTGAGCAGACAGACTTTTCATCCCGGGGAGTGAGCTCTCCATCCCGAAGTGTTCTCCAGGATAACTCTCATGTGGGGGCTACCAGAGTTGAATCTGATGGTGTCTTGTCTGAACGTTAAGCTTCCAAAGTATGGTTCAAGGTCAAGTGATCCTCAGGCTGCTTTGATGGATGTGCTAGCGGTCCCTTGGATCTTCTCTCTGGCCTACCTGTTTGCTCTCCTTCCATGAGTCATTGCTCGTATCAGGAGAGAGCATCAGTAATGCTAATAGCTCCTGCATTGTAGGATCTGGTTCACAGATCTTGTCAGTATGTCTTCTCTTCCTTCTTGGAGGTTACCTCTGAGGAAGGACCTTCTAATCCAGGGTCCATTCCTCCATCCAAATCTAGATTCTCTGAAACGGACTGCTTGGAGATTTATTGCCTAGTTCTGTCTAGACGTGTTTTTTCTGAAGCGGTCATTTATACTATGCTTCAGGCTTGCAAACCTGTTACCTGCAAGATTTACTATAAGGTATGACGTAAAAACCTTTTTTGGTGCGAATCTAAGGGTTTCTCCTTGAGTCAGGTGAGGATTTCCCGTATTTTATCTTTTCTTCAGGATGGCCTGGAGAAAGGTTTGTCAGTCAGTACTCTGAAGGGTCAGATTTCTGTATTGTCTATCCTTTTGCACAAACGTCTGACTGATTTACCAGATGTTAAAGCTTTTGTTCAGGCCTGTGTTTAATCCTGTTGCTCCTCCTTGGAGAATTAACCTAGTTCTTAAAGTTTTGCAGAATGCTCTTTTGTTGATAAAAAAAATTATCTTGGAAGGTTTTGTTTCTTCTTTCTATTTTTTCCGCTTGCAGAGTTTCTGAACTTTCAGCTCTGCAGTGCGACTCTCCGTAACTTATTTTTAATGCAGATAAGGCAGTCCTTTGTACTAAATTGGGGTTTTTCCCTAAGGTGGTATCGGATCGAAACATTAATCAGGAAATTGCTGTTCCTCCTTTTTGTCCTAATCCTTCTTCTCATAAGGAACGTCTTTTGCATAACTTGGATGTGGTGCATGCTCTAAAGTTTTTTTTGTTTTTTTTTTTACCTACAAGCTAAGCTACTAAAGATTATCGGCAATCTTCTGCCCTGTTTGTTGTTTCTCTGGAAAGCGTAGGAGTCAGAAGTCCGCTTCTACTACTCTTTCCCTTTGGTTAAGAAGTATGATTTGTTTGGCTTATGAGTGTTCTGGACAGCAGCCTCCTGAGAGAATTGCGGCTCATTCCACTAGGGCTGTCTCCTCTTCTTCTTGAGCTTTTAAGAATGAAGCTTCTGTGGAACAGATTGCAAGGCGGCTACATGCTCCTCTTTGCATACTTTTTCCAAATTCTACAAATTTGTTACTTTTGCCTCGGCTGAGGCTTCTTTTGAAAGAAAGGGTTCATTAAGCGGTGGTGCCTTCTGTTTAGGTCGTCCTGCCTTTTTCTCCCTCCCTGTCCATTCCGTGTCCTCCAGATTGGGTATTGGTTCCCACTAGTAATTGGAATGATGTTCTGTACTCTCCATATCATAGGAAAGAAAACAAAATTTATGCTTACCTGATAAATTTTTCTTTCCGGACATGGAGAGTCCACAACCCCGCCCTCTCTTTTATTATAATTCTGCAATTTTTTTTGAGTAAACCTCAGGCACCTCTATATCCTTGTGTTTCTTCTTTTTCCATTTTCCTTCGGCTGAATGACTGGGGATTATGGATAAGGAGAGTTACACTTAACAGCTTTTCTG